>NW_026652278.1:84458022-84703628 GCF_009828535.3 Hylobates moloch
ATACCATTTGACCCAGCCATCCCATTACTGGGTATATACCCAAAGGACTATAAATCATGCTGCTATAAAGACACATGCACACATATTTTTATTGCAGCACTATTCACAATAGCAAAGACTTGGAACCAACCCAAATGTCCAACAACGATAGACTGGATTAAGAAAATGTGGCACATATACACCATGGAATACTATGCAGCCATAAAAAATGATGAGTTCATGTCCTTTGTAGGGACATGGATGAAACTGGAAACCATCATTCTCAGCAAACTATCGCAAGGACAAAAAACCAAACACTGCATGTTCTCACTCATAGGTGGGAATTGAACAATGAGAACACATGGACACAGGAAGGGGAACATCACACTCCAGGGACTGTTGTGGGGTGGGGGGAGGGACAGCATTAGGAGATATACCTAATGCTAACTGACGAGTTAATGGGTGCAGCACACCAACATGGCACATGGATACATATGTAACAAACCTGCACATTGTGCACATGTACCCTAAAACTTAAAGTATAATAATAATAATAATAATAATAATAATAAAGCTTTACTAAAAAAAAAAGATCATGTCATTTGTAAATTGTGATAGTTTTACTTACTGTCCTCCAGTGTGGATGCCTTTACTTATCTTTTTCTTCCCTAACTGACGGGGCTAGACCCTCCAGTACAATGTTCAATAGAAGTAGCAAAAGTGAACATCCTTATCCTGTTTCCGGATTCAGCCTTTCATCATTAAGTATAGTGTTAACTGTGAATTTTCTTTTTTTTTTTTTTGTGGGGGGATGGAGTCTTGCTCTGTCACCATGCTGGAGTGCTGTGGCATGATCTCGGCTCACTGCAACCTCCGCCTTCTGGGTTCAAGCAATTCTCCTGCCTCAGCCTCCTGAGTAGCTGGGACTACAGGTGCGTGCCACCACACCAAGCTACTTTTTGTATTTTAGTATAGATGGGGTTTCATCACGTTGGCCAGGATGGTCTCAATCTCTTGACCTCGTCATCTGCCCACCTTGGCCTCCCAAAGTGCTGGGATTACTGGTGTGAGCCACCACACCCAGCCTAATTGTGAATTTTCAAACCTTTATCAGGTTGAGGACATTTTCTTCAATTCCTATTTTTTGAGTGTTTTATCATGAATGGGTGTTGGATTTTGTCAAATGCCTTTTCTGTATGTCTATTGACATGATTATGTACTTTGTTTTGTTCTTTACTCTATTGATATGGTGAGTTCAATTATTGATTTTTGGATGTTAAACCAACTTTGCATTCCTGGGCTAAATCCCACAAGTTCATATTGTTTAATGCCTTTTATATACTGCTGGGTTAGCTTTGCTAGTATTTCATTGAAAATGTTTATATCCATATTGCTAAGGGATATTGGTTTATAGTTTTCTTGTGATGCCTTTACTTTTGGTATAATATGGGTATGAGACAATGAGTTGGGAAGTGTTCCTTCTATTTCTTAAAAGAGTTTATGCAAGATCGGTATTAATTCTTTACATGTTTGATAGAATTAGCCAGTGAAGCTATCTGGGTCTGGGCTTTTATTTGTGGGAAATTTTAGAATTACTAATTCAATTTCTTTGGTTGTGATTGGTTTATTCAGATTAACTATTTCTTCATGAGTCAGTTTTGGTAGTTTGTGTCTTTCTAGGAATTTGTGCATTTCATTGAACTAGTTTGTTGGCATGCAATTGTTCATAGTATTCTTTTTTATTAATTTTAATTTCTGTATTGATTTTCCCTCATTTTATGAGTCTCATTTTTCCTTTTTTATTCATTTTAATTTCTGTATTGATTTTTCTTCTCTTATTGCACATTTTAATAGTTTGAATTCTCTGGACAGTTGGCTGAAGAGTTGTCAATTTTGTTGCTGATCACATATCACTTTTATAATTGAATTGTTATAAGACATAAGAAGTAAGAGGCAACCCCTACAATGGCAAACATTAAGGTACACCCAAGCTTTTCTGCCCATTCTTCCTACATGCCAATATGGTTGATCCAAAGTTATTTTCATTACTCTCCTCTCCATCTCTTGTCTGGAGTTGTAGGTAAGGTGAAGTCTGGGGATTGTGCACCCACACTGGGAGCTGGTGCCTTGGTGACTTTCCAGCAGTGACGGGCCATACACTTTGAAAGGGTTTATTTCATACCATGCACTTGAGATAGAAGAAACCACGGCCCCGTGGCCACTCGATCTGATGTCATAACTCACCGATATTGTTTTTGCCGTGTTTCCAGTTCTTTACGTCGGTGTTGCTTGAGAATGTGAATTTGGTCATCTTGGGCCAACTTTGCTGTAAAGAAAGAACAACATGAGAGGAGCCTTAGGAAGAACAATAACAATGCCCAATGCCCAGTGTGCAGGCTTCCTTCTGATGACCTGCCCATGCCGAGTGCTTTATGTGCATGACCTCATTTGAGCCTCAGAGCACTTCCCCACTTAATGATGAAGAAACTGAGGCTTAGGGAAGTTGTGTAGCTTTGCTCTTGAACTTTACCCAAGGTCACACACCTAATTAGTGAATTTTCTTTTTTTTTTTTTTTAATTCTACTTTAAGTTCTAGGATACATGTGCACAATGTGCAGGTTTGTTACACATGTATACATGCGCCATGTTGGTGTGCTGCACCCATTAACTCATCATTTACATTAGGCATATCTCCTAATGCTATCCCTCCCCCATCCCCCCACCCCATGACAGGCCCCAGTGTGTGACGTTCCCCTTCCTGTGTCCATGTGTTCTCATTGTTCAATTCCCACCTATGAGTGAGAACATGCGGTGTTTGGTTTTCTGTCCTTGCGATAGTTTGCTGAGAATGATGGTTTCCAGCTTCATCCATGTCCCTGCAAAGGACACGAACTCATCCTTTTTTATGGCTGCATAGTATTCCATGGTGTATATGTGCCACATTTTCTTAATTCAGTCTATCATCGATGGACATCTGGGTTGGTTCCAAGTCTTTGCTATTGTGAATAGTGCTGCAATAAAAATATGTGTGCATGTGTCTTTATAGCAGCATGATTTATAATCCTTTGGGTATATACCCAGGAATGGGATGGCTGGGTCAAATGGTATTTCTAGTTCTAGATCCCTGAGGAATCGCCACAGTGTCTTCCACAAAGGTTGAACTAGTTTACAGTCCCACCAACAGTGTAAAAGTGTTCCCATTTCTCCACATCCTCTCCAGCACCTGTTGTTTCCTGACTTTTTAATGATTGCCATTCTAACTGGTATGAGATGGTATCTCATTATGGTTTTGATTTGCATTTCTCTGATGGCCAGTGGTGATGAGCATTTTCTCATGTGTCTGTTGGCTGCATAAATGTCTTTTGAGAAGTGTCTGTTCATATCCTTCGCCCACTTTTTGATGGGGTTGTTTTTTTCTTGTAAATTTGAGTTGTTTGTAGATTCTGGATATTAGCCCTTTGTCAGATAAGTAGATTGCAAAATATTTTTCCCATTCTGTAGGTTGCTTGTTCACTCTGATGGTAGTTTCTTTTGCTGTGCAGAAGCTCTTTAGTTTAATTAGATCCCATTTGTCAATTTTGGCTTTTGTTGCCATTGCTTTTGGTGTTTTAGACATGAAGTCCATGCCAATGCCTATGTCCTGAATGGTATTGCCTAGGTTTTCCTCCAGGGTTTTTACGGTTTTAGGTCTAACATTTAAGTCTTTAATCCATCTTGAATTAATTTTTGTATAAGGTGTAAGGAAGGGATCCAGTTTCAGCTTTCTACATATGGCTAGCCAGTTTTCCCAGCACCATTTATTAAACAGGGAATCCTTTTCCCATTTCTTGTTCTTGTCAAGTTTGTCAAAGATCAGATGATTGTAGATGTGTGGTATTATTTCTGAGGGCTCTGTTCTGTTCCATTTGTCTATGTCTCTGTTTTGGTACCAGTACCATGCTGTTTTGGTTACTGTAGCCTTGTAGTATAGTTTGAAGTCAGGTAGTGTGATGCCTCTAGCTTTGTTGTTTTGGCTTAGGATTGTCTTGGCAATGCAGGCCCTTTTTTGGTTCCATATGAATTTTAAAGTAGTTTTATCCAATTCTGAGAAGAGTCATTGGTAGTTTGATGGGGATGACATTGAAACTATAAATTACCTTGGGAGTATGGCCATTTTCATGATATTAATTCTTCCTATCCATGAGCGTGGAATGTTCTTCCATTTGTTTGTGTCTTCTTTTATTTTGTTGAGCAGTAGTTTGTAGTTCTTGAAGAGGTCCTTCACATCTCTTGTAAGTTGGATTCCTAGGTATTTTATTCTCTTTGTAGCAATTGTGAATGGGAGTTCACTCATCATTTGGCTCTCTGTTTGTCTGTGATTGGTGTATAAGAATGCTTGTGATTCTTGCACATTGATTTTGTATCCTGAAACTTTGCTGAAGTTCCTTATCAGCTTAAGGAGATTTTGGGCTGAGACAATGGGGTTTTCTTGATATACAGGCATGTCATCTGCAAACAGGGACAATTTGACTTCCTCTTTTCCTAACTGAATATCCTTTATTGCTTTCTCCTGCCTGATTGCCCTGGCCAGAACTTCCAACACTATGTTGAATAGGAGTGGGGAGAGAGGGCATCCCTGTCTTGTGCCAGTTTTCAAAGGGAATGCTTCCAGTTTTTGCCCATTCAGTATGATTGGCTGTGGGTTTGTCACAAATAGCTCTTATTATTTTGAGATACATCCCATTAATACCTCATTTATTGAGAGTTTTTAGCATGAACAGTGGTTGAATTTTGTCAAATGCCTTTTCTGCATCTATTGAGATAATCATGTGGTTTTGGTCTTTGGTTCTGTTTATATGCTGGATTACATGTATTGATTTGCATATGTTGACCTATCCTTGCATCCTAGGGATGAAGCCCACTTGATCATAGTGGATAAGCTTTTTGATGTGCTGCTGGATTCGGTTTGCCAGTATTTTATTGAGGATTTTTGCATCGATATTCATCAGGGATATTGGTCTAAAATTCTTTTTTTTTGTTGTGTCTCTGCCAGGCTTTGGTATCAGGATGATGCTGGCCTCATAAAATGAGTTAGGGAAGATTCCCTCTTTTTATATTGATTAGAATAGTTTCAGAAGGAATGGTACCAGCTCCTCCTTGTACCTCTGGTAGAATTCGGCTGTGAATCTATCTGGTCCTCAGCTTTTTTGGGTTGGTAGGCTATTAATTATTGCCTCAATTTCAGAGTCTGTTATTGGTCTATTCAGGGATTCAACTTCTTCCTGATTTAGTCTTGGGAGGGTGTATGTGTCCAGGAATTTATCCGTTTCTTCTAGATTTTCTAGTTTATTTGCATAGAATTGTTTATAATATTCTCTGATGGTAGTTTGTATTTCTGTGGGATCTGTGGTTATATCCCCTTTATCACTTTTTATTGCATCTATTTGATTCTTCTCTCTTTTCTTCTTTATTAGTCTTGCTAGCGGTCTATCAATTTTTTTGATCTTTTCAAAAAACCAACTCCTGGATTCATTGATTTTCTGAAGGGTTTTTTGTGTCTCTATCTCCTTCAGCTCTGCTCTGATCTTAATTATTTCTTGCCTTCTGCTAGCTTTTGAATGTGTTTCCTCTTGCTTCTCTAGTTGTTTTAATTGTGATGTTAGGGTGTCAATTTTGTATCTTTCCTGCTTTCTCTCGTGGGCATTTAGTGCTATAAATTTCCGTCTACACAGTGCTTTAAATGTGTCCCAGAGATTCTGGTATGTTGTGTCTTTGTTCTCGTTGGTTTCAAAGAACATCTTTATTTCTGCCTTCATTTCGTTATGTACTCAGTAGTCACTCAGGAGTAGGTTATTCAGTTTCCATGTAGTTGAGTGGTTTTGAGTGAGTTTCTTAATCCTGAGTTCTAGTTTGACTGCACTGTGGTCTGAGAGACAGTTTGTTATAATTTCTGTTCTTTTACATTTGCTGAGGAGTGCTTTACTTCCAACTATGTGGTCAATTTTGGAATAGGTGTGATGTGGTGCTGAGAAGAATGTATATTCTGTTGACTTGGGGTGGGGAGTTCTGTAGATGTCTATTATTTCTGCTTGGTGGAGAGCTGAGTTCAATTTCTGGATATCATTGTTAACTTTCTGTCTCATTGATCTCTCTAATGTTGACAATGGGGTGTTAAAGTCTCCCATTATTACTGTGTGGGAGTCTAGGTCTCTTTGTAGGTCTCTAAGGACTTGCTTTATGAATCTGGGTGCTCCTGTATTGGGTGCGTATATGTTTAGGATAGTGAGCTCTTCTTGTTGAATTGATCCCTTTACCATTATGTAATGGCCTTCTTTGTCTCTTTTGATCTTTGTTGGTTTAAAGTCTGTTTTATCAGAGAGTAGGATTGCAACCCCCGCCTTTTTTTGTTTTCCATTTGCTTGGTAGATCTTCCTTCATCCCTTTATTTTGAGCCTATGTATGTCTCTGCACATGAGATGGTTTCTGTGAATACAGCACACTGATGGGTCTTGACTCCTTATCCAATTTGCCAGTCTGTCTTTTAATTGGAGCATTTAGTGCATTTACATTTAAGGTTAATATTGTTATGTGTGAATTTGATCCTGTCTTTATGATGTTAGCTGGTTATTTTGCTCGTTAGTTGATGCAGTTTCTTCCTAGCATCGATGGTCTTTACAATGTGGCATGTTTTTGCAGTGGCTGGTACTGGTTTTTCCTTTCCATGTTTAGTGCTTCCTTCAGGAGCTCTTTTAGGGCAGGCTTGGTGGTGACAAAATCTCTCAGCATTTGCTTGTCTGTAAAGGATTTTATTTCTCCTTCACTTATGAAGCTTAGTTTGGCCGGATATGAAATTCTGGGTTGAAAATTCTTTTCTTTAAGAATGTTGAATATTGGCCCCCACCCTCTTCTGGCTTGTAGAGTTTCTGCCGAGAGATCAGCTATTAGTCTGATGGGCTTCCCTTTGTGGGTAACCTGACCTTTCTCTCTCAGTGCCCTTAATATTATTTCCTTGATTTCAACTTTGTTGAATCTGACAATTATGTGTCTCGGAGTTGCTATTCTCAAGGAGTATCTTTGTGGTGTTCTCTGTATTTCCTGAATTTGAATGTTGGCCTGCCTTGCTAGGGTTTGGAAGTTCTACTGCATAATATCTTGCAGAGTGTTTTCTAACCTGGTTCCATTCTCCCCGTCACTTTCAGGTACACCAGTCAGACGTAGATTTGGTCTTTTCACATAGTCCCATATTTCTTGGATTCTTTGTTAGTGTCTTTTTACGTCTTTTTTCTCTAAACTTCTCTTCTCGCTTCATTTCATTCATTTCATCTTTAATCACTGATACCCTTTCTTCCAGTCGATCAAATCCACTACTGAAGCTTGTACATTCATCACGTAGTTCTCGTGCCATGTTTTTCAGCTCCATCAGGTCATTTAAGGACTTCTCTACATTTGTTATTCTAGTTAGCCATTCCTCTAATCTTTTTTCAAGGTTTTTAGCTTCTTTGCAATGGGTTCGAACTTCCTCCTTTAGCTCAGAGAAGTTTGATCATCTGAAGCCTTCTTCTTTCAACTCGTCAAAGTCTTTCTCCATCCTGCTTTGTTCCACCACTTGCGAGGAGCTGCGTTCCTTTGGAGGAGGAGAGGTGCTCTGATTTTTAGAATGTTCAGCTTTTTGCTCCGTTTTTCCCCATCTTTGTGGTTTTATCTACCTTTGGTCTTTGATGATGGTGACATACACATGGGGTTTTGGTGTGGATGTCCTTTCTGTTTGTTAGTTTTCCTTCCAACAGTCAGGACCCTCAGCTGCAGGTCTGTTGGAGTTTGCTAGAGGTCCACCCCAGACCCTGTTTGCCTGAGTATCAGCAGCAGAGGCTGCAGAACAGCAAATATTGCTGAACAGCAAATGTTGCTGCCTGATTGTTCCTCTGGAAGCTTCATCTCAGAGGTGTACCTGGCCATGTGTGGTGTCAGTCTGCCCCTACTGGAGGGTGCCTCCCTGTTAGGCTACTCTGGGGTCAGGGACCCACTTGAGGGGGCAGTCTGTCCATTCTCAGATCTCAAATTCCATGCTGGGAGAACCACTAGTCACTTCAAAGCTGTCAGACAGGAACACTTAAGTCGGCAGAGGTTTCTGCTGCCTTTTGTTCAGCTATGCCCTGCCCCCTGACGTGGAGTCTACAGAGGCAGGCAGGCCTCTTTGAGCTGTGATGGGCTCCACCCAGTTCGAGCTTCCTGGCCGCTTTGTTTACCTACTCAAGCCTCAGCAATGGCGGGTGCCCCTCCCCCAGCCTCGCTGCCACCGTGCAGATCAATCTCAGACTGCTGTGCTATCAATGAGCTAGGCTCTGTGGGCGTGAGACCCTCCGACCCAGGTGCGGGATATAATCTTCTGGTGTGCCGTTTGCTAAGACAACTGGAAAAGTGCAGTATTAGGGTGGGAGTGACCCGATTTTCTAGGTGCTGTCCGTCACCACTTCCCTTGGCTAGGAAAGGGAATTCCCTTTGTGCTTCCCGGATGAGGTGATGCTCACACTCGGTGGGCTGCCCCCACTGTCCTGTCCCCATGTCCAACAATCCCCAGTGAGATGAACCCGGTACCTCAGTTAGAAATGCAGAAATCACCTGTCTTCTGCATTGCTCATGCTGGGAGCTGTAGACTGGAGCTGTTCCTATTTGGCCATCTTGGAACCAGTCTGAATTAGTGAATTTTCAACATAAGACTCAAATCCTGTGCTCTTAGCCACTCACTTTATAAAAGCCAAATCCAGTTCCTCATCCTCTTGCTCAGTCATTCAGCAAGCCTTGGGGCCCCTGCCTTTCAGTGCTTAGAGAATCATGTTCAGATGCAAGAGCCAGGCTTGGTTCTCACTTGGCTTGGCAGGCACAGTACATGCCTAACTCTGGCCTGCGTGTGCATTTCCACTTGATGTCCTAACCTTCCACTCAGCCCCTCAAGACTTTTCAGGGACCTAAGGGCCCCTGGTGCAGAGCTGCCTTTTTGCTCCAGGAGAAAGGCATTTTGTGGCCCTTGGTGGGTATCTTTAAATCACTGCAGAATAGTTTATTCCTCTTCTCTGCAATTCTTATACTGAGCAAAAATGGGAGTTCACTCTGGGTTTTAGTGTCGCCTGTGAGAGCAGCAGTTCTCACAGTTCTTATGTTTCTAAGTCCATTTCATTGCTTCATGGAGAAATGTGTGACTTAAGATTCGATATACAGACGATGACACAACCCAGTTCCTTGTCGTGCCTACACAGAGGATTGAGAATGAGCTTCATTCTAAAAGAGTGCAGTGTCCTAGATGGCTTTAGAAGAGACACATGTGCTTGGACTTGGGGTCTCTCACTGAAGCTGTGTGACCAAGAGTTGCCCTGACCCCCTCACATGTAAAATGGAGATGATAATGCCTACTTCTCCGGGTCATGGTGTGCATTTGGGGAGAGAATGCAGGAAAGCCCTCCACACAGCACCTGGCATGCAGTAAATGCCAATGGAAGGGAACAATGATCATTATCATTATGCCTATAGTCATCATTGGCCTGAGGGTTCTGCTCCTCCCTCTAAGCCTAGCTCCGAGAGCATCTTCTCTCTCAGCCTGTCCTGCTGCCGTCTCTCACCGCAGGAGTTGGAGCAGGTAGCTAAGGGCAGGGCTGCTTCTCGGAGCCTTTAGAGCAGATGAGGTCATATCAGGACCACTCTTTAAACTGTTGCTTAAGGCCAAGCCTGTGAACGCAGCCCATAGAGCTGTGAATAGGGCGAGCCCAGATCTCCTGAAAACATGTCCTGGAATAGTTTTTCTAGCTCTTGTGGTAAAGCATTATGTTTTAAAACTTACTTTTCAACACAGATTGATATTTTTGTAAAATATAATAAAAATTAATTACTAGAAAAATGAAATTTAAAAAACCCAAAGATATTCAAAATGCAAGTCTTTTTTTTTCTTATTAGGTACAAAAGTCATAAAATTGTTTTGTTAAGTTGCTATAAAAGTTTCTAAAACCCCTCTTCTGAGTCTTTGTATTTTATTTTGTATTTATTTTATTTTTATTTTTTAAGAGACAGGGTCTTCCCCTGTCTCCCAGGCTAGTGTGCAGTGGCATGATCATAACTCCCTGCAGCCTTGAACTTCAGGACTCAAGTGATTCCCCAACCTCAGCCTCCTAAGTAGTTGGGACTATAGGCACACACTACCACGCCTGGCTAATTTTTTTTTTTTTTTTTTTAAAGACAGAGTCTTGCTCTGTCGCCCAGGCTGGAGTGCAGTGGCATGATCTCAGCTCACTGCAAGCTCCACCTCCCAGGTTCACGCCATTCTCCTGCCTCAGCCTCCCAAGTAGCTGGGACTAGTTGCCCACCACCATGTCCAGCTAATTTCTTGTATTTTTAGTAGAGCCGGGGTTTTACTATGTTAGCCAGTATGGTCTCGATCTCCTGACCTTGTGATCCATCCACCTCGGCCCCTAGCTAATTTTCAATTTTTTTTGTAGAGATGGGGTCTCTCTACATTGCCTAGGCTTGTGTCAAAATCCTAGACTCAAACAATCCTCCCGCCTTAGCCACCCAAAGTGCTAGAACTATAGGCTTCAACCTCTGTAGTGATCTAATTGCAGACCTGGACCCAGTTAGCTCTCAGATGTCACTCAGGCCACATTCTGAGCTGTCCACCTGACAGCACTTCCAGGCTGAGGCATCTTCATCCTTGAGCTTGGAACTGGGGCCCAAAAAGGAATATTAATGGGATACCTCTGCATTCTCCCCTGGGGATGTAAAGGCAGCCAGGAGGGGAGGCTTGAGGCCACAGAAGGCAAGGTGAGTATTAATGGTGACAATAACTGTTATCATTGGCTATGGGGGGTAATTCTGGAGGCACTCAACATTCATCATCTCTTATCTACCTGAAGGAACCAGCTAATCTCTTGGGCACCTTGACTCTGAGGAGCTGGATCGCTTCAGTTTCACTGGTATGAATAAGCCAGTACATGCAGAATTGCAACATGTCAAGTTTCAAAAAGAGAATAGTTCTGTCTCCCCTGGTCCCGAAGGTGTTTGAAGAATCTATCCAATGGCTGATGAAGTTCTGGGAGCACGGCAGGATGAGAAAGCCTGGACTGATGGCAGAAGAGCTCAGCAGGGCAGGTTCCAAGGACTGACACAGTGCCTAAATGAAGCTGTCCCTTCACACAGATGCTCTGGATCTGTGGGGCCACAGTAATGGCCCTCTGACATTCATGTTCACCCAAGGTGTAGTGGTGAAATATTAGATTTAAGGGGTGATCATATGGTGAGTAATTGAATCACTTGTAGGCTGGCCCCCCTCATTTCCAGGTTGTTCAAGGGATTGGTTGTTGTGCCATGTGGTGGATTAATAATTGGCCACAGCTGGACATGGTGGCTCATGACTGTAATCCCAGCACTTTGGGAGGCCGGGGGGGGTGGATCACCTGAGGTCAGGAGTTCCAGACCAGTCTGGCCAACGTGGCGAAACCCTATCTCTAGTAAGAATACAAAAATTAGCCAGGCTTGGTGGCTACCTGGAGTCTGTAAACCAAGTTACCTGGGAGGCTGAGGCAGGAGAATCGCTTGAACCTGGGAGGCAGAGGTTGCAGTGAGCCGAGATCGTGCCACTGTCCTCCAGCTTGGGCAATAGAGTGAGACTCTGTCTCAAAACAACAACAATAATAATAATAGGCCACAAATTCTTTGACATTCCTTCCATTGAGAGATGGGGGGTCTGCATCCCTCCCCACCCCCCAGAGTCTGAGTGGGCTCTGTGACTGCTTGGAGCAGTAGAATATGGTGGAAGTTACAGTGTGCCAGTTTCCAGGACCAAGCCTCAAGAGATTGGCAGCTTCCATTTTCTGTCTCTTAGAAAACTTGCTCTTGGAAGCCAGCCATCATGTAAGAAATGCAAGCACCCAGAGGACACCATTCTGTGAGAGGCCTTAAAGAATGAGACTCCATATGGACAGAGAGGCCAAGGAGCCTAGAGGTGCCAGACACGTGAGAGAAGAAGGCCCAGCCCCCTCAGCTGATGCTACATGGCCACAGATGAACCGCCCAGTGAAGCTTTTCCTAAATTCCTGACCGGCAAGAGCATGAACAAAATTAAATGGCTGTTTAAAGTTACCAAGGAGGTTGGTTTTACAGCAGTAGCGAGAATGGAACTTGCTGGACAGCTTCTCTCTGCTCACCCTCCAACCTGTGCTGTCCCTGAAAGTGATTGGAATGAGATGCCTCAATGAGCTTTCCACTGGGAACTCTGACCAGAGGGAGGGAATGTGTAGAGCAAGGAGAGGCCAATTACTCCCCAGCACCTTTCTACTGAGGGCCGCAGCTCCTCCAAGGGTGCTGTCTCCAGGATACTTCTGCATTACTCCCACAACCTTCCTCCTCCCCTTGCATCAGGACTAGTGCTGCTGATGGCCCTGCACTCTGCATGGTCCCTCTGCACATGGGCCCACAACTTTGTGACACCCCTTTCTTAAACCCTCATCCTAGTGTACCATCTGTTTTTTGCCAAGATGAGCTGAAGGGTCTGCAGGAAGAAGGGCTTCATAACTGAGACCTTGGGTAGATGTGCAGGAGGGAGTTTCAGAGCCAGCATTTTCTAACCACCAGAAAAAGAGAAGTGCCCTGTCCACAACCTTCCACATTCTGTCGACCACAAGAATAAATGAACTTTATGATTTTTTTTCTGTCATTAGGTAGGGGGACAAAAATCCTCTTATCTCCATGTTCAGAAATATTCTGGAGATTTGGTTTCTTAAGTCAAATTCCACTTCAGAGACGATGGGATGTGGCCTGGTAGCTTAAGAACAGCAGGTACAGAATAACTTTTTTCTCCTTTGTCTCAGTTTTCTTAGCTATAAAATGGGGGTAACAGTCATCTCTTCCTACCTACCCCACCAAACTTTGTGAAGAACACACTAGCTACAGGAAACCTGGCAAAGAGAAAGTTTGACGCTGTCATGGCAGAAGCAGTGGCTTCTTATTATTACGCTGGCTGCCTGGCCTTTGAAGGCTTATCCTTCCAGTTTTAAACAGAGAGCAAGCCGAACGGTTATGACTCGAAACGAGGTAGGATTTTGCCAGGCACACTAGGAAGCTGGGTATGCAAGGCGGTTCATTCAGGGACCTTGGCTGACCTTGATGCCTGTGTCTGTCTCTGATGCTCTGTACCAGGTCAGCTGTGTGTCCCTTACAAAGAATGGCCTCCTAACTGAGGTCTGCACATCTGGGCGTCTTAGTAAGGGGAACAGATTTGAGGTTCTTCTCTCTTTAAGCGAAAGGTGAGACTTCGGGTTGAAGAACTGGTAACTGCGATTTGCAGGCCCATCCATGGCCTCTCAGAGCTGGCACTTGGGGTGCTCCTTGTCCACCCCTTCCCTCCCCAGGCCCACATGGGCCTCCCGAGCTTGCCTGAGCCCTACTGTGATCTCACAGAGGGCAGGCTATGAACCTAGAAAGTGATGCCACACCCTGGCAACTACAGAAGTGCCCATCCAGGGGCATGTCCCATAGGTATCTGCCTGTATGGACCCTAGTTACTCACTGACAAAAAGAGGGGCACAACCCTCCCCCGTAGAACTGTAGTGCAGAGTGAGGACATGACGACAGTGAGGCCTGGGGCCACCCGCTCCACCCTCAGGGGCTTGTAAGAATCCCAAGGAAAGTCATGCCTCCTGTAGGTATGTCGAGGCACAGGGCAAGAGCCCTCCCACTTCCCGCTCCTGCACAGCAGTGTCATTCCTCCTATGACTACAGTGCTTTGAGGACAGGAAGAACTTTCGGTTCTTGGGAAGCCCGGGGCAGAAGGGGCCTGCGCTGCTCACCGCGTCCGTCCCTCAGGACAACCTCGCCATCACCAGTGATCCAGCGGTAGCAGGGGAACTCGATGTAGTCCCCGTAGGGCGTCTTCAGCGTGATGTACTTCAGGTACCAGTCGTCATTCAGCCAGTACTTGCGCTTCTCGATTCTGACCAGCTGGATCTCGCCCAGTTCCTCGTCCACAGTCACGTCGTACGAATCCACCTGGGAAGGAGAACAGCCAATCAGGCCACACGTGGTCTCCTGAGCCTTTGTTCTAGAAGTGTTAAGAATTTGTCACACCGAAGTATGCTGCTGTGGCACGGGACTCTGTTGAATGAAAAGCACTTAAAAAAACAGCAGGTGTAAGATACTCTGACATTCGTGCTGTTTCTTAGAAGCAGGAGATGAAAGTCCCCTGGGAAAGATGTCCTCCCTATACCAAAAGGAAAGTAACACTCTTTTCATCAAGGTTGGGAAGTTGAAGCCAAAGGAAATCCATACAAACAGATCTTGTACAATGAACCCTTACCTCCCGAGTCACTTCCCTGCCCAGTTACCTGCCCTAGCCCAAGCCCCTTGGCCTTATCATGTTTCACAATGATTCATCCAATGCAGTATCTAAGGGGGATTGACTCTAACTGCTTCTTGGGGTCTTCATCTTTTTAAGAGGGCTCCCATGCCACGTACAACTTGTATTAAAGAAATCTGTATGCTTTTGCCCATGAATCTGTCTTATGCTGATTCTCAGACCTAGCTGAAATGGGAAGAGGTAGAGTTTTGCCTCCACTACAGTTCATGGAGCCAAGACTCTTCATGAACACCTTAAATGAACTCCTGAATTCATTTAGCCAAGACATTCACTGAAGGCCTGCCCCTGACAAGGCTCAGTGCTACGACCCAGGCAGGTGAAAGAAATGGACAAATCCTGGGCCCTGCCCTTGAGGAGAGAGAATCCAGCGAGCCAAGATGGTACTGTGCTGCTCAGAGGGCAATGTCTGCTGTCTGCACTTAGCTCAGGCTAGAGGAGGGGGAGATCCCCAGGCTCATGCCTGCACCTGTGGGGCTGTGCCCAGTGAGGGTCCGCAGCTGCCCCCACATGGGATAGCCTTGTGGGAGGCCTTTACAACTGGAGATGGGCTTGCTGACAGTGGATCCCCACAATGACTCTTGGAGTGCAGGGGATTTACGACCCCTTCCACAGATGAAGACAGCAAGCCTCAGTGACTCCCACCTCTGCCACTTGCCAGCAGAGCTGGAGTCCCACCCCAGGTCTTTTCATCATAGCCACTTCCTCTCTTTCCAGTTTTCAGTGGGGCTAACAAGTGAGTGAAAATGGTGAGGCTTAGATACAGGGAGCTCACATGGATTCGAGTCGTCCTGGGACATTTGCAGTTCACAGCTGCATGGTGATGCCCAGAGAACAGTGAGACCAAGCAGCTCTGGCTGCACCTGTGGCATTACTGGTGGCAGGGTGAGGCTGGCCTTGCAGCTAGAAGGCACCACCCCAGGCTGTGTACAGCACAGCTGCCCAGGCCTCCGGGACAAGGCTGCTTGGCCCCCTCCCTGCCAGGCTCCTGCTTCCAGGACATGGGTGGCTCTGAGGCAGCAGCCATAGCTTCTGGAGGGCTGTTGTCTCTGCAGCAATGGATGGCAGACAGGAAGGTGGGATGAGAGGCTCAGGCATTGCATCACACGTTCTGATGACCAGCAGGTTTGGAAAGCCCTGGACTCGATGCCCTCCAAGGCATGTTCTTTTTCATTTTGAGGTGGAGTCTCACTGTGTTGCTCAGGCTGGAGTGCAGTGGCTCGATCTCGGCTCACTGCAACCTCCACTTCCAGGGTTCAAGTGATTCTCCTGCCTCAGTCTCCCAAGTACCTGGGACTACAGGCACCTGCCACCATATCTGGCTAAGTTTTGTATTTTTAGTAGAGACAAGGTTTCACCATGTTGGCCAGGCTGGTCTCAAACTCCTGACCTCAAGTGATCCGCCTGCCTCGGCCTCCCAAAGTGCTGGGATTACAGGCATAAGCCACTGTGCCTGGCCCCCGCAAGGCACTTTCTAAGCCAGATTCATCAACCCTTGAACTTTACCCCTGGCGGCAGAACCTAGAGTTCTCAGCATGATGGCAAAGTGGAAGGGGCGAGGGGTATCATCCTTTGTGCGAGCGCAGGCATCCTCATTCCATGCCCTGCCTCCAAGCTGCCAGGAGGACCCCTGGAGGGCTTCCTAAGAGGAATGGGAACTTGAGTGTTTTCCGCAAACCTCTTGGCTCTGAACACCATGAGCAGTTTGGGGTGGCTGACGCTGAGGCCAGACGCTTGTGGTCAGAAAGCGGAAGCTTCCTCCTTGTGCTCTGTGGTCTAGGCCAGAGGCTCTAGGAACAGTTTCTGATGACAGAGGAGCCAGGTCCATGTGCTGGGATGACATGTCTTGGGTCCAGCCACATGTGGACCAGCCTCAGCCCCACGAGAATGCCCCTCCTGCAGGGAGAGTAGCAGCCTCACCTGCCGCCTCTGAGAAAGACTTCCTGCCACAGCTTGTCCTCAGGAGAGCAGGGCCCCACACTAGGCCTCGCCCATCATGGGCAGGGTGGGCAGGTTCTGATGGGACAGGAGTCTCAGCACCTCAGGGGCTAGGGCCCATCTGGAGGAGCAGAGTGGGGGCTGAGTGGCCCAGGACTGGATACGCGTCGTGCCTGCCCCACGCCAGGCCCTGCATGCCACAGGGATTTACAGAGGCCTCAGCTGCAGGTTGTGAGCCAAGACAGAGATTCCTGATCCCACCGAAGAGTGGGGAGAGGGCAGTGAGGGGTAGAAGGCTGGGTGGGCCCTGGGGTCTGGAGCTCTGAATTCACATCCCAGCTTCAGGCAACTAGCTGGATGGCCCGGGCACATTGCTTCATTCTCTGAAGCTGTTTCTTCATCTACCCAGGGGAGATACTCCTCACTTGCAGGACCATTGAGAAAATGAAATGACACCATCCTGGGTGGCCTCCTTTCTCCAGAGGCACAGGCCACCGGTTGTGTGCATCAGAACCACCGGTGCCCCTTCCTGAATCCAGGGGGTTGCAGGGCACCAGGCCCTGCACCGCCTGTGAGCTAGCATGGGCCCCTGCGTCACGGCCACTTCGTGACTACATGTGCCAATCCGAGTAACTGGAGCACACATGGGAAACTGAACCTGTGATCTCAAACTCCTTCGCTCAAAGCCCAGAAGGAACTCATGAAAGGGTGGAGACAGGGCTGTGAGGACAGAGGGAGAGTGGGAGGCATTCTGAGTGCTGGTGGGGCAGGCAGAGCAAGTCTGTGTGCAGTGAGGACTGAGGGGCGGCCACCAGAGGCCCGGGCTTGGTCTGAGTGTGGCTGCTGCAGGGGAGGTAGCTTTCCTATGGCTCTGAGGGGCTGGAGAGGGAGGAAGGTGTCCTCAGGGGATAGATGCCAGGAAAGCTGGGGTGGGGCAGGAGGAGCTAACAGTGACACTCTCATGGGAGGGAGGCTCCCAGTACCTTGGACTAAGAGGGGAGGGAGATGGGCTGAGGAGGCATTCCAGGGCTGGGCAGGTCCCACAGGGAGGGCCCGATGTCTACCTGGGGGTGACAACCCACATGAAGAGACTGACCAGCTTCTCTGAGGGAGTGGACAGTGGGGTGACCCTCCAGCACACCTGTGCTGCAGTCACAGGGGACTGGGACACTCCTGGCCCCCTGCCCTGCCCACACCTGCAGGCACCTGGTGGAGAGCCCCTGAGTTTCACTTGGAGTGAAATCACCAGGCAGATTTACAAGGACTCCATCTGCCATCTGACGAGGCCTTCCACAGCAGGAGGGGGCCAGGCCTGCAGTCTGGCTGGTCTATGGCCAGCACAGCCACTTTCCTAGTGCTGGCTTCAGGCCTGAATGTGATAGGAGGTGAACAAGGGGCAGAGGGCTCCAGCCTTGACCCAACTCAGGAAGTAAAAGACAAAGCTTAATTGCTGTGGTTCTAACATCCCAGGGGCCACTACTGGAAGAATGACAGATAGAGAAAAGCCTCCCTCCCTCCAGGAAAATACCAGGGTCACATGTGTCAAACTGCAAAATAAGAACTTCGGAAGGTTTGTGGAGCTACAGTGCCACCTTCCTCCCTCCTCTCTGGGCCAAGTACACTGGGCTGATGCTATATTTGTCTATTTGCTGTGATGCATTAAATTCTCAGGTGACACACTGAATTATGGTGGGCACTATCAACAGTGGACACCTCCCAACAGGCCCTCAGGAAGCACTGGACCTGGGAACAGCCGAGCGGGTGATTATCCTGCTTTACAGATAGAAACTGAGGCTCAGAGAGCAATGGTGGCCTCAAGATCAGAACTTACACCTGTGTGATGGCCAAGCCCACGTTCCTCCCACAGTTCCCCACGGCCACATCTTGAGAAAAGCCCTGAACCGGAAGCTAGAAGGCCCAGCTTTGAGCCCTGGTTCGTACCCTGATGGAGTGTAAAGGGGCAATGTGGAGTGGCATGGAAGGACAGGGAAAAGCTTCATAAGAGAGGGTATTTCAGGCAGCTTTTGGGGGCTGATCAGATTTCAGAGGGCAGGTGAGTAGGAGGATGGGCATGGGTAGCACATTTCAGATGTGGGAACTGGGAGGGCAGGGTCCCCAGGGGATTCACACGTGGGAGGAGGAAGGCTGGACACAGTTTCTGGGAACAGAAGTGGGTGGCGTGGTGGTGCAGATGCTGGAGAGAGACAAAGGAAACCTGCAACTCACCAGCCTCATTTCACAAGGGGCCACTTTGCTGATTTTGCTTGTTGCTTTTAACTTTTTATTGGATATGTAGTTTTAAAGCTTTTGAGTACTTCGGCAAAGAGTGAGTTGGTCAGTTTTCATGTGAGCTTTCCATCAGCATTTTAGGAAAGTTTTCATCTGTCTTTCATCAGATCTCTGCTGTTGCTGGGACAGGGAGACGGATCTCTGCAGAAGCAAGGATGTGTGCCCCATCCCCAGGCTACCCATCTTGGAGGGGGACTAATGACGGGCTTGTGGGAGGAGGAAGCTGTAGAGCAGAGAGGAAGATTGGGGGCCAGACAAAACAGAGACTCGGGATGAGAGAGAGGGAGGCTATGGGGAAGAGCTGAGGAGAACAAGGGACAGAGAGAGGGATGGGGGCAGTGGATAGGGAGACCAAAGGGCAGAGAAGGGGGAAAATGTGGGACAGAGAGCCGGAGATTGAGGGAGCAGAGAAGGGGCCTCTGAGAGGTGGCTGGAAGACGGAGTGTAGAGGAAAATTCAGAGCAAAAAAGAAGGGAGAGTTGTAGGGCAGAGAGCAGAAGTGGGGGGCATTTAGGGAACTGGGAGCAGGGGAAGGAAGAGGAGGCAGAAGAGGGGGCAGAATGTAGGGAAAAGATGGCTCAGAGGGGGAGACTGGGAGATGAGAGACGGATTGAGGGTCATAACAAAGAAATACCTATGCTCCACTAATATATTCCCATTCACAAGAAGGAGGTATTCTAGAATTATTTTGTCATGAATGTAAGAATACTCACTGACTATATTTAAGAAGCATGTATCATTATAAGACTTTTCTACACTTGTTGAACATATTCAAGTATCATATATTAAACACCACGCTATTGCCCTTAGCTTTCTTAAAAGTACCAGCACAGGATGAAATGGGCCAACTAAGATTTCTCAGAAATCTTCAGATCTGTTACAGTTATCGTATCCGATCTGAATTACTTTAAATTTACAGAGTTAAAGAAACAAATCAACTTGTTAAATTTGCCTAGACTTGGGTTAGCCTCTGGAAATACGGCCATTCTGTGTAGGATCCTGTCTTTCTCCAGCAGACAGTGAGGAGCCAAGGAAGACACAACCGTTTATAGGATAATACCACCTGCGAAGGACTTGATTCCCAGTCCTGACTGAATCACTATGCAGAACTCTGATGAGAATTACAAGGGACTTGGGACTCACTTTATCAAGGAAAAAATCAGTTCTGTCCATTATTCGACTGAACTATGCCCTGGAGGAGGGGAGTGTTGACCCGCCAATAACTTGGAAATGATTAAATTGTGTGGAAATACTTTTATTGTTATTGTTACTACTGTTAACAATATAGATTTTAACACTTTTCCCTGTAAAATGGGATAATCTTGTCTTCTCAGCAAGTACTTCCTCTAGGGTTTCTCTTTTACCTTTACCCAAAAAGGATGATTGTCTTTACAGATACCAAGCTGGGAGAATGAGGAAGTAGTTCTGGGCTGGGCAAGAGAAAGTGTGGAGTAACTTTGCATCAACAGGAACTTTCTCAAAAGCTGATTTTTTCAAGGAAACTTTCAGTCTTAGCTGGTTCCCCACCCTGCGGTAGCCCTCACCCCCATCCGGCCCCCCGCCCCACCCTGACTTATAGCCCTCTCAACCCAATGGAAATGTGACATGCAAATCTCTCCTGAAATTTGCGCCTGGGATTCCGGCTGAGGTGTTTAATTATAATGTCATTTGAATGACTTCTCAGGGTGGGGAAGAAGACAGACCGAGAGAGGGAGATAGTGGACAAAACAGTGCCTTCACTCTTTGTCCGAAGAGCCTGCTATGGCCACGTTAGCGTGTCCCCTCCAGGAGGAAACCACACACAGGGTGCCCGTGCCGTGCAGTGTGAGCACACCAATGGCCTGTGCTTCTAGAACCTTATGATGTGTGGAGGAGAATGGGGAGGGGGAAGCACTTACAAAGGGGAAGTAATTTGTACCCTGTCCTTCTCCCCTAGGTGTGGGGGAATCTATGAAATAATGGAAGTAAATGAAGGTGCGTCAGAAATGGCAGAGGGTGCCATCACCCTAAATGGATGACACATTAACTCCAGGGCGCCGCAGTCCTCAAGGTCAGTTCCCTGACTGGGGCAACTAAGCACTGAAGGTTGCTCTTGTACTCAACACCTAACTCTTCCTGAAGGGAGCTCAAGCCAGGTTGCTAGTGAGCTTGGCTGAGGGCCGTGTCGTGCTACAGTGAGTGTCTGAGGCTCCTGGATAGGAATCGAGCCCATGGAGAGCTTGGAATCCAGAAAAAGAGTAGTTTTTACTTACTTTAGGCTCTGCACACCTAAAACACAAATTTTATCCAAGAGTAATCAGTTGAAACATGAACTTGCCAGTTGTATTTGTCCATTATGAGCAATTTCATAGGGTTTGATCAAATAGTAAACTAAATGGTGAGAAGGCAGCTTGGTAAAGTCTAAATCTTTTTGGTCCAGTTAGGAGCTGGGGTGGGGGTGGAAGGGAACTGATATTCCTTGTGCACCTGCAGTATGTCTAGGACTATTACCAGTCATTTATGGAGCGCTTGCTCTGTGCCAAGTACTGGATTAGGCACTTCATTAAAGGCTCAGTGAGAACTGCGACCTGCCCATGCTAGCGGAAAAGAGTCGTGGGACTGGAAATCAGGTCCAGATCAGCATTAGGAACCAGCTTCCAAATGCTGAGGGCTCCCCCGAGTCCTCACACCTAGCGTGGAAGTGTTCCCTGGTGTACATTCTGCTGGGAGGGAGTGCAGCCCCTCCACTTAGGAAAGGTCTCTCCTGGCCTGGGTTCTGTTCCTTCCCTTTAATTTCCTCTGGGGCCTGTCCTGAGAATGTAAGCTGCCCAGGTGCCGTCTGAGCCACCAGATGGGCCTGGGCTCACCCATGACTCATGGACCAGACTGAAGCCAACCCTCCATTTTACAGCTGGGGAAACTGAGGCCCAGACAGACGGTAGAGTGAGCTGGTGGTCATGTCTGGACGGAACTCGGCCTCTGGACCCGCTGACCTGCACCCTTCCCCACGGCTCACAGCTGGCTGCTCCGAGGTGCCCTCAGGGTTCTGTGAGCATGACTCCTCTGCCTCTCCCTCCCTGTGCGACCTGCAGAAGGAGCCTGAGGAAGAGGCGGCACAAGAAATGCGGCCCAGTGAAGGAGGCTCCGGAGCCTCGGAGCCCAGATCTTGGAATGGAGAGGAAACCTTGGGCCTTCTCCTCCCAGGGGAGACGTGCGGCGCCTTGCAGACGGCACGCGGGAAGTCTCCCGCTTCCCACACAGGTCGCGGCCGCCGCGAGGGGTCCTGGACGCT
This sequence comes from Hylobates moloch, assembly GCF_009828535.3. Classification (NCBI taxonomy): domain Eukaryota; kingdom Metazoa; phylum Chordata; class Mammalia; order Primates; family Hylobatidae; genus Hylobates; species Hylobates moloch. The sequence continues at coordinate 84,479,871 of NW_026652278.1, forward strand.
TCCCCACCAGGGTACCTACCGGCCGCTGGGAGCCCAGGGCACGCCCCACCGCAGTTCTGCCCGCCCTGACAGGGTCCTAGACACCCCCAGCCCTGTCCGGGCTGCCCCGACCGGCCCTCGGCGCCCCCGCCCAGGCCTTCTGCAGTCCAAACCGGTCCCGGACGCACCTCAGCCCGCGCCCCACCCGCGCCCCGCCCGCGCTCACCGCGCCGCGCTCGAAGTCGTTGTAGAAGGGCTTGTCCAGCAGGTGCTTCTCGCTGCAGCCTGCCGAGCCCACGAGGCTGAGGTAGATGTAGTCGTCAGTGCCGGCGAACCACTGGCTACCAGTGGCCACGGTGACCGTGTAGGAGGGCATGGCGCGGGCCGCGGGAGCAGCGAGCGCGGGGAGCCTCGGCGCGGCGGTCCAGGCGTCCGCATCTGGCGCCGCAGCCTCCTCCCACCACTGGTCCGGGGCCCCGGTCCTGGCCCCGCCCCGGTCATCCCGGCCCCGCCCCGGCCTGGCCCCGGGCTCCCCGCCGCCCTCGCCCCCGCCCCCGCCCCCGCCTCTGCCCCCGCAGTACTTCTCTCCTACTCTTCACGCCGCGCCGACTGCGCGGGACCTCGCCTGGGGCGGGGCAGGGGTCCTCGCTCCTGGGTCTCTCTTCCGCGAGGTGTCTGTTCCCGCAGCCAGGGGACTGGGGCAACCTCGGCTGCCAACCCTTATCCATTCGTTCACTCGGTCTCTCTTGCATTGCTTCCACCCTTTGCCCTGCTTGCCTGCCTCGGCTTCGCCCAAGGCCAGGCTCCTGTAGGCCCTGGGGTGGAGCTGCGGGGACTCCCTAGAAATCTAGGAACAGCCTCTGCTCTCCCCAAGTTCTCAGTGCCACTTGCGATACTTGGAGCAGGGGTGCTCGGGGAGTCTGCAGAGGAGGAGCCACCCATGGGAGAATCAGGAGGGCTTCCTGGAGGAGGCCACCCCAGCGCTGATACTGAGGATGGATTCTGGAGCACAGAGGCTCCCTCAGCGCCGGCTTCTTCACTGGCTGGACCTGCGGCTCCTGGCGGGGGGCAGGCGGGCGCCGAGACCGCGCGCAGGCCCGGAGGTGGCCAGTGGTCGCAGGAGGCAGGCGGGACGGGGTCACCACATCTGGACATGCGGGGCTGTCTAGGGGAGGCCAGGGGTCACGGGTCGGCTCTCTGAATCGCGGCGGGCAAATGCCCGGAAGGGTGTGGAGAAGGTTTTGCGCGCTCCTGGGCGGCTTCCCGCGGCTGGGGCCTGATCCCCAGGTTCCCGCCCACTCCTGGCGCCCGCCTCCCCCAGCCCCGCCGGCAGCGCGGGGTCCGACGGGCACACAGTCGGATGTAATGATCTCGGCTAAGTTTAAACACTAGCGCACCGTGCGTGGGACGGCGGGGATGTGAAGTCCCCAAAGGCGGCTGCCTACATTCTCACCAACGCTTCATGTCTGTGAAGCAGCAAAGTCCCTGTAGCATCTCCTCATACTATCTTGGGTTTGTGCACCTGGCAAATGGCGTTGAACATCTTTTCACATGCTTATTGGATATCTGTGTATCTTTGGAGAGATGTATATTCAGATGCTTGACTCTGGAAAACTGGGCTATTTATCTTTTTTATCATTGAATTGCATTATTTATATATCCTGGATAGACGTCTCTAATCGGATATATGACTTACAGGCATTTTTATTGCTTCTGAGCGTTGTGTGTTCACTTTCTTGATGATGTTTGAAGCACAAAAGTATTTAATTTTAAGTCCAATTTCTTTTGTCGCTTGTGATTTTGGGGTCATATCTGAGAAACCACTGCCTGCAATAAGATCTTAAAGATTTACTCCTAGATTTTCCTCTAGGATTATTATAGTTTTAGCTTTTCATTTACATCCGCGACCCATTTTGAGTTTTTATGCATGGAGCGATAGAAGAATTCAAATTAATTATGTTGCATGTGCATGTCCGGTTGTCCATGCATCACTTGTTGAATTCATTATTCTTTTCCCATTGCGTTGTCTTGACACCTTATTAAAAAGTAATTCATTACAAACATAACGGTTTATTTCTGGACATTTGATTCTAGTCCATTGATCTGTAATGTACATGCTATACAGTGCCACACTGCTTGATTACCGCAGTGTTATAGTAAGTTTTGAAATTGGAAAATGTTAATCCACCAACGCTATTCTTTATTTTTCAATATCGTTTTGGTTATTCTGGATCCTTTGAGATTCCATATAAATTATAGAATCAGCTTGTCAATTTCAGCCAAAAAGCAAGCTGGGATTTTGATACGGGTTGAGTTGAAGCTATAGATCAATTTGGGGAATATTGTCACTTTAACAATATTAAGTCTTCTGATCCATAGAATATGTTTCAGTTTATTTAAATCTTTTCTTTTCCTCTCTTCTCTTCCTTTCCTTTCCTTTTTCCTTTCTTTTCCTTTCCTTTCCTTTTTTCTTTCTTTTCCTTTCCTTTCCTTTTTTCTTTTTCTTTTTCTTTTTCTTTTTCTTTTTCTTTTCTGACTCTTTGGAGTCTCCCTCTGTTGCCCAGGCTAAAGTGCAGTGGTGCAATCTCGGCTCACTGCAACCTCTGCTTCCCAGGTTCAAGTGATCCATTTACTTAAATCTTTTCTGATTTATTTCAAAATATTTTGTAGTTTTCAGTGCACTTTTTGTTTATTTCTAAATAATTTATTTTTGATACTATTGTAAATGGAATTTTAATTCATTTTGAGATTAATTGCTAGTGTATAGAAAAACACTTGATTTTTGTACATTCATTTTATATTCTGCAAACTTGCTGAACTTGTTTATTAGTTCTAATGGTTTGTGTGTGTGCACATGTGCACATTTTCTATATGCAAGATCATGTCATGAGCAAGTAGAGATAGTTTTACTTCTTTTGTCTGGAAGCCTTTTATTTCTTTTTCAGGGATAATTGCCCTAGCCAGAACCACAGTACAAGGTTAAATGGAAGTGGCAAAAGCAGGCATCTTTGTCTTGTTCCTGGTTCAAGAGGTGAACACCCAGCCTTTTAGTATTAAGTTTGATGCTAGCTGGGGGTTTTCACAGATGCCATTTATCAGGTTGAGGGAGTTCCCTTTTATTCCTTTTGTTTTAAAGTGTTTTTATCACGAAAGGATACTGACTCTTATCAAAAAATTTTTTTGTATCAGTTGAGATATGCAATTTTTTACTGTATTCTATATTAATCTTATGATTATTTTTGTTTTAAAATATTTGATTGACAAATCAAAATTTCTATTTCAAGGGGTAAAATGTGATGATTTGATATATGTATATATTGAATGCTGATTGTCACAGTCAAATTAACGTATCTATCACCACCTATAGTTACCATTTGTGTGTGTGTATGTTGGGGGGGTGCTGGGGATGCTTAAAATCTGCTCTTATCCAATTTCGAGTAATAACACAGTTACAAACTATAGTCAACATGCTGTACATTTGATCCCCAGAACTTATTCATCTTTTTTTTTTTTTTTTTTTTTTTGAGACAGGGTTTCGCTCTGTCACCTAGGCTGCAATGCAGTGGCACAATCTTGGCTGACTGCAGCCTTGACTTTCCAATTTCAAATGATCCTCTCACCTCAGCCTCCTGAATAGCTGGGACTACAGGTATATGCCACCACTCCCAGCTAATTCTTTTATTTTTATTTTTTGTGGAGATGAGGTCTCACTTTCTTGCCTAGGCTGGTCTCAAGCAATCCCTCCGCCTCACCCTTCCAAAGTATTGGGATTACCAACATGAGTCACCACACCTGGCCTTCATCTTATAACTGAAAGTTTATACTCTGCCCAACATTTTCCTTCTTCTCCATATCCCCTAGCTCCTGATAAATACTGTTCTACTTATTCGTCTTCAAGTTTGAAATTTTTAGATTCGCATATAAATGAGATCATAAAATATTGGTATTTCTATGTCTGGCTTATTTCACTTAACATAATGTCCTCTAGGTTCATTCATATTGTCACAAATGGCAGGGTTTCCTTCTTTGTTATGGCTGAAAAATAGTCCATTGTGTATGTATACATGCACACACATCCCCCCGCCACATTTTCTTTATCCATTGATGGACATTTAGATTTTTTCCTCATCTTGGCTACTGTGAATAAAGCTGCAATAAACGTGGAAGTACAGCTATCTCTTTGACACAGTGATTTGATTCCTTTGGATGTACACTCATAAATGGAATTGCTAGATTGTATGGTCGTTCTATTTTTATTTTTTGAGGAACCTCCATTCTATTTTCCATAATGACTGTTGCAATTTACATTTCTACCAACAGTGTACAAGGGTTCTTTTTTTCCCATACCCTTGCCAATATTCATTGTCTCTTGTGTTTTTCATAATAGCTTTCCTAACAGGTGTGGAGTGATATCTCATTGTGGTTTTGATTTGCATTTCCTGATGATTAGTGATGTTGAACGCCTTTTCCTGCACTCGTTGGCCATCTGTGTGTCCTCTTTGAAAAAATGTCTATTCAGGTCCTTTGCCCATTATAAAACAGGTTATTATTTTTTTTGCTATTGAGATATGTGAGTTCCTTATATATTTTGTATATTTTGATATTAACTTCTTATAGGTATATGGTTTGCAAATATTTCCCTTCATTCTGTAGGTTGCCTTTTCATGTTGTTGACTTTCTTTTGCCATGCAGAAGCTTTTTAGTTTGATGTAGTCCTACTTGTTTATTTTTTCAAAAGTCTGTGCTTTGGGTGTAATATCCCAAAAAATTATTGCCAAGGCCAACGTCAAGGAGCTTTTCCTGTATGTTTCCATCTAGGAGTTTTTGGTTTCAGATCTTACATTTAAGTCTTTAATTCATTTCAAGTTAATTTTTGTATATTAACTTGGGTCCAGTTTTGTATATTAAAAGGGTCTAATTTTATTCTTTTGTATGTGGATATGCAGTTTTCCCAACACCACTTATTGAAGAGATGAGATTATTATTAATTTTATTTATAGCTATTGCAAATGGGAAATGGGATTACTTCCTTGATTTCCTTTTCAGATTGTTTGCTATTGACATATAGAAATGCTACTGATTTTTGTATATTAATTTTGTATCCTGAAACTTTACTGAATTTATCAGTTCTAATCTTTTTTTATGGAGTCTAGGTTTTTCCAAACGGAAGATCATACCATCTGTGAACAAAGGTAATTTGACTTCTCTCTTCCCAGTTTGGATGCCCTTTATTTGTGTCTCTTGTCTGTTCTAGCTAGGACTTTCCGTACTATGTTTCACTAACACTGGTGAAAATGAGCATCCTTGTCTTGTTCCAGATCTTACAGGAAAGACTCAGTTTCTCCCCATTTAGTATGATTCTAGCTGTGAGTCTGTCATATCTGTCTGTTTATAATGTTGAGGTATGTTCCTTCTATCTCCAGTGTTTTTGAGGGTTTTTGTCATGAAGAGATGTTTAATTCTCTCAAATACTTTTTCAGCATCAATTAACATGACCATATGGTTTTTCTTCTTCATTCTGTTGATATGATATGTTACATTGATTGATGTGTATATGTTGAACCATACTGCATCCCTGGGATAAATCCCATTTGGTCATAATGAATGATTTTTAATGTGATGTTGAATTCAGTTTGTTAGCATTTTTTGAGGATTTCTGCATCAATATTCATGTGAGATATTGGCCTATAGTTTTCTTTTTTTGATGTGTCCTTGGTTTTGATATAGGAGCAGTAATGGCCTCATAGAATAAGTTTGGAAATACTCCCTCCTCTTCTACTTTTTGGAATAGTTTGAGTAGGATTGGTATTAGTTCTTCTTTAAGTGTTTGATAGAATTCAGCAGTGAAGCCATTGGATCTCAGGATTTTCTTTGCTTGGAGAATTTTTATTATGTCTTTGATCTTGTTACTTGTTTTTGGTCTGTTTAGATTTTGAATTTCTTCATGGTTGAATCTTGGTAGGTTGTGTGTATCTAGGAATTTATCCATTTCTTCAAGATTTTCCAATTTTTGGCATATAGTTGCTCATAGTAGCCACTAATGATCCTTTGAATTTCTGCAGTATCAGTTATAATGTCTGCTTTTTCATCTCTGATTTTATTTATTTGGGTCTTCTCTTTTTCTTAGTCTGGCTAAACGTTAGTCAATTTTGTTTATCTTTTTAAAAAAACAACTTTTCATTTTTGTTGATCTTTTCTATTGTTTTCTTCATTTCAATTTTATGTATTTCTTCTTTTTTTTGGGTTGGGAAGTTTAGAGAACGGATTGGTAGAGAAGTTTAATGGTATAATTCACTGATGCTTAAAAATTGTACAGTCTAACAAGTGATCTCACTCTTTCTAAACTGCATTCTACTATCCTGATGTGAAAAAGGGAAATGGAAAATTCTTCACAGAATTAAAATTTAGATAAGAAAATCTAAACTTAAAGTTGTTATTTTTGCTATTTACTATTGTGATGTGGTATTACCCTGGCACCATGGAATGTGCAGAAGTGAAAGCCATCTGCTCCCCAGCCACTCCTAATGTTGGAAGGGGATTTATTTTAACAATTTGCTGTGTATGCCTGAATACCTTCCATGCATATCCAGACACATATGTGCACATGCAGAGTTATATTAGGTATACCCATCTACAATTTGCTAGTAACATTTTCTTTTTTTATTTTTATTATACTTTAAGTTCTAGGGTACCTGTGCACAAAGTGCAGGTTTCTTACATAGGTATAGATGTGCCATTTTGGTTTGCTGCATCCATCAACTCATCATTTACATTAGGTGTTTATCCTAATGCTATCTCTCCCCCAGCCCACCACCCCTCAACAGGCCCTGGTGTGTGATGTTCCTTGCCCTGTGTCCAAGTGTTCTCATTGTTCAGTTCCCATCTGTGAGTGAGAACATGCAGTGTTTGATTTTCTGTCCTTGTCATAGTTTGCTGAGAATGATGGTTTCCAGCTTCATCCATGGCCCTGCAAAGGACACAAACTCATCCTTTTTTATGGCTGCATAGTATTCCATGTTGTATATGTGCCACATTTTCTTAATCAGTCTATCATTGATGGACTTCTGGGTTTGTTAGAAGTCTTTGCTATTGTGAATAGTGCCACAATAAACATATGTGTGTGTGTGTCTTTATAGTTGCACCATTTATAATCTTTTTGGTATATACCCAGTAATGGGATTGCTGGGTCAAATGATATTTCTAGTTCTAGATCCTTGAGGAATCGCCACACTGTCTTCCACAATGATTGAACTAATTTACACTCCCATTAACAGTATAAAAGCATTCCTATTTCTCCATGTCCTCTCCAGCATCTGTTTCCTGACTTTTTAATGATCGCCATTCTAGCTGGTGTGAGATGGTATCTCATTGTGGTTTTGATTTGCATTTCTCTGATGGCCAGTGATGATGAGCATTTTTTCATGTGTCTTTTGGCTGCATAAATGTCTTCTTTGGAGAAGTGTCTTTTCATATACTTTGCCCGCTTTTTGATGGGGTTGTTTTTTTCTTGAACATTTGTTTACGTTCTTTGTAGATTCTGAATATTAGCCCTTTGTCAGATGGGTAGGTTGCAAAAATTTTCTCCCATTCTGTAGCTTGCCTGTTCACGCTGATGGTAGTTTCTTTTGCTGTGCAGAAGCTCTTCAGTTTAATTAGATCTCAATTGTCAATTTTGGCTGTTGTTGCCCTTGCTTTTGGTGTTTTAGTCATTAAGTCCTTGCCCATGCCTATGTCCTGAATGGTATTGCCTAGGTTTTCTTCTAGGGTTTTATGGTTTTAGGTCTTACATTTAAGTCTTTAATCCATCTTGAATTAATTTTTGTATAAGGTGTAAGGAAGGGATCCAGTTTCAGCTTTTTACATATGGCTAGCCAGTTTTCCCAGCACCATTTATTAAATAGGGAATCCTTTCCCCATTTCTTGTTCTTGTCGGATTTGCCAAAGATCAAATTGCTGTAGATGTGTGGTGTTATTTCTGAGGCCTCTGTTCTGTTCCATTGGTCTACATATCTGTTTTGGTACCAGTACCATGCTGTTTTCATTACTGTAGCCTGGTAGTATAGTTTGAAGTTAAGTAGTATGATGCTTCCAGCTTTGTTCTTTTTGCTTAGGATTGCCTTGGTTATGCGGGCTCTTTTTTGGTTCCATATGAACTTTAAAGTAGTTTTTTCCAATTCTGTGAAGAAAGTCATTGGTAGCTTGATGGGGATGGCATTGAATCTATAAATTATTTTTGGCAGTATGGCCATTTTCACGATATTGATTCTTCCTATCCATGAGCATGGAATGTTCTTCCATTTGTTTGTGTCCTCTTTTATTTCGTTGAGCAGTGGTTTGTAGTTCTCCTTGAAGAGGTCCTTCACATCCCTTGTAAGTTGGATTCCTAGGTATTTTATTCACTTTGCAGCAATTGTGATTCTTGCACATTGATTTTGTATCCTGAGACTTTGCTGAAGTTCCTTATCAGCTTAAGGAGATTTTGGGCTGAGATGATGGGGTTTTCTAAATATACATCATGTCATCTGCGAATGAGACAATTTGACTTCTTCTTTTCCTAATTGAATACCCTTTATTTCTTTCTGTTGTCTGATTGCCCTGGCCAGAACTTCCAATACTATATTGAATAGGAGTGGTGAGAGAGGGCATCCTTGTCTTGTACTGGTTTTCAAAGGCAGTGCTTCCAGTTTTTGTCCATTCAGTGTGATATTGGCTGTGGGTTTCTCATAAATAGTTCTTATTATTTTGAGATACATCCAATCAATATCTAGTTTATTGAGAGTTTTTAGCATGAAGGGCTGTTGGATTTTGTCAAAGGTCTTTTCTGCATCTATTGAGATAATCATGTGGTTTTTGTCATTGGTTCTATTTATGTGATGGATTACATTTATTGATTTGTGTGTGTTGAACCAGCCTTGCATTCCAGGGATGAAGCCTACTTGATTGTGGTGGATAAGCTTTTTGATGTGCTGCTGAATTTGGTTTGCCAGTAGTGTTTTTTTTTTTTTTTTTTTTTTTTTTGAGACGGAGTCTCACTCTTTGTTTTTTTTTTTTTTTTTTTTTTTTTTTTGAGACGGAGTCTCACTCTGTCTCCCAGGCTGGAGTGCAGTGGCACAATCTCGGCTCACTGCAAGCTCTGCCTCCTGGGTTCATGCCATTCTCCTGCCTCAGCCTCCCTAGTAGCTGGGACTACAAGCGCCCACCACCATGCCTGGCTAATTTTTTGTATTTTTAGTAGAGACGGGGTTTCACCGTGTTAGCCAGGATGGTCTCGATCTCCTGACCTCATGATCCGCCCGCCTCGGCCTCCCAAAGTGCTGGGATTAGAGGCGTGAGCCACTGTGCCTGGCTGGGTTTGCCAGTATTTTACTGAGGATTTTCACATGGATATTCGTCAGGGATATTGGTCTAAAATTCTCTTTTTTTGTTGTGTCTTTGCCAGGCTTTGGTATCAGGATGATGCTGGCCTCATAAAATGAGTTAGGGAGAATTCCCTTTTTTTCTATTGAATGGAATAGTTTCAGAAGGAATGGTAGCAGCTCCTCTTTGTACCTCTGGTAGAATTCGGCTGTAAATCCTTCTGGTCCTGGAATTGTTTTGGTTAGTAGGCTGTTAATTATTACCTCAATTTCGGAGCCTGTTCTTGTTCTCTTCAGAGATTCTACTTCTTCCTGTTTAGTCTTGGGAGGGTGTATGTGTCCAGGAATTTATCCATTTCTTCTAGATTTTCTAGTTTATTTATGTAGAGGTGTTTATAGTATTCTCTGATGGTAGTTTGTATTTCTGTGGGATCAGTGGTGATATCCCCTTTATCTTTTTTTATTGTGTCTATTTGATTCTTCTCTCTTTTCTTCTTTACTAGTCTTGCTAGCGGTCTATCAATTTTGTTGATCTTTTTAAAAACCAGCCCCTGGATTCATTGATTTTTTTGAAGGGCTTTTTGTGTTTCTATCTCCTTCAGTTTGCTCTGATCTTAGTTATTTCTTGCCTTCTGCTAGCTTTTGAATGTGTTTGCGCTTGCTTTTCTAGTTCTTTTAATTGTGGTGTTAGGTTGTCGATTTTAGTTCTTTCCTGCTTTCTCTTGTGGGCATTTAGTGCTATAAATTTCCCTCTACATATTGCTTTAAATGTGTCCCAGAGATTCTGGTATGTTGTGTCTTTGTTCTCATTGGTTTCAAAGAACATCTTTATTTCTGCCTTCATTTCGTTATGTACCCAGTAGTCATTCAGGAGCAGGTTATTCAGTTTCCATGTAGTTGTGTGGTTTTGAGTGAGTTTCTTAATCCTGAGTTCTAATTTGTTTGCACTGTAGTCTGAGACACAGTTTGTTGTGATTTCTGTTCTTTTACATTTGCTGAGGAGTGTTTTACTTCCAATTATGTGGTCAATTTTAGAATAAGTGCGATGTGGTGCTGAGAAGTATGTACATTCTGTTGATTTGGGGTGTAGAGTTCTGTAGATGTCTATTAGGCCCACTTGGTGAATAGTGGAATTCAAGTCCCAGATATCTTTGTGAACCTTCTGTGTCATTGATCTGTCTAATATTGACAGTGGGGTGTTAAAATCTCCCATTATTATTGTGTGGAAGTCTACATCTCTTCGTGGGTCTCTAAGGACTTGCTTTATGAATCTGGGTGCTCCCGTATTGGTTACATATATACTTATGATAGTTTGTTCTTCTTGTTGCATTGAGCCCTTTACCATTATGTAATGGCTTTCTTTGTCTCTTTTGTTCTTTGTTGGTTTAAAGTCTGTTTTATCAGAGACTAGGATTGCAACCCCTGCTTTTTTTTTTTTTTTTTTGCTTTCCATTTGCTTGGTGGATGTTCCTCCATCCCTATGTGTGTCTTTGCCTGTGAGATGGGTCTCCTGAATACCGCACACTGATGGGTCTTGACTCTATTCATTTTGCCAGTCTGTGTCTTTTAATGGAGGCATTTAGCCCATTTAAATTTAAGGTTAATATTGTTATGTGTGAACTTGATCCTGTCATTATGATGTTAGCTGGTTATTTTGCCCGTTAATTGTTGCAGTTTCTTCATGTCATCGATGGTCTTTATAATTTGGCATGTTTTTGCAGTGACTGGTACCATTTGTTCGTTTCCATGTTTAGTGTTTCCTTCAGGAGCTCTTGTAAGGCAGGCCTGATGGTGACAAAATCTCTCAGCATTTGCTTGTCTGTAAAGGATTTTATTTCTCCTTCACTTATGAAGCTTAGTTTGCCTGGATGTGACATTCTGGGTTGAAAATTCTTTTCTTTAAGAATATTGAATATTGGCCCCTACTTTCTTCTGGCTTACAGGGTGTCTGCTGAGAGAGCCGCTTTTAGTCTGATGGGCTTCCCTTTGTCGGTAACCCAACGTTTCTCTCTGGCTGCCCTTAACATTTTTTTCCTTCAGTTCAACCTTGGTGAATCTGACAATTATGTGTCTTGGGGTTGCTCTTCTTGAGGAGTATCTTTGTGGTGTTCTCTGTATTTCCTGAATTTGAATGTTGGCCTGCCTTGCTAGTTTGGGGAGGTTTTCCTGGATAGTATTTTGAAGAGTGTTTTCCAACTTGGTTTCATTCTCCCCATCACTTTCAGGTACACCAGCCAAAATCTCCTTTGGTCTTTTCACATAGTCCCGTATTTCTTGGAGGCGCTTTTCATTTCTTTTTACTCTTTTTTCTCTAATCTTGTCTTCTTGCTTTATTTCGTTAATTTGATCTTCAGTCACTGATATTCTTTCTTCCACTTGATTTAATCAGCTATTGAAGCTTGTGCATGCATCACGATGTCCTCATGCCATGGTTTTCAGCTCCATCAGGTCATTTAAGTTCTTCTCTACACTGTTTATTCTAGTTAGCCATTCATCTAACCTTTTTTTCAAGGTTTTTTAGCTTCCTTGCAATGGGTTAGAACATGCTCCTTTAGTTTGGCGTGGTTTGTTATTACCGACTTTCTGAAGCCTACTTCTGCCAACTTGTCAAAGTCATTCTCCATCCAGCTTCGTTCCATTGCCGGCGAGGAGTTGCGATCCTCTGGAGGAGAAGCAGTGCTCAGTTTTTAGAATTTTCAGCTTTTCTGCTCTGGTTTCTCCCCATCTTTGTGGTTTTATCTACCTTTGGTCTTTGATATTGGTGACTACAGATGAGGTTTTGGTGTGGATGTGCTTTTTGTTGATGTTGATGCTATTCCTTTCTGTTTGTTTTCTTTCTAGCAGTCAGGTCCCTCAGCTGCAGGTCTGCTGGAGTTTGCTGGAAGTCCATTCCAGACCCTGTTTGCCTGGGTATCACCAGCAGAGGCTCCAGAACAGCAAATATTGCAGAAGAGCAAATATTGCTGCTTGATCCTTCCTCTGAGAGCTTTGTCCCAGAGTGGCACCCCCTGTATGAGGTGTCTGTCAGCCCCTACTGGGAGGTGTCTCCCAGTCAGGCTACATGGAGTTTAGGGACCCACTTGAGGGGGCAGTCTGTCTGTTCTCAGAGCTCAAATGCCATGCCAAGACAACCACTGCTCTCTTCAGAGCTGTCAGACAGGGACGTTTAAATCTGCAGAAGTTGTCTGATGCCTTTTGTTCAGTTATGCTATGCCCACGGAGGTGGAATCTATAGAGGCAGTAGGCCTTGCTGAGCTGCGGTGGGCTCTGCCCAGTTTGAGCTTCCTGGCCACTATTTACCTACTCGATCCTTAGCAATGGCTGACACCCCTCCCCCCACCCATCTGCAGCCTCGCAGGTTGATCTCAGATTGCTGCGCTAGCATTGAGCCAGGCTCCATGGGCATGGGACCTGACGAGCTAGGCTTGGGAGAGAATCTCCTGGTCTGCCAGTTGCTAAGACTGTGGGAAAAGTGTAGTATTTGGGTGGGAGTGAGCCAATTTTCCAGGTACAGTCTGTCCTGGCTTCCCTTGGCTAGGAGAGGGAAATCCCCCAACCACTTGTGCTTCCCGGGTGAGGTGATGCCTCGCCCTGCTTCACCTCACCCTCCATGGGTTGCATCCACTGTCCAACCAGTCCCAGTGAGATGAACCAGGTACCTCAGTTGGAAATGCAGAAAGCACCCGTCTTCTGTGCCAGTCATGCTGGGAGCTGCAGACTGGAGCTGTTCCTATTTGGCCATCTTGGAGCAGAAGTCCAATTTTATTTATTTCTACTCTGATCTTTATTAGTTCTTTTCTTCTACTAATTTTGGGTTTGGTTTACTCTTGCCTTTTTAGTTCTTTAAGATGCATCATCAGGTTATTCACTTGAAGTTTTTCTTGCTTTTTGATGTAGGCCCTTATCTGGAAATATCACTCTTGGTACTGCTTTTGTTGTATCTCATAGGTGTCGGTGCATTGTTTCCATTGTCATTTGTTTTTAGACAATTTTCAATTCATTTCATAATTTCTTCATTGACCCACTTATCATTTAGGAGCATATTGTTTAATTTCCATGTTTTTGTATAGTTTCCAAAACTCGCCTTGTTATTGATTTCTAGTTTTATTCCATTGTGGTCAGAGAAGATGCTTGATATTATTTCAGTTTTTTTGAATGTTTTGAGACTTGATTCATGACCTAACATATGGCCTGTTCTTGAGAATGATGTATGTGCTGAGGAGAAAAATGTGTCTTCTGCAACCTTCAGATGAAATATTCTGTAAATACTTATTAGTATTTATTTGGTCTATAGTGCAGATTATGTCTAATGTTTCCTTGTTGATTTTCTGTCTGGAAGATCTGTCCAATGCTGAAAGTGGAGTGTTGAAATCTACAGCTATTATTGTATTGGGGGGTCTATCTTTCTTTAGCTCTAATAATATTTGTTTTATTTATCTTGGTGCTCCAATGTTGAGTGCATGTATATTTACAATTGTTATATCCTCTTGCTTAACTGATCCCTTTATCATTATATAATGACCTTATTTGATTGTTCTTGACAACTTTTGTCTTGAAATCTATTTAGTCTGATAAAGGTATAACTACTCTTGTTCTTTTTTGGTTTCCATTGTCATGAAGTATTTCCCATGACTTTATTTTCAGTCTGTGTATTGTTATGAGTGAAGTTTGTTTCTTGTAGGTAACAGATCATTGGATGCTTTTTTTTTTTAATCCTTTCAACCACTCTATATCTTTTTATTGGAGAGTATAGTCCATTTACATTCAATATTATTATTGACAAATAAGGACTTACGTTTGCCATTTTGTCATTTATTTTCTGGTTGTTTTGTGATCTTCTCTCCCATGTTTTCTTACTTCCTGTCTCCGTTTTAGTGAAAGTAATTTTTTTGGTGGTATGTTTTAATTTCTTGCTCTTCACTTTTTGTGTATCCATTGTATGTTTTTAAATTTGAAGTTACTATGAGGCTTGCAAATACTATCGTATAACCCATTATTTTATGCTGATGAAAACAACACTGATTGCATAAACAAACAAATACACAATCAAGCAAAAAGAAAACTAAAAAAACCTCTACATTTTAACTTTATTTATATGCTTTTAAGCTTTCTGTTATTTATATATCTTATTATACTAAGTCTTGAAAAGCTTTTGTAATTGTTTTTTAATCAGTTCACCTTTTCCTCTTTCTACTTATGATATAAGTAGTTTACACACCATAATTACAGTGTTATAATATTCTGTTTTTTGAGGACTTACTATTATCAGTGAGTTTTGTACCTTCAGATGATTTCTTGTTGCTCGTTAATGTTCTTTCTTTCAGATTGAACTCCCTTTAGTATTTCTTGTAAGACAGGTCTGGTGTTGCTGAAATCCCTCAGTTTATTTGATTATTTTTCCTTCTAGTGCAAATCTATTGCTCATTTCCTCTAGCAAAATGTTCTTATTGTTGTTACTTTACTTTTAAACCCCAGAATTTCCGTTTGGTTAATTAACTTTTGAAAAAATATTTTTAATCTATTATTGGTATTTTTGAATTGACAAGAAATTATCATCATACCATCCTTTATTTTTTAAGCACATTTTCTTTTAGTTTTTGAACATATTTATAATAATTACTTTGAGGTTTTTTTTCTGCTATGTCTGACATCTTGGCACTCACAAAGGCAGTTTCTCTTGCTTACCTTTTTTCTGGCGTACGGCTCTCTCTTTTCCATATCTCTGCTTGACTCATAATTTTTTTGTTCAAAAATATGTTCTAGCCAGTTGCAATACTCATTTCTGCCCCCCTCACTATGTTACTGTTGTTTAATTGTTTATTTGTTTAATTGCCTGGCTAGACTATATAGTGAAGCCTATTTCCTCCACAATTTGTGGCCTCTGATGTTGTTCCTGAGGGAGTCACAGCACTGGGCACATTTTCTCTCAAATTGGAATTACAGTGCATTTAGTAGTGCTCTCTTTGACTGTCTCTTTCTTTGATCTGTTCAGTTGTTTGCCTCTTTTGGTATCATACCCAGCTGTTAACTTCCAGCAATTGCTAGATAATTGCTCTTTTGGTTTTGACAGCTTTTTAGGGTCTGTCACAAATATATTTTGCTTATTTGTCTGTCCAAATATATTTCGTTTCCTTTGCAGGAGCAGTTTTTCAGACAAGACTTTGATGCTTGTTTTAACCTCAGGAAGGCCCTTCTTGGCTGTGTCTTTCTTTGATTTTTATTGTATATTTCTAGCTGGTTTATGGTTTAGTTTGTTGCTTTCATTAAGCTGCCATTAACCTATTAATTGCTTACCACCAAAATATTCATTGTTTTTGACAGTGCCCTTAGGCTTGAACTTCCGCATGTTCTGTTGCAAATAAAGTCTGTCCCTTTAGGGAGAACTAGAGACTTTTCTTCTTATGGCCTACCTATCCCTCTAGGCAGGTGCTCTAGTCCCCCTGCTGCCTCTACTGCCACTACTCTGCAGGTGGTGTTGGGGACAGTGTCATGCTTTTCTCAGATGTCTTTCCTTCTCTATGGGTGGGGCACTGGATTGGGCAATAATTTCTGTTTTTCTGCCTTTGTGGAATGGAAACTTCACTCCTTTCATGGAATCTCTGCCCTATGAGTGTAGTGGAGAAAGGACATTCAGCATCAGTATTCTTGGCCTGTGGCACTGGGGATAGAACTTATGCCTTAATAGTAGAGGCTGAGTGGAAGAAGGAAACTTCAGATTCTCTGTCAAACTTTCTTGGAATAGAAGTTCTGCAACGTAGAGCCAGAGATGGGCTTGGGAAGTGCTGGTAGTCTGCCCTAGATTGGGAGCTGATGGGAAAGGGTACCCTGTCTTTTTGGCTGCACATCTCTGGAGCAGGGTTTCTGTTTCACTGAACTGATTGCAGGAGAGGGAGGAAATGAACATAATTTAAACACCATAGACTCTCACTCCTCTCACTGAAATTGGTAGGCTTTCTTGGATTTCTTCATTTGCTGTCTGCCCTTAGAACAATTTCCATATACTCTAACATTTTTTTATTTTGTTTGTTTTTAATTTTCACCAGTTATGGTTGTTTTACTCTGGAGAATGTCTGCAGAGCTCTTCAGGTAGTCATCCTGTAAGTGCTTCTCTCATAATTGATTTCCAACACTTGGAGAGTGAATTCCCTTTTTCAGATGAAATCTTACAAGGAAGCAGATAAAAGTGGAGACATACTAGTTGAACATAAAGTGAACTAACAAACACAGGGCTGGAAGTTCTGATTGATTGACTTTTTTCTTGTTGTTGTTCCATATTCTCCTTCACCCTCATCTTCCAAGCCCTAGATGTAGATGAGAACACTGTTGGAGAATCATTTACCTTTGAGATGAAGTGGATCAGTTCCACTCAGATAATACAGAATAATGTCCTTTAAATAGAGTCAATTGATTGTAGAGGTTAATTGCAACTACAAAATACCTTCACAGCAATGCCTAGATCAGTGCTTGGTTGAATAGTTGAGTACTATAGCCTGGCCAAGTTGACAAGCAAAACTGACAATCACACCATGCTTCAGCCACTGTGAAGAGCTTCAACCATGGTTTTTCCTGAGCAGTTTACGTCTTCTCATTCCCATGAAATCTTGGCACATTTCCTTCCCTTCATCTGGAGTGCTGTTATCCTCCTCCTCTGTGTCCTAATCTCCTCATGCACAAATGTTGCTTCTTCTGTGGAGCCCTCCTTGACTCTTTCAGGCAGAGTGAGTTGCTCCTTTTCTGAGCTCCCACGACCTTTGTTTAGCCCATATTTTGGCCCATCGTCACTCGTCCCACCAGTATTTGCTTCTGTCTCCATTCCCCCACCATATTCTGAGCTAACAGAGGGCAGGGACTATATTTTATATATTTCTTGATCTCCAGCTTGATGCCAGGAGAAAAGCAGCTGTAAATGTATCCTAGTAGGTAGGTTAAGTTTCCAGGGAGCCTGCAACTTGCTATGAAACTATGGTTTTTGTGGTTGGCAAAGCAGACATGCAGCATAAGGCTAAGCTCAAGAGAGCAACCCTAACTTCCCCCCAGCTGACCGCATGATCTCCTGACTCATGGAGTGGAACTTGTGGCATGTCCACAGGAAGCCCTGGAGCCACTGCCCCCATGACAGCAGCAGGACAAATGTACTTCTTCAGCAGGACAAAATAGTGCTGGTCCTTTTGCTGGTCAGGAAAGTGACTTTCCTGACAGTCACTTTCCTCCAGAGGGTATCTTGTGTGACTACATCTTCTTTTGGCCAGCTCCAAACATTTATAGCCTATTTCAGTTTCTTCTGGCCTGTTTGCATAATTTAACAGAATTAAGCCCTGTCTACCACTGAGCACTAAAAAGAGAAACATATTCATTGGGGATTTAGAGAAAGAATAAGAAATCAATTGTCAAGACCCTATTTTCCCAGCTCTACTCTAGGACAGAGGAAGCTCATAGCCCTGACAGACTTCTCCTTAGGATGGATGTTGACAGCTCCTCCTAGCTCACTCCTTGTTTAGTTTTCATTTGTTCTATCCCAGGAAGAATCAGAGGAAGAGGGATACATCTTAAGGTGTCTCTGTAACTTTGTAAGGATCTTGCTGAAAAGATAATGATGAAACGTTGATTGCAGCTTCTTTTTAAAAAATATTTTTATTGATACATAATATTTGTACATATTTATGGGCTACATGTGGTATTTTGTTACATGCATAGACTGTGTAATGATCGAGTCAGGGTATTTAGGGTATCCATTACCTCAAGCTTTTATCATTTCTATGTGTTGGGAACATTTCAAATCTTCCTGTTTAGCTATTTTGGAGTATACAATATATTACTATTAACTATAGTTCCCCTACTCTGCTGTCAAACATTAGAACTTATACCTTCTGTCTAACTGTATGTTTGTACCCATTAAGCAACCTCTCTTAACACCCCCACCCACAACTGTTCCCAGTCTCTGATGACCATCATTCTATTCTCCATGAAATGTACATTTTTAGTCCCCATATGAGTAAGAATATGCAACATTTGTGTTTCTATGCCTGGTTTATTTCCCTCCAGTTCCATTCATGTTGCTTATTGCGGCTTCTTGAGTCTGAGGTCAGAGCTGAGTCATTTTTGGGTGAGTTTCCCTAATCCTCCTCCCCCTTGTGCCTTTCAGAACAAGACCAAGCTTTTGCCCATTGGCTTCTTTCCCTTCCTGCAAGGCTGTGCCATCAGAAGTAGGGAGGGCAGCCAATGCTACCTTTCCATGGCGTGTGCTTTCCTAAGTAGATTTACCATCCGTGGCTCAGTTCAACTACTCTGTTGCACTTAGAAAGTTAAGGAGCATTCTTCTCATTGGAACTTCTTGACTAAGTGCAAAGATACACTTCAATCCATGACGCACACAAGACTCAAATAGACTTGATGTATTTGTGATTAGTGTGAACTCAATTCCTGTTTTTTCAAAAGGGAGACCAATTCTCATACTCATCTTGAAACCCATCTGACATTGTTCCTCCCAAGATTACATAATCACGACAGAGCATCTCTACAAGTCCTAACTGAACACGCATAAGAGAATAATTCCATCCCAGACTGAGTGTGGGTCTCTCCCCAGAGGTCTACCCTAATTCCCTGCATGAAAGAGCCTCTGGTTATTCTTCTCCCTTTATGCTGCGGGAGCTTCTTCATTGCACTCACCACTACCTAGTACTGTTTTTATCTTTTCCTGTTTATTGCCTATGTCTCCCACTAGAGGCTGAGCGATGTGTGATGTGATCGTCTCAGTTTTGTTCACTTTTACATGTTATCCCCACAACAAGGTTTGTGGTGAGGCGTGGGTGGGAAAAAGGGAAATAATTCCTTCCCTTCCTTCCTTCCTTCCTTCCTTCCTTCCTTCCTTCCTTCCTTCCTTCCTTCCTTCCAACTTTCTTTCTTTCTCTTTCTTTCTTTCTTTTTCTTTCCTTCCTTCCTTCCTTCCTTCCTTCCTTCCTTCCTTCCTTCCTTCCTTCCTTCCTTCTCCCTCCTTTTTTTTTTTTTTTTTTTTGAGACAGAGTTTCATTCTTGTTGCCCAGGCTGGAGTGCAATGGCATGATCTCGGCTCACTGCAACCTCCACCTCCTGGGTTCAAGTGATTCTCCTATCTCAGCCTCCCAAGTAGCTGGGATTACAGGCACATGCCGCCATGCTTGGCTAATTTTTGTATTTTTAGTAGAGATGGGATTTCACCATGTGGACCGGGTGGTCTTGAACTCCTGACCTCAGATGAGCCGCCTGCCTTGGCCTCCCTAGGTGCTGGGATTACAGGCATGAGCCATTGCGCCCAGCCAGGAACTAATAATTTCTTAAGCACTCTGTGCTAAGACATTTTACATACTCTAGCTCATTCATTCTTACAACAGCCCTGGGAGGTGACTATCATTACTCAGTTTTACAGAGAAGGAAACCGAGGTTCCAACATCTCCTAAATGGCACCTTGTGTGTTTGAACGTTTCAAGTCTGTGAGGAGTGCAATCAGTATCTGAGAAAGTGCCACTTAGAAAGAAAAAGGCTTAAGAAGGAAAATGCTCCAGGATGATGAAAATCTAATACCTAAATATGTCAATTATGGATGTGACGTTAACTAACCTTTATTGGGCTTCATGCTGTTGGGCACTGCATTGGGCACCTTATTTGGGTAGATATTATTCTCATCCCCATTTAACAAATGCAGAAAGTAAGATAAACAGGGATCAAGTCACATTCCCAATGTCACATAGCTAGTACTGATGAAGCTGGGATTTGAATCTTGGTCCTTTAAGTTCAGGGTCCAGATTCTAAACAAAGATGTGGGGAAGAAGGGAGATGTAACTTGTAAAATGAATGAAAAATAATGCTTTCCTTTCAAGTGTTAGATTTAGGGTTCAAGCATTTTTGATCCATGAGACTAATTATAACAGCATCAACTAATTTGCATGGCACTTCTTACATTGCAAAGCATTTTCTCACCTGCAAGTTTGTGGTAATCCTCATATGGCTTTGAGATGACTTTGAGAAATAGGAGAAGTCAGTGTTCATTTTTTTTTTTTTTTTTTTTGCAGAAAAATGTTTATTTCCCCAATTTTCAGGTTTTCATTCAGTGAAAACTTTTCATGGTGGTTTTGAACATTTACAAACAAAACAAACAGGAATCATTGGAAATGATGAAAGTCAGGTATGAACCACCCAATAACATGAAGAAAAAATAGAAAACAGTTCTTGATTATGGTTAGAATTCTGCCATAATCAAATTCTTACCTGCCCTCCTCTTGTTCCTTAGAATAAGAATCTAATTAACTGGCTTTATTCATAGACAGACATAGTTGTGACTGTGTTTCATTGATTTTGGGTAGCAAACATACTTGGATGAACCTATAGTCATTTTGAGAGAAGAGCATGGTCGGTAAAGATTGAGCATGGTCAAGTGAGAAAACAAAGTTACTATCTACAGAGTTTGGGGTGCAAATACACAACCGATGATATCAAAACCGTACTTTATAAATGGTGGTATTTGTGTTTAATGTTATCACTTAATAGACCTACTCACTGACAGCATAATACAAATCTATTATTCTTGCAGAATTATAAAGTTATATAGCATTAAAAGCATTTTATAAGCTTTTTTTAATTATTATACCTTAAGTTTTAGGGTACACGTGCACAACGTGCAGGTTAGTTACATATGTATACATGTGCCATGTTGGTGTGCTGCACCCATTAACTCGTCAGTTAGCATTAGGTATATCTCCTAATGCTATCCCTCCCCCTCCCCCCCACCCCATGACAGACCCCCGTGTGTGACGTTCCCCTTCCTGTGTCCATGTGCTCTCATTATTCAATTCCCACCTATGAGTGAGAACATGTGGTGTTTGGTTTTTTGTCCTTGTGATAGTTTGCTGAGAATGATGGTTTCCAGCTTCATCCATGTCCCTACAAAGGACATGAATTCATCCTTTTTTATGGCTGCATAGTATTCCATGGTGTATATGTGCCACATTTTCTTAATCCAGTCTATCGTTGTTGGACATTTGGGGTGGTTCCAAGTCTTTGCTATCGTGAATAGTGCCACAATAAACAAACATGTACATGTGTCTTTATAGCAGCATGATTTATAGTCCTTTGGGTATATACCCAGTAATGGGATGGCTGGGTCAAATGGTATTTCTAGTTCTAGATCCCTGAGGAATTGCCACACCGACTTCCACACTGGTTGAACTACTTTACAGTCCCACCAACAGTGTAAAAGTGTTCCTATTTCTCCACATCCTCTCCAGCACCTGTTGTTTCCAGACTTTTTAATGATGGCCATTCTAACTGGTGTGAGATGGTGTCTCATTGTGGTTTTGATTTACATTTCTCTGATGGCCAGTGATGATGAGCATTTTTTCATGTGTCTTTTGGCTGCATAAATGTCTTTTGAGAAGTGTCTGTTCATACCCTTTGCCCACTTTTTGATGGGGTTGTTTGTCTTTTTCTTGTAAATTTGTTGGAGTTCATTGTAGATTGTGGATATTAGCCCTTTGTCAGATGAGTAGATTGCAAAAATTTTCTCCCATTCTGTAGGTTGCCTGTTCACTCTAATGGTAGTTTCTTTTCCTGTGCAGAAGCTCTTTAGTTTAATTAGATCCCATTTGTCAATTTTGGCTTTTGTTGCCATTGCTTTTGGTGTTGTAGGCATGAAGTCCTTGCCCATGCCTATGTCCTGAATGGTATTGCCTAGGTTTTCTTCTAGGGTTTTTATGGTTTTAGGTCTAACATTTAAGTCTTTAATCCATCTTGAATTAATTTTTGTATAAGGTGTAAGGAAGGGATCCAGTTTCAGCTTTCTACATATGGCTAGCCAGTTTTCCCAGCACCATTTATTAAATAGGGAATCCTTTCCCCATTGCTTGTTTTTGTCAGGTTTGTCAAAGATCAGATAGTTGTAGATATGTGGTATTATTTCTGAGGGCTCTGTTCTGTTCCATTGGTCTATATCTCTGTTTTGGTACCAGTACCATGCTGCTTTGGTTACTGTAGCCTTGTAGTATAGTTTGAAGTCAGGTAGCGTGATGCCTCCAGCTTTGTTCTTTTCGCTTAGGGTTGACTTGGCAATGCGGGCTCATTTTTGGTTCCATATGAACTTTAAAGTAGTTTTTTTCCAATTCTGTAAAGAAGGTCATTGGTAGCTTGATAGGGATGGCATTGAATCTATAAATTACCTTGGGCAGTATGGCCATTTTCACAATATTGATTCTTCCAACCCATGAGCATGGAATGTTCTTCCTTTTGTTTGTATCCTCTTTTATTTCATTGAGCAGTGGTTTGTAGTTCTCCTTGAAGAGGTCCCTCACATCCCTTGTAAGTTGTATTCCTAGGTATTTTGTTCTCTTTGTAGCAATTGTGAATGGGAGTTCACTCATGATTTGGCTCTCTGTCTGTTATTGGTGTATAGCAATGCTTGTGATTTTTGTACATTGATTTTGTATCCTGAGACTTTGCTGAAGTTACCTATCAGCTTAAAGAGATTTTGTGCTGAGACTGTGGGGTTTTCTAGATATATAATTATGTCATCTGCAAACAGGGACAATTTGACTTCCTCTTTTCCTAATTGAATACCCTTTATTTCCTTCTCCTGCCTGATTGCCCTGGCCAGAACTTCCAACACTATGTTGAATAGGAGTGGTGAGAGAGGGCATCCCTGTCTTGTACCACTTTTCAAAGGGAATGTTTCCAGTTTTCGTCCATTCAGTATGATATTGGCTGTGGGTTTGTCATAGATAGCTCTTATTATTTTGAGATACGTCCCTTCAATACCTAATTTATTGAGAGTTTTTAGCTTGAAGAGTTGTTGAATTTTGTCAAAGGCCTTTTCTGCATCTATTGAGATAATCATGTGGTTTTTGTCTTTTGTTCTGTTTATATGCTGGATTACGTTTATTGATTTGCGTATGTTGAACCAGCCTTGCATCCCAGGGATGAAGCCCACTCGATCATGGTGGATAAGCTTTTTGATGTGTTGCTGGATTCGGTTTGCCAGTATTTTATTGAGGATTTTTGCATCAATGCTCATTAAGGATATTGGTCTAAAATTCTCTTTTTTTGTTGTGTCTCTCCCAGGCTTTGGTATCAGGATGATGCTGGCCTTGTAAAATGTGTTAGGGAGGATTCCTTCTTTTTCTATTGATTGGAATAGTTTCAGAAGGAATGGTACCAGCTCCTCTTTGTACCTCTGGTATAATTCGGCTGTGAATCCATCTGGTGCTGGACTTTTTTTGGTTGGTAAGCTATTAATTATTGCCTCAATTTCAGAGCCTGTTATTGGTCTATTCAGAGATTCAACTTCTTCCTGGTTTAGTCTTGGGAGGGTGTATGTGTGGAGGAATGTATCCATTTCTTCTAGATTTTCTAATTTATTTGCATACAGGTGTTTATAGCATTCTCTGATGGTAGTTTATATTTCTGTGGGATCAGTGGTTGTATCCCCTTTATCATTTTTTATTGCATCTATTTGATTCTTCTCTCTTTTCTTCTTTATTAGTCTTGCTAGCAGTTTATCAATTTTGTTGATCGTTTCAAAAAACCAGCTCCTGGATTCATTAATTTTTTGAAGGGTTTTTTGTGTCTCTATTTCCTTCAGTTCTGCTCTGATCTTAGTTGTTTCTTGCCTTCTGCTATCTTTTGAATGTGTTTACTCTTGTTTCTCTAGTTCTTTTAATTGTGATGTTAGGGTGTCGATTTTAGATCTTTCCTGCTTTCTCTTGTGGGCATTTAGTGCTATAAATTTCCCTCTACATACGGCTTTAAATGTGTCCCAGAGATTCTGGTATGTCATATCTTTGTTCTCATTGGTTTCAAAGAACATCTTTATTTCTGCCTTCATTTCGTTATGTACCCAGTAGTCATTCAGGAGCAGGTTGTTCAGTTTCCATGTAGTTGAGTGGTTTTGAGTGAGTTTCTTAATCCTGAGTTCTAGTTTGATTGCACTGTGGTCTGAGAGACAGTTTGTTGTAATTTCTGTTCTTTTACATTTGCTGAGGAGTGCTTTACTTCCAACTATGTGGTCAATTTTGGAATAGGTGTGGTGTGGGCTGAAAAAAATGTATATTCTGTTAATTTGGGGTGGAGAGTTCTGTAGATGTCTATTAGGTCCGCTTGGTGCAGAGCTGAGTTCAGTTCCTGGATATCCTTGTTAATTTTCTGTCTCATTGATCTGTCTAATGTTGACAGTGGGGTGTTAAAGTCTCCTATTATTATTGTGTGGGAGTCTAAGTCTCTTTGTAGTTCACTAAGGACTTGCTTTATGAATCTGGATGCTCCTGTATTGGGTGCATATATATTTATAATAGTTACTTCTTCCTGTTGAATTGATCCCTTTACCATTATGTAATGGCCTTCTTTGTCTCTTTTGATCTTTGTTGGTTTAAAGTCTGTTTTATCTGAGACTAGGATTGCAACCCCTGCCTTTTTTTGTTTTTCATTTGCTTGGTAGATCTTCTTCCATCCCTTTATTTTTAGCCTATTTGTGTCTCTGCAGATGAGATCGGTTTCCTGAATACAGCATACTGATTGATCTTGACTGTTTATCCAATTTGCCAGTCTGTGTCCTTTAATTGGAGCATTTAACCCATTTACATTTAAGGTTAATATTGTTATGTGTGAATTTGATCCTGTCATTTTGATGTTAGCTGGTTATTTTGCTCATTAGTTCATGCAGTTTCTTCCTAGCCTTGATGGTCTTTACAATTTGGCATGTTTTTGCAGTGGCTGGTACTGGTTGTTCCTTTCCATGTTTAGTGCTTCCTTCAGGAGCTCTTGTAGGGCAGGCCTGGTGGTGACAAAATCTCTCAGCATTTGCTTGTCTGTAAAGTATTTTATTTCTCCTTCACTTATGAAGCTTAGTTTGGCTGGATATGAAATTCTGGGTTGAAAATTCTTTTCTTTAAGAATGTTGAATATCAGCCCCCACTCTCTTCTGGCTTATAGAGTTTCTGCTGAGAGATCAGCTGTTAAGTCTGATGGGCTTCCCTTTGTGGGTAACCCGACCTTTCTGTCTGGCTGCCCTTAACATTTTCTCCTTGATTTCAACTTTGGTGAATCTGACAATTATGTGTCTTGGAGTTGCTCTTCTCAAGGAGTATCTTTGTGGCGTTCTCTGTATTTCCTGAATTTGTATGTTTGCCTGCCTTGCTAGATTGGGGAAGTTCTCCTGGATAATATCCTGCAGAGTGTTTTCCAACTGAACCAAGTTCTCCCCGTCACTTTCAGGTACACCAATTAGAGGTAGATTTGTTCTTTTCACATAGTCCCATATTTCTTGGCGGCTTTGTTCGTTTCTTTTTATTCTTTTTTCTCTAAACTTGTCTTCACACTTCATTTCATTTATTTTGTCTTCCATCGCTGATACCCTTTCTTCCAGTTGATCACATCAGTTACTGAGGCTTGTGCATTCGTCACATGGTTCTTGTGTTGTGGTTTTCAGCTGCATCAGGTCATTTAAGGACTTCTCTGCATTGGTAATTCTAGTTATACATTCGTCTAATTTTTTTTCAAAGTTTTTTACTTCTTTGCCATTGGTTCAAACTTCCTCCTGTAGCTTGGAGTAGTTTGATCTTCTGAAGCCTTCTTCTCAGCTTGTCAAAGTCATTCTCCATCCAGCTTTGTTCTGTTGCTGGTGAGGAGCTGCGTTCCTTTGGAGGAGGAGAGGTGCTCTGATTTTTAGAGTTTCTGGTTTTTCTGCTCTGTTTTTTCCCCGTCTTTGTGGTTTTATCTACCTTTGGTCTTTGATGATGGTGACGTACAGATGGGTTTTTGGTGTGGATATCTTTTGTGTTTGTTAGTTTTCCTTCTTACAGTCAGGAGCCTCAGCTGCAGGTGTGTTGGAGTTTATTGGAGGTCCACTCCAGACCCTGTTTGCCTGGGTATCAGCAGTGGTGGCTGCAGAACAGCGGATATTGGTGAACCACAAATGCTGCTGCTTGATCATTCCTCTGGAAGTTTTGTCTCAGAGGAGTACCCAGCCGTGTGAGGTGTCAGTCTGCCCCTACCGGGGGGTCCTCCCAGTTAGGCTCCTCGGGGGTCAGGGACCCACTTGAGGGGATAGTCTGCCTGTTCTCAGATCTCAAGCTGCATGTTGGGAGAACCACTGCCTTCTTCAAAGCTGTCAGACAGGGACATTTAAGTCTGCAGAGGTTATTGCTGTCTTTTATTTGTCTGTGCCCTGCCCCCAGAGGTGGAGCCCAGAGAGGCGGGCAGGCCTCCTTGAGCTGTGGTGGGCTCCAGCCAGTTCGAGCTTCCTGGCCACTTTGTTTACCTACTGAAACCTGGGCAATGGCTGGCGCCTCTCCCCCAGCCTTGCTGCTGCCTTGCAGTTTGATCTCAGACTGCTGTGCTAGCAATGAGTGAGGCTCCGTGGGGGTAAGACCCTCCGAGCCAGGTGTGGGCTATAATCTCCTGGTGTGCCATTTGTTAAACCCATTGGAAAAGCAC
The DNA here is from genome assembly GCF_009828535.3 of Hylobates moloch. Classification (NCBI taxonomy): domain Eukaryota; kingdom Metazoa; phylum Chordata; class Mammalia; order Primates; family Hylobatidae; genus Hylobates; species Hylobates moloch. The sequence goes on from NW_026652278.1 coordinate 84,506,657, forward strand.
AGTATTAGGGTGGGAGTGACCTGATTTTCCAGGTGCCATCTCTCAACCCTTTCTTTGACTAGGAAGTGGAATTCCCTGACCCCTTGCACTTCCTGGGTGAGGTGATCCCTCACCCTGCTTTGGCTCATGCACGGTGTGCTGCACCCACTGTCCTGCACCCACTGTCTGGCACTCCCCAGTGAGATGAACCCGGTACCTCAGTTGGAAATGCAGAAATCACCCGTCTTCTGTGTTGCTCACGCTGGGTGCTGTAGACTGGAGCTGTTCCTATTCGGCCATCTTGGCTCCATGTATAGCCACTGCCACACTTCTTTAGTTATAAAGTGAGTGCCTTGGTCAGAGGCAATGCTGTGTGGAATACCATGGTGGTGGATAAGGCATTCTGTGAGTCCATGGATGGTAGTCTTGGCAGAGCATTGCATTCGGTATAGGCTAACACATATCCAGAGTAAGTGTCTATTTCAGCGAGGACAAACCTCTGCCCTTTTCATGATGGAAGAGGTTCAATATAACCAACCTGCCACCAGGTAGGTAACTGACTGATCACCCTGAGGAATGGTGCCATATTGAGGGCTCAGTATTAGTCTCTGCTGCTGTCAAATTGGGCATTCAACTGTAGCCATACCCAGGCCAGTTTTGGTGAGTGAAAGTCCATGTTGCTGAGCCCATGTATAACCTCCATCCCTGCCACCATGGCCACTTTGTTTATAGCCCATTGGGTGATAACAGGGGTGGCTGGGGAAAGAGGCTGAGTGATGTCCACAGAACAGGTCATCCTATCCACTTGATTATTAAACTCCTTCTCCGCTGAGGTCACCCATCGGTGAGCACTCACATGGGATCCAAATATCTTCACAGGTTTTGACCACTCAGAGAGGTCCATCCACATACCTCTTCCCCAAATTTCTTTGTCACCAATTTTCCAATCATGCTGCTTCCAAGTCCCTGACCATCCAGCCAAACAATTGGCTACAGCCCATGAATCAATATATAATCACACATCTGGCCATTTCTCCTTCTATGCAAAGTGCACAACCAGGTGCACTGCTTGAAGTTCTGCCCACTGGGAAGATTTCCCTTCACTGCTGCCCTTCAGTGATGTCCTAGAAAGGGGCGGTAGTGCTGCAGCTGTCCACATTTGGGTGGTGCCTGCATATCATGCAGAACCATCTGTGAACCAGGCCCTAGTCTTCTCTTCCTCTGTCAACTGATCATAGGGAATTCCCCATGAGGCCATTGGTGCCAGCTGGGGAAGAGAAGGCAGGGTGGCAGGAGTGGAGACCATGGGCATTTGAGCTACTTCCTCATGTAACTTACTTCTGCCTTCAGGACCTGCTCAAGCCCAATCACATATATATCACTTCCATTTGATGACGGAATGCTGCTGTGCATGACCCACTTTATGGCTACTTGGGTCAGAAAGCACCCAGTTCATGATAGACAGTTCAGTTCACATGGTGACTTGATGACCCATAATCAAATGTTCAGTTTCCACCAAAGCTCAGTAACAGGCCAAGAGCTGTCTCTCAAAAGCACAGTAGTTATATTCAGAACATGGCAGGGCCTTGCTCCAAAATCCTAGTGGCATCTGCTGTGATTCATCTGTGGGGGCCTGCCAAAGGCTCCAAACAGCATCCCTATCTGCCACTGATGCCTCAAGCACCGTTGGATCTGCTGGGTCATATGGCCCAAACAGCAGAGCAGCCTGGACAGCAGCCTGGACCTGTTGCAGAGCCTTATCCTGTTCTGAACCCCACTCAAAACTGGAAGCCTTTTGAGTCACTTGATAAATGGCCTGAGTAACACACCCAAATGAGGAAAGTATTAGCTCCAAAATCCAAGTAGGCCCACTAGGCATTGTGCCTTTTTCCTAGTTGTAGGAGGGGCCAAATGCAGCAACTTATCCTTCATCTTACAAGGAGTATCTTGACAGGCCCCACACCACTGGACCCCTAGAAATGTTACTGAGGTAGAAGGTCCCTGAATTTTAGTCAAATTTATTTCCCATCCTCTGGCACACAAACGTCTTACAAAGAAGTCCAGTGTGTTTGCTACTTCTTGCTCACTGGATCCAATCAGCATAATGTCATCAAGGTAATGGACCAGTGTGACATCTTGCAGAAGCAAAAAGTGATCAAGATCTCTCCAAATAAGATTATGATGCAAAGCCAGAGTTTATATACTCTTGAGGTAGGAGAGTAAAGATATATTGCTGGTCTTGCCAGCTGAAGGCAAATTGCTTCTAGTGGGCCTTATGAATAGGAATGGAGAAAAAGGCATTTGCCAAGTCAATGGCTGCATACCAGGTACTAGGAAATGTATTAATTTGCTCAAGCAATGAAACCGTATCTGGTACAGCAGCTGCAATTGGAGTCACCACTTAGTTAAGCTTATGATAGTCCACTGTCATTCTCCAAGATCCATCTGTCTTATGCACATGCCAAATGGGAGATTTGAATGGGGGTGTGGTGAAAATCACCACCCTTGCATCTTTCAAGTCCTTGATCATGGCACTAATCTCTGCAATCCCTCCAGGGATGTGATATTGTTTTTGATTTACCATTTTTCTAGGTAGAGGCAGCTCTAATGCCTTCCATTTTGCCTTTCCTACCATAATAGGCCTCACCCTACCAGTCAGAGAGCCAATGTGGGGATTCTTCCAGCTGCTAAGTGTGTGTATGCCAATTATGCATTCTGGTACTCGGGAAATGAACACAGGATGAGCCTGGGGACCCACTGGACCCACTGTAAGTCAGACGTGAGGTAAAACTCCATTAATTACCTCACCTCCATAAACCCCTACTTTAATTGGAGGACCACAGTGATGTTTTGAGTCCCTTGGAATTAACATCAGCTCAGAGCTAGTGTCCAGTAATCCCCCAAATGACTGATAATTTCCCTTTCCCCAATGCACAGTTACCTTGATAAAAGGCTGGAGGTCTCCTTGGGGAAAAATGAGAGAAAGATTAACAGCATAAATTGTTGGTAGTGTAGTGGGGTCCTTCCTTAAGGGGACCCAACTTCCCCTTTATTCAAGGAGTTCTGTGTCTGTAAACTGGCTCAAGTCGGGAAATTGATTTAGGGGCCATGATTCTCTGTTTTTATAATTCAAAGCAGTGTTTTGTCCCTTTGATCTGGAAGTTTTCTGCTTATATAAATTAAGTAGGAAAGCAGTAGGCATCCTATCAATTTCACTTCTAGGAACACTGTGATTAATTAGCCAATGCCAGAACTCTACATCAGTCAGATTATTCTGATTGCTGCTTTGCCACTGCTGTCCGTTATGGTAGCTATGCCCACCTTGCTTTGATGGTTGAGTGCCGCCACTTGGCCTCTGCCACCTTTGGGATCCAATTATTCCCATTGTATTTACATTTAGTAGTTGAGTGACTGTGGTTCCCACTGTTAGATCTGACATACAGAGAATGACAGGGCTCTTCAAAGATGCAGGTGCTGCCCTCACAGATCTATTTTGCAAGGTATTGGTCAAGGGTATATCTTCTAGGCCCTTCCATCTGGGATGAGTAGGTCTAAAGTAACTAATCCACTCCACCATCTCAATCTCTCTAAGCCTTTGGATCCCTTCCTCTACATTAAACCAAGAGAGATCAGACATTTCCAGCTCCCTCACAGTGGGCCATCTTTCAATCCATATTTCAGCTAACCAAGCAAATAAATTATTAGAACCTTTTTTTTAACTCCCTGAGCTGCAATATTAAATGCAGAGTCTTTACTTAGTTGGCCCAAATCAATAAATTCAGCCTGATCCAACTCTATGTTCCTTCCACCATTATCCCACACCCTTAATATCAATTCCCATACCTGTTCTCCAGATTTCTGTTTATATAAATTAGAAAACTTGAGCAATTCTTTTCGAGTGTAGTGAACCTCCTCATGGGTCTCACTCTCAACCTCACCTCTTGGAGCCCATAAGGACTTTAGTCTGGTTATAGGTCTAGAAGCAGACAGGGGTGTTGGGGGTGGCTCCTGAGGAGAATCAACATTATTTTGCCTGGCAACTGCCTCAGGGGAGGCCATCAGTGTTGCCTTAGGCAGCACAATGTTTATCTCCCCAGACAAATGTGGAAAGGCTGATGGCAGCATGGGTCAGGGAGAGGATGTCACCACTACTGGGGATGGGGAAGCTGTTTTTTCTGGCAAAAAAGGGTTCCTCAGAGTTTACCAACTCAGTGTCCCCAGCTTCATCAGGGTCCTCCCACATGTCCGAATTCCAAGTTGCAAGGTCCCATTCTTTTCCAATCAATGCCCTCACTTTAATAGTAGATACCTGGTGAGGCTGTGCATGCACCCTTCATTGCAGGTCAGCCAATTGCACGATAAGAGCTCATGTCCATTTTCCCACAATTTCAGCTCTTTCTCTGCAGGAGATAAGACTTTCACTCAGGGCAATCTTAGCAGATTTGAGGCTCAATATCTGCTTCTGAAGCCAGGAGTTAGAATCCCTAAGTTCATTTTCTTTCATCACTTTGTCCATTGAACTTAGGAGCAACCAACCAACTTCATTATGTTTCCACATATGGTCAAAGATATTATTTACAGAGTCACTAAACTCCTTGCCTCTCATGAGCAGTGAATCAGGAATGTCAAATGCATTTATTTTGCTTAACTCTCTAAACAGTTCACACCAAGGAACACTGAATCAGTGTTCTCCATACTATTAGAAGTAGAGTCCTTAGCATTTTTGAGTCTAATCATATTAAACAGCCTACTCCAGAAACCCTAAAACCAATGAAAGAACTGCATCCTTAATGTTCTGTTCCTCTAGAACCATTCCTGGTACAAAAATCTGTGTTAGAGTTCTCTAGAGGGACAGAACTAATAGGATAGAGATATATAAGAAGGGAAGTTTATTAAGTATTAACTCACATGATCACAAGATCCCACAATAGGATATCTGCAAGCTGAGGAACAAGGAGAGCCAGTACAAGTCCTAAACTGAAGAACTTGGAGTCTGATGTTCAAGGGCAGGGAGCATCCAGTACCAGAGAAAGATGTAGGCTGGGAAGCTAGGCCGGTTTAGTCTTTTCATGTTTTTCTGCCAACTTTTCATATTCTAGCTGTGCTGGCAGCTGATTAGATGGTGCGCACCCAGGTTAAGGGTGGGTCTGCCTTTCCCAGCCCACTGACTCAAATGTTAATCTCCTTTGGCAACACCTTCACAGCCACACCCAGGATCAATACTTTGCATCCTTCAATCCAATCAAGTTGACACTCAGTATTAACCATCACAGAAGCATTATCTATTAATACCACCATATAAAAGGTGGGGACGTTAGCATAATTAACACACTGTTTCCTCACACACTCCACTACCCATGGCTTGGTTTCTATGGACATATTATTGGATCTGAGCCAGCTTATTATAATGTTTTAAATAATATTCAAGAATTGTTACAATTGCATTTTGAATTGTTATTACTTAAATATAGGTCCATTTCTAAATAGATTCTTGTCCATAGTCAGATTTTACATCATGATTTCCTCACTCATGACATTAAAAAGTTTATTTTTTAAAATTTAGTCTATATATACAAGTCTGCATTTGTGGATGGGTAATTGAATGCCATTTCTGGTTTTTGGATAATGGAGACTTTTTTTATGTTGCCTTTATATTTGATCCATAACTTGGCTATGTATTACATTTCTGGGTCAAATCTCTACTGCTTTAAAACTTTGTGGTTCTTGCTTCATTATCTCCTAGTATCTGCAGTTACTGAAGCGATACCTACCACCAGCTTTGGACATGATGAATGTTTTAGGCTAAAGACTTGGGTGTTCTTTGGTCCTTGGAAGTTTTCTTTAATACTCTCTTTAAATTTGTCTGATTCCACTTGTTGGTTCCCTTTTCAGGAACACCAAGTATTCATATAGTGGATAGTCATCTGTCCTCTACTTCTAAAATTTTGTTATTTAAAAAAAGTTATATAAGTAGAATCACATTTATGTAACCTTTTGGGATTGATGTTTTTTGCTCAGCATAATTTCCTGGCAATCCATCCAAGTTGTTGCATACATCAGTAATCCATTCCTTTACATTGCTAAGTAGTATTCCATGTTATGTATTTACAACAGTTTGTTTACCCATTCATCTGTTGAAAAACATGTGGGCTGAATCTAGTTCTTAGCTATTCATATTATAAACAAAGATGCTGTAAACATTTGTTTGACAGTTCTTTTGTGTGAAGTTTTTATTTTTCTGGGATAAATGCCTGGGAGTGCAATTGCTGGGTCATATGATAGTTGTGTGTTTTTCTTCGAGAAAGTCCCAAAATTTCAGAGTGGATGAAGTATTTTATGTTTCTATCAGCAATGTATCAGTGATCCGGTTTCTACACATCCTTACCAGCATTTGATGGTGTCATGATTTTTAATTTTAGCCATTCTAATAGATGAGTCGTGATAGCTTATTGTTGTTTCAATTTGCATTTCCCTAAAAGCTAATACTTTTGAACATCTTTTCATATGATTACTTGCTGTCCATGAAATATCTGTGGAAACAGTGAGTAGAAGGATGCTTTCCACAGTCTGAGAAGGACAGCTGGGAGAGGTGGATGAAGAGAGGTTGGTATATGGGTACAAAAATACAATTAAGACTTCTGGTCCAGGCTGGGCATGGTGGCCCATGCCTGTAATCCCAGCACTTTGGGAGGCCAAAGCGGGTGGATCACCTGAGGTCAGAAGCTTAAGACCAGCTTGGCCAACATGGTGAAACTGTGTCTCTACCAAAAATACAAAAATTAGCTGGGCATGGTGGTGCCTGCCTGTAATCCCAGCTACTCAGGAGGCTGAGGTGGGAGAATCACTTAAACCTGGGAGGCGAAGGTTTCAGTGAGCTGAGGTCATGCCACTGCACTCCAGCCTGGGCAACAGAGCACTCCAGCCTGAGCAACAGAGCAAGACGCTGTCTCAAAAAAAAAAAAAATAAAATAAAATAAAATAAAGAGTTCCAATCCAGCAGAGAGAGTGATGAGATGGTGCGGGACCAGCTCCCTGGGCCTTCTGAGCCTTTGCCCTGGCCAGTGGGGGAGCTGAGCCAGGATAGGCTGTAGCCTCTGCCCCGTGACACCTGGACCCTTGGGGTGGCTGCCACCAGGACCCTTGGGGTGGGTGCCTGGGCCTTGAAGATGCAGCAAGTCTCCCTTCCCCCTACACCACAGTGACTGAGGGTGGTGGTGGCCTTTCCCAGGCCACACCCTGCTGGGGGTAGACAACGTCCCCACTGAGCCTGGATGCAGTGCTTTTGGGTGGTGGCGGGAGTGGCAGGGGCAGCTTGGTGACTGTCTGGGTGTGGGAATTGGGAAGGTGCTCTCAGGATGCAGGACACAGGCTCAGCCACCTCTTTAGGCAACGGCACTGCCAGATCCGGGTCCTGGTGACCACTCTGTCCCAGCTGGGCGAGACCTACCCAGTCCTGAGAACAACAGACAATGGTCTTAATGGCCTGGAAGGAGAGTGGAGGCACAGAGGACAGTGTGGAACAATTAGCAGGCATTGGGCTGTTGGTCTTCCTTCTACCAGACCTTGAGAGACCTCACATTTGGCCCATGGGAAATGCCCACCACACTTTGGGAAGATTTACTGTCTGCTTCTAGAAGCCTGTGTGTATATTATGAAAAAGCTATTCTCAACTCACCTCCAATCTTTTAAAAGATAACATCTGTGGGGAAGCTGGCAAGATGGCTGAATAGAAACAGCTCTGGTGTGCAGCTCACAGTGAGATCATTGCAGAAGGTGGGTGATTTCTGCATTTCCAACTGAGGTACCCAGCTCATCTCATTTGGACTGGTTAGACAGTGGGTGCAGCCCATGGAGGGTGATCTGAGGCAGGGTGGGGTGTTGCCTCACCTGGGAAGTGCAAGGAGTCAGAAAACTCCCTCCCTTAGCCAAGGGAAGCTGTAAGGAGCTGTGCCATGAGGAATGGTGCATTCCGGCCCAGATGCTATGCTTTTCCCATGGTCTTTGCAACCCACAGACCAGGAGATTCCCTCTAGTGCCTATGCCACCAGGGTCCTGGGTTTCAAGCACAAAACTGGGTGGCCATTTGGGGAGACACCAAGCTAGCTGCAGGAGTCTTTTTTCATACCCCAGGGATGCCTGGAACGTCAGTGAGACAGAACCGTTCACTCCCTTGGAAAGGGGGCTGAAGCCAGGGAACCAGGTGGTCTAGCTCAGTGGATCCCACCCCCATGGAGACCAGCAAGCTAAGATCCACTGGTTTGAAATTCTTGCTGCCAGCACAGTAGTCTGAAGTTGACCTGGGATGCTGGAGCTTGGTGTGGGGAGGGGAGTCTGCCATTACTGAGGCTTGAGTAGGCAGTGTTCCTCTCACAGTGTAAACAAAGCTGCAAGGAAGTTCCAACTGGGTGGAACACACCACAGTGCTGCAAGGCTGCTGTAGCAAGACTGCCTCTTTATATTCCTCCTGTCTGGGCAGGGCATCTCTGAAAAAAAGGCAGCAGCCCCAGTCAGGGACTTATAGATAAAACTCCCATCTCTCTAGGACAGAGCACCTGGAGGAAGGGGCAGCTGTGGGCACAGCTTCAGCAGACTTTAACATCCCTGCCTGCCAGCTCTTAAGAGAGCAGTGGATCTCCCAGCACAGTGTTCAAGCAGACTGCCTCCTCAAGTGGGTCCCTGAACCCCTGGCCTCCTGACTGGGTCTTTCCAGAAGAAGCCAACAGACAACTCACACAGGAGAGCTCCAGCTGGCATCTGGCAGGTGCCCCTCTGGGACAAAGCTTCCAGAGGAAGGAACAGGCAGCAATCTTTGCTGTTCTGCAGCCTCCACTGGTGATACCCAGGCAAACAGGGTCTTGAGCAGATGTCCAGCACACTCCAGCAGACCTGCAGCAGAGAGGCCTGACTGTTAGCAGAAAAACTAACAAACAGAAAGGAATAGCATCAACATCAACAAAAAGGACGTCCACTCAGAAACCCCATCCGAAGGTCACCAACATCAAACACAAAAGGTAGGTAAATCCATGCAGATGGGGAGAAACCAGCACAAAAAGTCTGAAAATTCCAAAAATCAGAACGCCTCTTCTCCTTAAAAAAATAATAACTTCTCACCATCAAGGAAACAAAACTGGATGGAGAATGAATTTGATGAACTGACAGAAGTAGGCTTCAAAGGTGGATAATAACAAACTCCTCTGAGCTAAAGGAGAATGTTCTAACCCAATGCAAGGAAGCAAAGAACCTTGAAAAAAGATTAGATGAATTGCTAACTAGAATAACCAGTTTAGAGAAGAACATAAATGACCTGATGGAACTGAAAAACACAGCACAAGAACTTAGTGAAGCATACACAAATATCAATAGCTGAATTGATCAAGTGGAAGAAAGGATATCAGAGATTGAAGATCAACTTGCAGAAACCCTGTAAGCCAGAAGAGAGTAGGGGCCAATATTCAACATTTTTAAAGAAAAGAATTTTCAACCCAGAATTTCATATCCAGCCAAACTAAGCTACATAAGTGAAGGAGAAATAAAATTCTTTACAGACAAGCAAATGTGAGATATTTTGTCATCACCGTGCTTGCTTACAAGAGCTCCTGAATGGAGCAATAAACATGGAAAGGAAAAACTGGTGCCAGCCACTGCAAAAACATGCCAAATGGTAAAGACCATCAATGCTATGAAGAAACTGCATCAACTAATGGGCAAAATAACCAGCTAGCATCATAATGATAGGATCAAATTTACACATAACATATTAACCTTAAATGTAAATGGGCTAAATGCCCCAATTAAAAGACACAGACTAGCACCATGGATAAAGAGTCAAGACCCATCAGTGTGCGGTATTCAGGAGACTCATCTCACATGCAAAAACACACATAGGCTCAAAATAAAGGGATGGAGGAATATTTACCAAGAAAATGGAAAGCAAAAACAACAAAAAAAGAAAAAGCTGGGGTTGCAATCATAGTCTCTGATAAAACAGACTTTAAACCGACAAAGATCAAAAGAGAAAAAGAAAGCCATTACATAGTGGTAAAGGGATCAATGAAACAAGAAGAGCTAACTATCCTAAATATATATGCACCCAATACAGGAGCACCCAGATTCATAAAGCAAGTTCTTAAACACCTACAAGGAGGCTTAGACTCCCACACAATAATAGTGGGAGATTTTCACACCCCACTGTCAATATCAGACAGGTCAATGAGACAGAAAATTAACAAGGATATCTAGTACTTGAACTCAGCTCCAGACCAAGCAGACCTAATAGACATCTATAGAACTCTCCACCCCAAATCAACAGAATATACACTCTTCTCAATACCACATCACACTTATTCTAAAATTGACCACATAATTGGAAGTAAAACACTCCTCAGCAAATGCAAAAGAATGGAAATCATAACAAACAGTCTCTCAGACCACAGTGCAATTAAATTAGAACTCAGAATTAAGAAACTCACTCAAAACCTCACACTTCCATGGAAACTGAACAACCTGCTCCTGAATGACTACTGGATAAATAATGAAATGAAGGAGGATAAAGATGTTCTTTGAACCCAATAAGAATAATGTACCAGAAACTCTGGGACACATTTAAAGCAGTGTGTAGAAGAAAATTTATAGCAGTAATTGTCCACAAAAGAACACAGGAAAGATCTAAAATCAATACCCTCACATCACAATTAAAAGAACTAGAGAAGCAAGAGCAAACAAATTCAAAAGCTAGCAGAAGACAAGAAATAACTAAGATCAGAGCAGAACTGAAGGAGATAGAGACAGGAAAAACCCTTAAAAAATCAATTAATCCAGGAGCTGTTTTTTTTTTTTTAAAGATCAACAAAATAGATAGACCGCTAGCCAGACTAATAAAGAAGAAAAGAGAGAAGAGTCAAATAGACACAATAAAAAATGATAAAGGAGATATCACCACTGATCCTACAGAAATACAAACTACCATCAGAGAATATTATAAACACCTCTATGCAAATGAACTACAAAATCTAGAAGAAATGGATAAATTCCTGGACACATACACCCTCCCAAGACTAAACCAGGAAGAAGTCAAATCCCTGAATAGGCCAATAACAAACTCTGAAATTGAGGCAGTAATTAATAGCCTACCAACCAAAAAAAGTCCAGGACCAGACGGATTCACAGCTGAATTCTACCAGAGGTAGAAAAGGAGCTGGTACCATTCCTTCTGAAACTATTCCAAACAATAGAAAAAGAGAGAATCTCCCTAATTCATTTCATGAGGCCAGCATCATCCTGATACAAAAGCCTGGCAGAGACACAACAAAAAAAGAAAATTTCAGGCTGATATCCCTGATGAATATTGATGCAAAAATCGTCAGTAAAATTCTGGCAAACCAAATCCAGCAGCACATCAAAAAGCTTATCCACCATGATCAAGTGGGCTTCATCCCTGGGATGCAAGGCTGGTTCAACATATGCAAATTAATGAACGTAATGCATCACATAAGCAGAACCAATGATAATAACCATGTGATTATCTCAATAGATGCAGAAAAGACCCTTGACAAAATTCAACAGCGCTTCATGCTAAAAACTCTCAATAAACTAGATATTCATGGAACATATCTCAAAATTATCAGAGCTATTTATGAGAAACCCACAGCCAATATCACACTGAATGGGCAAAAACTGGAAGCATTCCCTTTGAAAACCGCCATAAGACAAGGATGCCCTCTCTCACCACTCCTATTCCACATAGTATTGGAAGTTCTGGCCAGGGCAATCAGGCAACAGAAAGAAATGAAGGATATTCAGTTAGGAAAAGAGGAAGTCAAATTCTCTGTTTGGAGATGACATGACTGTATATTTAGAAAACCCCATCATCTCAGCCCAAAATCTCCTTAAGCTGATAAGCAACTTCAGCAAAGTCTCAGGATACAAAATCAATGTGCAAAAATCACAAGCATTCCTATACACCAATAACAGACAAACTGAGAGCCAAATCACGAGTGAACTCCCATTCACAGTTGCTGCAAAGAGAATAAAATACCTAGGAATCCAACTTACAAGGGATGTGAAGGACCTCTTCAAGGAGAACTGCAAACCACTGCTCAATGACATAAGAGAGGACACAAACAAATGGAAAAACATTCCGTGCTCATGGATAGGAAGAATCAATATCGTGAAAATGGCCATAATGTCCAAAGTAATTTATAGATTCAATGCTATCCCCATCAAGCTACCATTAACTTTCTTCATAGAATTGGAAAAAACTACTTTAAAGTTCATATAGAACCAAAAAAGAGCCTGCATAGCCAAGCCAATCTTAAGCAAAAATAACAAAGCTGGAGGCATCACACTACCTGACTTTAAACTATACTACATGGCTGTGATAACCAAAACAGCATGGTACTGGTATCAAAACAGATATATGGACCAATGGAACAGAACAGAGGCCTCAGAAATAATGCCACACATCTACAACTATCTGATCTTTGACAAACCTGACAAAAACAAGCAATGGGGAAAGGATTCTCTACTTAATAAATGGTGTTGGGAAAACTGGTTAGCCATATGCAGAAAGCTGAAACTGGATCCCTTCCTTCCACTGTATACAAAAATTAACTCAAGATAGACTAAAGACTTAAATGTAAGACCTAAAACCATAAAAACCCTAAAAGAAAACCTAGGCAATACCTTTCAGGACATAGGCATGGGCAAAGACTTCATGACTAAAACACCAAAAGCAATGGCAACAAAAGCCAAAATTGACAAATGGGATCAATTAAACTAAAGAGCTTCTGCACAGTGAAAGTAACTACCATCAGAGTGAACAGGCAACCAACAGAATGGGAGAAAATTTTTGCAATCTATCCATCTGACAAAGGGCTAATATCCAGAATCTACAAAGAACTTAAACAAATTTACAAGAAAAAACAAACAACTCCATCAAAAAGTGTGTGAAGGATAAGAACAGACTCTTCTCAAAAGAAGACATTTATGCAGCCAACAAAGCATGGGAAAAAAAGCTCATCATAACTGGTCATTAGAGAAGTGCAAATCAAAAACACAATGAGATAACATTTCATGCTAGTTAGAATGGCCATCATCAAAAAGTCAGGAAACACCAGATACTGGAGAGCATGTGGAGAAATAGGACCACTTTTACACTGTTGGTGGGAGTGGAAATTAGTTCAACCATTGTGGAAGACGGTGTGGTGATTCCTCAAGGATCTAGAACTAGAAATACCACAATAGCGAAGACTTGGAACCAATCCAAATGCCCATCAATGATAGACTGGATAAAGAAAATCTGGCACATATACACCACAGAATACTATGCAGCCATAAAAAATGATGAGTTCATGCCCTTTGCAGAGACATGGAGGAAGGTGAAAACCATCATTCTCAGCAAACTAACACAAGAACAGAAAACCAAACACTGCATGTTCTCACTCGTAAGTGGGAGTTGAACCATGAGAACACATGGACATGGGTTGGGGGGTATCACACACTGGGGCCTGTTGGGTTGTGGGGGGGCTGGGGAGGGATAGCATTACAGGAAATACCTAATGTAGATGACAGGTTGATGGGTGCAGCAAACCACCATGGCACATGTATACCTATGTAACAAACCTGCACGTTCTGCACATGTACCCCAGAATTTAAAGTATAATAAAAAATAAATTAAAAGAGATTAAAAAAAAGAGAACATTTGCCACATTCAGTCTTTCTAGATGGAAAGAGGTTGCTGACATATGATAGAGGTGGAAAATCACACATCTTGTAAATTCTCATTTGTTTAAAAAGAAATCATACAAATTAGATGTTTTTTGGAGATGACTTTTTAAAATAGAGTCGTTAGATCACCTCTGTAAGGGTTATGTCTATATCTGTTCAGTGGGTTAGGGGACATGGATCTGGACAGCGTGAGAAGGAAAAGAAGGTTCTATGCCAGACTTGTGATATTTAGACATTTTCATATTCTATCCATTGTTTTGTGTGCATTTTATTTCTCACTATTTATATATAGTTGATAATGCTGAACTTTTTTGTGTATTCTTTCTATGTGTTCTGAATGCCTAATATATGTTAAAATTAGAGGTAGTAAAATAACATATTTTGTAAATATCTTTTTGTTAAAATTCACATGAAATGTTGTTTTTGGAGGGGAATGGCCAAACTACCTGTTGAGTAATACTCATCGTGTTTGTGTCCTGGTTCAGGGGAGGAGGAAGGAGGGGAAAGTGCAGAGAGCTCTATGCCACTATGTTTACAGTGGGGCAAGATTAACCATTATCTCTTATGTCTGTGCATTTTGTTTTACTTATCAGTGTATGTAGTGTATATAAAGGACAAACGAGTCCTAATTTACAACATCTAGTCTTTTTAGATGTTAAAGAGGTTGTCAGTGTATGACAAAAGTAGAGTTAGTAAACTAATGTATTTTGTATATTTTGTTTTAAAATTTCTAGGAAAGATGGTCTTCCTATCTTTGAGCTTTCTTGCGCACTGGGTTGATGGAGATGAGAGGGATTCGAGGGTAGGATGTTCTTATTTGGAAGACTCTTTCAAATTACAACTATGGTTACATGTATGCAGTTTATTCGAGACTGCTGTGTATATAGTGGACAAATTAACTCCTTGCTTGAAACATCTAGTCTATCCAGATGTTTAGAAGTGCCTGATGTATGTTAAATGTAGAGGTAATAAAATACCACTTTGTAAATATCTTTTTGCTAAAATTCATAGGAAATACTGTCTTTTGGAAATTTAGTTGTTAAGCCACCTTTGTGAGCAGTATAGTATTGTCTATACTTTTTCAATGGTTTAGAGGAGGTGGGAGGGAAGAAAAATATGTGACTGACTTATTTCACTAAGCATAATGTCTTTAAGTTTCATTCATGTTGTGGCATGTGTCAGAACTTCCTTCCTTTTTAAAGCTGAATAATATTGCATCTATGGATCCGTTTATCCTTTTATCCATTTATCGATCAATAGAAACTTGGGTTGCTTCCGTATTTTAGCTATCATGAATAATGCTGCCATCAACATGTTGAGTTCCTGTATTCAACTCTTTGGGTAATACCCAGAAGTGAAATTGCTGAATAAGTGTGGTAATTCTCTGTTAAATTTTTGAGGAGCTGCTGATTCATACTTTTACATATAAAATATTAGACCTTAAATGTATTATGTAAAAACACTAAGTATTTTTAACATTCTAGAGTAAAGAAGGTGTTTCTTAGCAAGACAGAAAAGCTGAAACCCACAATAGAAAAGATTTGTTAATTTGATCACATAAAATATTCAAAATTTCTGAACACACAGACACACACGCACTAATGAAAAGCTATTTACAACTTGTGGTAGATGAAGAAATAATTTCTTAACATAGCAAGAACCCACACAAATGATTAAGAAAAAGAATAATCATACAATTCTAATACATGTGAGAAGCTGTTCAGCCTTTCCCATTAATTAAAGAAGTAAAATATAAAACAAAACATATCATTTGTCACTTAGCAGAGATGAAATACCAAAACAGATGGATATAGGTGTGGAACATACTTCCTTGGTTGACAGCCAATATCTATTAAAATCCCTTGCCACAGTAATTTCAGTTCTAGACATTTGTCTTATATTACTATATTTATTCTGTCCTGTAACCATAAATTCCACAGCTGCCTAGTGATGGTTCTGTATTTAAATGGAATGCTTACTCTCAGTATTTTTTTTTCTTTTGAGACGGAGTCTCATTCTGTCACCAGGCTGGAGTGCAGTGCCGTGATCTCAGCTCACTGCAACCTCCACCTCCCAGGTTCCAGTGATTCTCCTGCCTCAGCCTCCCGAGTAGCTAGGACTACAGGTGTGCACCACCACGCCCAGCTAATTTTTGTATTTTTAGTAGAGATGGAGTTTCACCTTG
Source organism: Hylobates moloch (assembly GCF_009828535.3). Taxonomy (NCBI): domain Eukaryota; kingdom Metazoa; phylum Chordata; class Mammalia; order Primates; family Hylobatidae; genus Hylobates; species Hylobates moloch. The sequence continues at coordinate 84,522,546 of NW_026652278.1, forward strand.
TTGGCCAGCATGGTCTCGATCTCTTGACGTCATGATCTTCCTGCCTTGGCCTCCCAAAGTGCTGTGATTACAGGTGTGAGCCACTACACCCAGCCAGTATTTTTTTTTAAAACCACAGCTCCTTCATTTTGAGTCATCTCTAAATAGCTGCAATTTACTATAACTTAAGGTTTACAATTTTTAAAATTGTGTATGTTAAGGTGTCCACATGATGTTTGATATACTTCTTTTGATATAAATACACACAATGAAGTGATTACTGTAGCCAAATAATGATTACCATACCCATCATTGCTAGTGTTTAGAAACACAACTGATTTTTATGTGCTGATATTGTACCCTGCAACCTTAATGAATTTACTAAATCTAGTAGTTTTTTGGTGCATCCTTTGGGATTTTCTATTAACAGAATCATGCCTTCTGCAAATATAAGTAATTTAGCTGCTTCTTTTTAAATATATATGCCTCTGATGTCTTTTTCTTGGCTACTTTCTCTTCTCTGGCTAAGACTTCTAGTACAATGTCCAGTGTCAGTGTTGAAAATGGGCATCCTTGTGTTGTTCCTGATTTTAGGAGTAAAGCTTACAGTTTTTCCAGACGATGGGCGGCCGGGCAGAGGCGCTCCTCACTTCCGAGACGATCGGTGGCCAGGCAGAGGCGCTCCTCACTTCCCAGATGATGGGCGGCCGGGCAGAGGCGCTCCTCACTTCCGAGACGATCAGTGGCCGGGCAGAGGCGCTCCTCACTTCCCAGATGATGGGCGGCCGGGCAGAGGCGCTCTTCACTTCCCAGACGATCGGTGTCCGGGCAGAGGCGCTCCTCACTTCCCAGATGGGGCGGCTGGGCAGAGGTGCTCCTCACTTCTTCCCAGATGGGGCGACCGGGCAGAAGCACTCTTCACTTCTTCCCAGACGGAGCGGCCGGGCAGAGGCGCTCCTTACTTTCTAGATGGGGTGGCTGGGCAGAGGCGCTCCTCACTTCCCAGATGATGGGCGGCTGGGCAGAGGCGCTCCTCACTTCCCATATGATGGGTGGCCGGGCAGAGGCGCTCCTCACTTCCCAGATGGGGGGGCCGGGCAGAGGCACCCGTCACTTCCCAGATGATGGGTGGCCAGGCAGAGGCACTCCTCACTTCTTCCCAGACAGGGTGGCCGGACAGAGGCACTCCTCACTTCCCAGACCATGGGTGGCCGGGCAGAGACGCTCCTCACATCCCAGACGGGGCAGCCGGGCAGAGGCGCTCCTCACTTCCCAGGCGATGGGCGGCTGGGCAGAGGCACTCCTTACTTCCCAGATGATGGGCAGCCGGGCAGAGGCGCTCCTCACTTCCCAGACGTGGCGGCCGGGTAGAGGCGCTCCTCACTTCCCAGACGGGGCAGCCGGGCAGAGCACTCCTCAGTCCCCAGATGGGGCGGCCGGGCAGAAGTGCTCCTCACTTTCCAGATGATGGGTGGCTGGGCAGAGGCGCTCCTCACTTCCCAGATGATGGGCGTCCGGGCAGAGGCGCTCCTCACTTCCCAGGTGGGGTGGCCGGGCAGAGGTGCTGCCCACTTCCCAGACGTGGCGGCCGGGTAGAGGCGCTCCTCACTTCCCAGATGGGGCGGCCGGGCAGAGGCACTCCTCACTTCTTCCCAGACGGGGCAGCTGGGCAGAGGCACTCCTCACTTCTTCCCAGACAGGGCAGCTGGACAGAGGCACTCGTCACTTCCCAGACGATGGGTGGCCGGGCAGAGGCGCTCCTCACTTCCCACACGGGGCGCCCGGGCAGAGCACTCCTCACTTCCCAGACCATGGGTGGCCGGGCAGAGGCACTCCTCACATCCCAGATGGGGCGGCCAGACAGAGGCACTCCTCACTTCCCAGATGATGGGCGGCCGGGCAGAGGCGCTCCTGACTTCCCAGACGAGGCGGCCGGGCAGAGCACTCCTCACTTCCCAGACCATGGGTGGCTGGGCAGAGGCGCTCCTCACATCCCAGATGGGGCGGCCGGGCAGAGGTGCTCCTCACTTCCCAGACGTGGCGGCCGGGTAGAAGGGGGGGGGGTCCTCATCCAGAAGGGGGCCGGCCTCATTTCAGACGGGGCACCGGGCAGGGTCCTCATTCTTCCAGCGCTCCTCACTTCTTCCCAGATGGGGTGGCCAGGCAGAGGCACTCCTCACTTCTTCCCAGATGGGGTGGCCGGGCAGAGGCACTCCTTACTTCCCAGACGGGGCGGCCGGGCAGAGGTGCTCCTCACTTCCCAGATGATGAGTGGCCGGGCAGAGGCGCTCCTCACTTCCTCCCAGACGGGGCGGCCGGTCAGAGGCGCTCCTCACTTCCCAGACGGGGCGGCTGGGCAGAGTCGCTCCTCTGTTCCCAGACGGGGCGGCCGGGCAGAGGCGCTCCTCACTTCCCAGACGATGGGCGGCCGGCCAGAGGTGCTCCTCACTTCCTAGACGGGGCGGCCGGGCAGTGGCGCTCCTCACTTCCCAGGTGGGGTGGCGGCCGGGCAGATGTGCTCCTCACATCCCAGAGGATGGGCGGCCAGGCAGAGGCGCTCCTCACATCCCAGACGATGGGTGGCTGGCAGAGACACTCCTCACTTCCTAGACGGGCTGGCGTCTGGGTAGAGGCGCTCCTTACCTCCCAGATGGGGCGGCCAGGCAGAGGCGCTCCTCACATCCCAGACGATGGGCGGCCAGGCAGAGACACTCCCCACCTCCCAGACGGGGCGGCGGCCGGGCAGAGGCTGTAATCCCAGCACCCTGGGAGGCCAAGGCAGGCGGCTGGGAGGCGGAGGCTGCAGCGAGCCAAGACCACGCCACCGCACTCCAGCCCGGGCAACACCGAGAACGGAGTGAGCGAGACTCCGTCTGCAGTCCCAGCACCTCGGGAGGCCGAGGCGGGCAGAGCACTCGGGGTCAGGAGCTGGAGACCAGCCTGGCCAACATGGCGAAACCGCGCCTCCAGCGAAAGGAGAAAAAGCAGGCAGCGGTGGTGGCGCGCGCCGGCAGTCCCAGGCAGCCCGCAGACCGGGGCAGGGGAATCACGGGAGCCGGAGGCCGGGAGTCCGAGCCGACTGGATTCCAGCCTGGGCCACAGAGGGAAGAAAAGAGAAGAAAAAAGAAAAGAGGAAGGAAGGAAGAAGGAAGGAAGGAAGGAAGGAAGGAAGATCCACTCAAGTTATTGAGCTGTTCTGACACCTTGTTTCTAGGGAGATACACAGATGGAACACCATCATTTCCATTGATTCTGATCATACCCCATGCTAATATAGCCTTATTGCTGTGAGTCATAGGGATTTTATGCTTGCCTATTCGAAAAACAGTTTTTACCTTATTAAAAGGTGATATGACCTGAGCTGGAGATGATGTTTGGTCATTTTGTGTAAACCTTTTAATATTTTAGTAGTAAATACATTTCTTGAATCTTGACAAAAACATAATTAAAATGAACATATTTAAAATGGACATCTTCCAAATGTTCATTTTTAAAATAAACGTCTTCCAAATGTTCATTTTTAAAATGAGTATCTTCCTTAACTTTTAATGAATAAAGAGTTGAAAGGGAAAAACCAAATGTGCACTATGCTTATTTTATATTGAGCTGTACAGAATGTGCAGTAACTTAAGAATATGTCATTCTGCTGTTATTCATACTAGCCTATTCTTTAGCATTATTTAAACACACATATTTGAGTGTCTACACACTGTCTGATAGGCAGGGGGCTGGGTGCCAAGAAGGGATGTCCAGAGATAAAAGGGCATATGTGTTAATCTTTTAGGGCACAGTCGAGTAATCTGATCAAGAAGTGACGTGTGTTGAGTACTAGGATAGAAGTCAGTATTAGAGGGAACGCAAAGGAAAGAATGGTACTTTCTCCCCAGGGAAGGGATGCTCAGAAAGAGGGGGCTGATTATGGCCCTGGTTCATGGGAAAAAGGGCATTCCTGGCTCAGGGGAGTGGCAAGAACAAAACCAAGAAATCCTGGAATGGCTTGGTGCATCAGCCAGTCTGTGAGTGCAGGGCATGGCTGGAGTTCTGGCTTTAAGATGAGTGGGAAGAAAGGCTGGAGAGGAGGTGGATCCAGGAAAAGCTGCTGGGAGCATTTATTCTTTTGGCAATGGGAAGCCATGGAAGAACTGTTGTAAGGAGGATTCTGTGTGATACATCTGCTTTTTAGAGAGGTCATTTTATAGAAAAAGTAGAAAATACAGACCAGCAAAAATTAAAAAAGTGAAAACAATCACTGTTCAACCTCTGGTCTAGCACTCACCAGTGTTTTTCCTACAGGTGCATATACAAACATGCTTTTACATTTTATTTTTATTTTAAATTTTTCACTATCCTCAATTTCGGTGGAAACAAATCTGCTTTTTTTATTTTTTTAAAAAACGAGATCGTATTGTACATATTATTTAAAATTTTTTTTCATTCTCTCTTAAAACAATTTTTTTTTTGAGACAGAGTCTCACTCTGTTGCCCAGGCTAGAGTGCAGCATCATGGTCTCAGCTCACCGAAACCTTGCCTCCCAGGTTCAAGCGATTCTCCTGCTTCAGCCTTCCAAGTCCACCACCACCATGTCAGGCTAATTTTTGTATTTTTAGTAGAGAAAGGGTTTCGCCATTTTGGACAGGCTGGTCTTGAATTCCTGGCTTCAAGCGATCTGCCTGCCTCAGCCTCCCAAAGTGTCATTATCCTTTAAAAAGCATCAGTAAAACACTTCCAAAGCATTACTTTGATAATTACACAGCATTTATGTTATATCAATATACCATAATATACTCACGTTTAAGGGTATAGATTGTTTTAAATTTCCAGTATTATAAATAATGCTGCTCTGACACCTTCAGGATGCTTTTTATTATTCCTTAGGATACATTTCTGGAAGAGAAAGTTCCGGCTCAAATGGAATACATATTTTAAAAGGCCTGCATCTTTGCAGCCATTCTAATATTAGTTAATATCATGCTTTTCTAACTTCGCCAGATCATGGATGATCAAGACTAGATCATGGATTTAATTTGCATTTCTTTGAGGTTGAATGATGCTTCATGAGTTTAACTGGCCAACTGTATTTATTTTTTATAAACAGTATTCTTGCCTTTTTTCTATTGTAATATTGAGGTGTTTATCTTAATCAACATGCCCTAACGCATCTCTATCATTCATGCCGTGATGTGAGGTGTGGAAGAAACATGGGAGCAGCCTTCCTCAGGACACCTCTTGTTTATCTCTCTAGCTCTGAAATCACATGAAGCTGTGGATGGAGAGTCACCTGATAGTCCCAGAAACCCCTCCCAGCCCAAGGATGATGAGTAACCAGACATTGGTAACTGAGTTCATCCTGCAGGGCTTTTCAGAGCACCCGGAATACCGAGTGCTCTTATTCAGCTGTTTCCTCTTCCTCTACTCTGGGGCCCTCACAGGTAATGTCCTCATCATCTTGGCCATCACCTTCAACCCTGGGCTCCACACTCCTATGTACTTTTTCTTGTTCAACTTGGCTACTATGGACATTATCTGCACCTCTTCCATCATGCCCAAGGCGCTGGCGGGTCTGGTGTCGGAGGAGAGCGCCATCTCCTACGGGGGCTGCATGGCCCAGCTCTATTTCCTCAAGTGGGCTGCATCCTCAGAGCTGCTGCTCCTCACTGTCATGGCCTATGACCGGTATGCAGCCATCTGCCACCCGCTGCATTACAGCAGCATAATGAGCCAGGTGTTCTGCAGCGGGCTGGCCACAGCCGTGTGGCTGCTCTGCGCTGTCAACACAGCCATCCACACAGGGCTAATGCTGCGCTTGGATTTCTGTGGCCCCAATGTCATTATCCATTTCTTCTGCGAGGTCCCTCCGCTGCTGCTTCTCTCCTGCAGCTCCACCTACGTCAACAGTGTCATGATTGTCCTGGTGGATGCTTTCTACGGCATAGTGAACTTCCTGATGACCATCGCGTCCTATGGCTTCATCATCTCCAGCATCCTGAAGGTGAAGACTGCCGGGGGGAGGCAGAAAGACTTCTCCGCCTGCTCTTCCCACCTCACCGTGGTGTGCATGTATTACACCACTGTCTTCTAGCCTACATAAGCCCGGTCTCCGGCTACAGCACGGGGAAGAGCAAGTTGGCTGGCCTGCTGTACACCATGCTGAGTCCTACCCTCAACCCCCTCTTCTATACTTTGAGAAACAAGGAGGTCAAAGCAGCCCTCAGGAAGCTTTTCCCTTTCTTCAGAAATTAACTTGTATCTCTGAAGTTTTTGTCCTTGGAGATTGCAGTTTTAGTGGAGTCTGATGAGCAAGTTTCTGGACTGGGAGGTAAATAGACTTGTTTCTTCTAACCCAGCAGAATGTGTGCATGGATGAGCTGGGAGTGCTGGTTCCCTAGGACTGGGTGATGGGGGGATTGTGGTAGGTGTGACTCACCAGCTTCTGAGACACGAGATCTCTTGGTCTGACTCCAAGGTGGTGTCAGTGCTGAGTCGGCAGAGAAACACAGGGCCCTAGGAGGAGAAAAGTGTTCCTTGTGTTTTCAACTCATAGCCATATCAAACGTTTTCTTTTTGTATGTACAACACTCAGGGTGTAAATTCTAAAATCACACCTAGAATTCAGCTGTGTGGGTCTAAAAAGTTAGGCAGAATTGTGGACCCCACAGCCCCTGAAGGGTTGTCAGACTGAAGCTTTGTTTTAAGGTGACCACTGGCCTCTAGGAAACCTTCTACCCCCATTATCTTACCTCAACTGTTTCCTCTGGAGCCACTTGGACTTCAAAAATAGTTTGATTTTAATGCAAACTGTTGTTTCTGCTTTTGTCTTTTCTTCTTACTAACACTTCAGATCCTGAGTGTCTGACCTACCTAATTGGCCTGGAGTGAGGACAGCTGCCATGAGTCAGCTCTAATAAGTTAAACAGCATTGTAATAAGGCATTGCTATCCTTCCATTGTTTCAGATAAAACTGGGTGAACGAATCCTCTGTGTCTAATAAAGACAGGTCTTGTGCTTGTGCTCCATGCTATTACAAAACTGCACTGGAAAATCCATTACCTTTGTCATGATCCATTAAAGATGACAGAACTAAGATGTGAATGTTTAGTTGTATCTTGGAATTGAATAGAAACATATTGTTTGATATGTGTGTGAAACTGAGAGTAGAGTTTGATATTTGATTTAGATGGGATGGTTCTTCATCCAGTATTCTCATCATCATTCATCAGAAGCTCATTGATTCAAGTATTTGATGAATTGTGGCTGACTGTGGCTTTGGCACGTAGATTCTTAAAGACAGTTTAATCTCTTCTAACTCAATTCTGACTCCCAAATAACATGTTGAAACCCTCAGTGGTCTCAGAGACTTTCCAATAAACATGGCTTTGAAAACCAGCACCAATGACTTTGTATGATTACTCATAGGTTTTCAACATGTAATGAAAAGAGTGTATAGTGTTATTCATCTTAGTTTCTTATCATTTTTTACATTTTCTATATTTTACAATGGATTTGAAAAGTAAAAAAGACTTAGATATGCATTGAGAGTTTAAGACAGCATTGGTAATTCAGCAAAATAGAAATATAAGACTTGATTGACATTCTTACAAAGCTGGTAATCTAATTAAACAGACTTGCACTTATGATGATGAATATAAAAAGAAAGGCATAAAGAGCGTTGCATTTTGGAAGATCTGGCAAGATGGCCGAATAGGAAGAGCTCCAGTCTGCAGCTTCTAGCAAGATCAACATAGAAGATGGGTGATTTCTGCATTTCCAACTGAAGTACCCTGTTCATCTCATGGGGCTGGTTAGGCAGTGGGTGCAGCCCACAGAGGGCTAGCAGAAAGAAGCATGGTGAGGCATAGCCTCACCTGGGAAGCGCAAGGAGCCAGGGGCCTCCCTCCTGCAGCCAAGGGAAGCCAAGGGACTGTGTTATCCAGCCCAGATTATACACTTTTTGCATGGGTTTTGCAATCTACAGACCAGGAGATTCCGTCATGTGCCTACAGCACCAGGGCTTTGAGTTTCAAGCACAAAACTGGGCAGCTGTTTGGGCAGACACTAAGCTAGCTGCAGGAGTTTTACTTTGTTTTTATACTCCAGTGGCACCTGGAATACCAGCAAGACAGAACCTTTCACTCCCCTGGAAAGGGTGCTGAAGCCAGGGAGCCAAGTGGTCTCACTCAGTGGGTCCCACTGCCATGAAGTCCAGCAAGCTAAGAACCACTGGCTTGCAATTCTTGCTGCCAGCACAGCAGTTTGAAGTCAACCTGGGATGATTGAGCTTGGTGTGGGGAGGGGTGTCTGCCATTACTAAGGCTTGAGCAGGTGATTTTCCCCTGACAGTGCTAAGGAGGCTGGGAAGTTGGGAGTGAGCTGAACTCACCACAGCCCAGCAAAGAGGCTGTGGCCAGACTGCCTCTCTAGATTCCTCCTCACTGGGCAGGGCATCTCTGAAAGAAAGGCAGCAGCTCCAGTCAAGGGCTTATAGATAAAACTCCCATTTCCCTGGGACAGAGCATCTGGGGGAAGGAGCAGCTGTGGGTGCAGCTCCAGCCGACTTAAATGTTCCTGCCTGCTGGCTCTGAAGAGAGCAGATTCACCCAGATTCACAAGGAGGATTCACACAGCACAGTGCTTAAGCTCTGCTAAGGGACAGACTGCCTACTCAAGTGAGTACTTGACCCCCATGCCTCCTGACTGGGAGAGACCTTCCAACAGGGGTTGACAGACACCTCATACAGGAGAGCTCTGGTTGGCATCAAGCTGGTGCCCCTCTGGGAGAAAGCTTCCAGAGGAAGGAACAGGGAGCAATCTTTGCTGTTCTGCAGCCTCCACTGGTGATACCCAGGCAAATGGTCTGGAGTGGACCCCCAGCAAACTACAGCAGACCTGCAGAAGAGGGTCCTGACTGTTGGAAGAAACACTAACAAACAGACAGCATTAACATTAATATTAACTAAAATGACCCCCACACAAAACCCCCATCCAAAGGTCATCGGCCTCAAAGGTCAAAGGCAGATAAACCCACAAAGATGAGGAAAAATCATCGCAAATATGCTGAAAAATCCAAAAACCAGAATGCCTCTTCTCTTCCAAATGATCGCAACTCCTCTCCAGAAAGGGCACAAAACTGGATGGAGAATAAGTGTGATGAATTGACAGAAGTAGGCTTCAAAAGGTAGGTAATAACAGACTCCTCTGAGCTAAAGGAGCATGTTCTAACCCAATGCAAGGAAGCTAAGAACCTTGATAAAATGTTACCAGAACTGCTAACTAAAATAACCAGTTTAGAGAAGAACATAAATGACCTGAGGGAGCTGAAAAACACAGCATGATAACTTAGTGAAGCATACACAAGTATCAATAGCTGAATCAATCAAGCAGAAGAAAGGATATCAGAGATTGAAGAGCAACTTACAGAGATAAGGCATGAAGACAAGATTAAAGAGAATGAAAAGGAATGAACAAACCTTCCATGAAATATGAGACTATGTGAAAAGACCAAACCTAAGATTGATTGGGGTAACTGAAAGTGACAGGGAGAATGGAACCAAGTATTAAAACACACTTCAGGATATTATCCAGGAGAACTTCCCCAACCTAGCAAGGCAACCCAACATTCAAATTCAGAAAATACAGAGAACACCACTAAGATACTCCTCGAGAAGAGCAACCCCAAGACACATAATCTTCAGATTCTCCAAGGTTGAAATGAAGGAAAAGATGTTAAATGTCAGAGAGAGAAAGGTCAGGTTATCCACAAAGGGAAGTCCATCAGACTAACAGCAGATCTCTCTGCAGAAACCCTACAAGCCAGGAAAGAGTGGGGGCCAATATTCGACATTCTCAAAGAAAAGAATTTTAAACTCAGAATTTCAAAACTAGCCAAACTAAGCTTCATAAAAGAAGGAGAAATAAAATCCTTTACAGACAAGCAAATGCTGAGAGATTTTTGTCACCATGAGGCTTGCCTTACAAAAGCTCCTGAAGGAAGCACTAAATATGGAAAGGAAAAACCGCTACCAGCCACTGCAAAAACACACCAAAATATAAAGACCAATGACTCTATGAAGAAACTACATCAACTATGGTGCAAAATAGCCAGCTATCATCATAATGACAAGATCCAATTCAATGTAACAGTAATGTATATAGGCTAAATGCCCTAATTAAAAGACACAGACTGGCAAATTGGATAAACAGTCTAGACCCATCAATGTTGTATATTCAGGAGACCCATCTCATGTGCGAAGACACACATAGGCTCAAAATAAAGGGAAGGAGGCTCAAAATAAAGTGATGGAGGAATATTTATCAAGCAAATAGAAAAAAAAGCATGGTTGCAATCCTAGTCTCTGATAAAACAGACTTTAAGCCAACAAAGATCAAAAGAGACAAAGAAGGGCATTACATAACGGTAAAGGGATCAATGCAACGAGAAGAGCTAACTATCCTAAATATATATGCCCCCAATATAGGAGCACCCAGATTCATAAAACAAGTTCTTAGAGACCTACAAAGAGACTTAGACTCCCACACAATAACAGTGGGAGACTTTAACACCCTACTATCAATATTAGACAGATCAACAAGACAGAAAATTAACAAGGGTATTGAGGAACTCAGCTCTGGACCAAGCTGACCTAATAGACATCTACAGAACTCTCCACTCCAAATCAACAGAATATACATTCTTCTCAGCAACGCATAGCACTTATTCTAAAATCAACCACATAATTGGAAGTAAAACACTCCTCAGCAAATGCAAAACAATGGAAATAATAACAAACAGCCTCTCAGACCACAGTGGAATTAAATTAGAACTCAGGATTAAGAAACTCACTCAAAACCACACAGCACATGGAAACTGAACAATCTGCTCTGGAATGCCTACTGGGTGAATAATGAAATTAAGGCAGAAATAAAGAAGTTCTTTGAAACCAATGGAACAAAGAGACAATGTACTAGAATATCTGGAACACAGATAAAGCAGTGTTAAGAGGGAAATTTTAGCACTAAATGCCCATATCAGAGTGGGAAAGATCTAAAATCAACACCCTAACATCACAATTAAAAGAACTAGAGAAGTGAAAGCAAAAGAGATAGAGACACACAAAAACCCCTTCAAAAAAATTAATTAATCCAGGAGCTGGTTTTTTGAAAAGATTAACAAAATGGATAGACTGCTAGCCAGACTAATAAAGAAGAAAAGAGAGAAGAGTCAAATAGACATAATAAAAATGATAAGGGGGATATCAACACTGATCCCACAGAAATACAAACTATCATCAGAGAATATTATAAACACCTCTATGCAAATGAACTAGAAAATCTAGAAGAAATGGATAAATTCCTGGACACATACACCCTCCCAAGACTAAACCAGGAAGAAGTCAAATCCCTGAATAGACCAATAACAAGTTCTGAAATTGAGGCAGGAATTAATAGCCTACCAACCAAAAAGCCCAGGACAGGATGAATTCATAGCTGAATTCTACCAGAGGTACAAAGTGGGGCTGGTACCATTCCTTCTGAAACTATTCCAAACAATAGAAAAAGAGGGACTCCTCCCTAACTCATTTTATGAAGCCAGTATCATCCTGATACCAAAATCTGGCAGAGACACAACAAAAAAAGAAAATTTTAGGCCAATATCCCTGATGAACATTGATGCAAAAATCCTCAGTAAAATACTGTTAAACTGAATCCAGCAGCACATCGAAAAGCTTATCCACCAGGATCAAGTCATCATCATCCCTCGGATGCAAGACTGGTTTAACACATGCAAATCAGTGAATATAATCCATCACGTAAACAGAACCAAGACAAAAACCACGGGATTATCTCAATAGATGCAGAAAAGGCCTTTGATAAAATTCAACACCTCTTCATGCTAAAAACTCTCAATAAACTAGGTATTGATGGAACAGATCTCAAAATAATCAGAGCTATTTATGACAAACCCACAGCCAATGTCATACTGAATGGGCAAAAACTGGAAGTATTCCCTTTGAAAACTGGCACAAGACAAGGATGTCTTCTCTCACCACTCCTATTCAACATAGTGTTGGAAGTTCTGGCCAGGGCAATCAGGCAAGAGGAAGAAATAAAGGGTATTCAATTAGGAAAAGAGGAAATCAAATTGTCTCTGTTTGCAGATGACATGATTGTATATTTAGAAGACCCCATCGTCTCAGCCCAAAATCTCCTTAAGCTGATAAGCAACTTCAGCAAAGTCTCAGATACAAAATCAATGCAACTTACAAGGGATGTGAAGGACCTCTTCAAGGAGAACTACAAACCACTGCTCAAAGAAATAAGAGAGGACACAAACAAATATCCCATGCACATGGATAGGAAGAATCAATATCATGAAAATGGCCATATTGCCCAAGGTAATTTATAGATTCAAGCTATTCCCATCAAGCTATGATTGACTTTCTTCACAGAATTGGATAAAACTACTTTAAATTTCATATGGAACCAAAAAAGAGCCCATATAGCCAAGACAATCCTAAGCAAAAAGAACAAAGCTGGAGGCATAATGTTACCTGACTTCAAACTATACTACAAGGCTAGAGTAACCAAAACAGCATGGTATTGGTACCAAAACAGATATATAGACCAATGGAACAGAACAGAGACCTCAGAAATAACACCACATGTGGCCAGGCGTGGTGGCTCACGCCTGTAATCCCAGCACTTTGGGAGACTGAGGCAGGCAGATCACAAGGTCAGGAGCTTGAGACCAGCCTTGCCAATATGGTGAAACCCATTCACTAACAAAAACACAAAAATTTAGCCAGGCATGGTGGTAGACACCTGTAGTCCCAGCTACTCAGGAGGCTGAGGCAGGAGAATTGCTTGCCATATGCAGAAAACAGAAACAAGACCCCTTCCTTATACCTTATATAAAAATTAACTAAAGATAGATTAAAGATTTAAACATAAAACCTAAAACCATAAAAACCATAGAAGGAAACCTAGGCAATACCATTCAGGACATAGGCATGGGCAAAGACTTCATGACTAAAATATCAAAAGCAATGGCAACAAAAGTGAAAATTGACAAATGGGATCTAATTAAACTAAAGAGCTTCTGCACAACAAAAGAAACTATCATCAGAATGAACAGGCAACCAACAGAATGGGGGAAGATTTTTGCAATCTATCCATATGACAAAAGTCTAATATCCAGAATCTACAAGGAACTCAAATAAATTTACAAGAAAAATAAAACAACCCCATCAAAAAGTGGGTGAAGGATATGAAAAGACACGTCTCAAAAGGAGACATTTATGTGGCCAACAAACATATGAAAAAAGCTTATCATCACTGGTCATTAGAGAAATGCAAATAAAAATAATAATTAGATACCATCTCATGCCAGTTAGAATGGTGATCATTAAAAAATCAGGAAACAACAGATGCTGGCAAAGATGTGAAGAAATAGGAACACTTTCACACTGTTGGTGGGAGTGTAAAGTAGTTCACTCATTGTGGAATGCAATGTGGTGATTCCTCTAGGATCTAGAACCAGAAATACCATTTGAACCAGCAATCCCATTACTGTATATATACCCAAAGGATTATAAATCAGTCTGCTATAAAGACACATGCACATGCATGTTTACTGCAGCACTATTTACAATAGCAAAGACTTGGAACCAACCCAAATGCCCATCAATGATAGACTGGATAAAGAAAAAGTGGCACATATACACCATGGAGTATTATGGAGCCATAAAAAAGAATGAGTTCATTTCCTTTGAAGGGACATGGAAGAAACTGGAAATCATCATTCTCAGCAAACTAACACAGGAACAGAAAACCAAACACTGCATGTTCTCACTCATAAGGGGGAGTTGAACAATGAGAACACGTGGACACATGGAGGGGAACATCACACACTGGGGGCTGTCGGAGGGTGGTGGGCAAGGGCAGGGAGAGCATTAGGACAAATACCTAATGCATATGGGGCTTAAAACCTAGATGATGGGTTGATAGGTGCAGCAAACCACCATGGCACATGTATACCTAGGTAACACACCTGCACATTTCACATATGTATCCCAGAACTTAAAAAAAATGAGTGTTGCATTTCTTGTGTGGGGTGATGGTGTTGTAGATGCTTAGAGAAGAAGTGTGAGTATGGAAAGAGCCCTGAACTGAGAGGGGGAAGATCTGGGTTCAAGTGCAGACACAGACACTCAATCCACTGGAGTCTCCATTTTTCTAACTATAATGAGGGCAATAAATCAAACTAGAGATGGTGCCAAGATTGATCAACAGAAGTGAAGAAAATGATATCAAGTGTTATGCAAGTTTAAGATCTCACTGTTGGTGAGTGATCATTGAGGAAGCCTGGACATCACAGCCCCTCACCTCTGCCTGGCTTAGAGTGATGGTTGCAGTGGCTGGCTGGGAAGTGTAAGTGGGGCTGGGTGGTGTGGGAACACACAGGTAAGGGCTGTGAGCAGCTGTGGACTTGGCTGTATAAAAATGACTCATTGAGGTGAAGCAATTGGGGTGGGTAAAAGAGAAACCATTTCAGTGGTCTCTGATACAAAAATGAACCTTATTTCTTAGGAATGTTCAGGCTGATGAATGACACCACTTCTACCCAAGAAAGGCAAATTGGGAGAGTTACCTGACAGAGCTGGACCGTCATCCTTTCCTCAGATCTGATTTATCTCCCTGATCCCCAAGACCCACCTTCGCTCAGGGTCAACACCTTTTTTTTTCCTGTCCTCCAAACTTAAAGAGGTCTATTTCAGTCTTTGGATCTGTTGCTCTTCCTAGTTCAGTTGAGCCCCCTACCTTGGTCTTGGCTTATCTTGCCATTTGAGCCCTACATAAGCAGCAGGTCCTTCACTCTGTAGCTGTCTTGGTGCAGGCAGAGCATCCGTCCTTGCTAGAATGCTATCTTGCTTGGTGGTTTGCCCTCTCAGGAACAAATGCATCCTTTTTCTCCAACTGACCTAACAACCAGGATTTTGTTCTTTTTGTGGGTGCTTTTGCAGGAACTGGTGCCAATTTGCCTCCTTTAGCTGAGACTGGGAAGCAGCTCTTCCTTCCCCATGATGCTATCACTTAACATTAGTCCTGTGATTAAACAAGACAATGTTATGACCCCATAGGCATCCTGCAGGCAGTACCTTCAATGAGTGGCTATGACTTCACATATCATGTCTTCAAGAGCCATGGAGAAGTGACAGAATTTCCATTTTACCAATTTCTCTGCTTTTTGTCTTTCATAATGTATATTAGTCAAGGAAAATACATTCTTTCTTTCAGTGATTTTCCAACCACAAGCCTTTATCTTTTTAGTCTTCTTTTAAATTTAATCTAAGGACCCTCTTTCTCTTGGAAAATGATGCTGGTAGAGGAGGAGTTATTTTTATCAAAGGCAAGCAAGAATGGTATTTGGCACACCTCATTTGGGAGGGGGCATAGCCCAGAGGCAGAGCTAGGCTTTCATCCTTCACCACCAACTTAGGTGAGCCCAGTTCCCTCTTTGAATAAGAGCTCTATCCATAAGACAGGCACCACAGCTGCATCCTGGCATCTCAGCAGCCCAGCTAGACAGAGCGCCTGGCACTCTCTATACAAACATGGCATAAGGAAGGGGACTGGGGTCTTGAAGACAACATCTCCTTATGCTGGCTCCATGTCACATTCAAAAGCCAAGTTGTGATGGGGTCTTGCTTTTGTCCTGTTTTAGGGTGAGTGAGCCTCATGTCTTTGGCAGACCATACATGTGAGTCGGAACTTGTTGGTAGTTTGATGCTGAATTGATCTGCATTTGTATGCCCTATATGCTGTCTTTTCCCTCTTAAACACTTGTCCTCAATGTATAATAGACAAATCAGGAGTATTAGGCCCATCAGAATGCTTCACTTTTCTGAATTAGAATCAACAGTCATGATTAGATAGCACTGCAAATGTGTGATTTCTAGGATGGAATTGTCACCTATGTTAGCTATATCATAAGTGGAAAAATTCAGAGCCCAATTGATGATCCAACATCCACTCAGCTTCCCTGGGACGCTACTTTGGCTGCCCACCAGGACTGTTAGGTGGGTCTGCATGTCAGAGAGCAAACCACATCCTCCTGCTTTCCTCTGTGCTCGGGTAGCTGCCTGAGCTGGTCCAGAGCTGAGGGTCCCGAGTTCCTTGGGCAGCAACTGTGCTCACTCCTAACCTATTGTCTTTCAGTTCCAAACCCAGCTCTGCAACTCTGAGCCTGGGAAGCTGCAAACCTTATTTTTCCTTTGCAGCTGGGTTTCTGTTAGTCTCTGCCCAGAGGGGGCTCTAGAGGGATCCTGGAAGGCTGGGACACAGCAGGGACTTGCTCTGTCCCATTTGCTTCCAGCTTCTGTCAGCATCCTCCTGAGAATGATTCCTTAGCTTTGCAGCAGTGATTTGGCCCAAGGGCAGCGGCTGGTCTCAGCTTTTACACTTACAGGAGCAGCCTCATTTGGCCCCTCAGAGATGCTGGCACATAGTCACCAATGTTGCCTACTCTGGAGTTTCAATCCCTGTCCAGGGTGGCTCTCCTCCAAGCTGCTGAGGAAGCAGCACGCACTGAGTAGCATGGTTCCTCAGGCTGAAGCCCTGTGGGATCTGTTTATGCCACAGGAAGACCAATGCCACCCAAGAAACCCACTCTCCCCAGAGGTCTCTGGTCCAGCTCAGTGCAGTCCCTTCTCTGGCTTTCTCACTGACCATGGCCTCAAACTCTCTTTGCTCCTCCACTCCCAGGATATAAAGCTGCTTTCTGTGGTTGCTGTTTGTGCAGCTCGGCAGTTTCCCTTGTACCCTAAAGTCCTCTCAAACATCTCTGGCCAGTTCCCTACATTAGGTCCTCTCTGTTAAATTGGTGGTGTGGTTTCTGTTTTCTCACCCAGATGCCAACTGATGCAGGCCTCCCTTCTGGGGCCTGTAGGCTCCGTGCTCCTGTGCTGCTCCCTGTGGTCTCTGGTGTGAGTTCTTCAGTCTCTGACAGATCCAGGTCCTGCTCCAGCTATTTCTGCCTCAGACACAACAATGGGCTGAATCTGTGCCCATAAAGGGCTGAGCTCATTCAGTCCCAGGAGCGAGGAGAGCTCACCCTGAGTTTGTTAACATTTCTCATGCCCTTGGATGGTATCTCCTATAAAAGTTAAAAGTTTTTTCAGACTTCCTCTTCCAGATTTCCTGGAACCTCTCTTCAAAGAAGTCAACATGCTTCTCATGGGGCTGGGCTAGAGAGGAATCTCTTTGAATGCTCTAGATGGCTTTTTCTCCTGACCTGATTCTTGGTTTCAGAATGGTGTTTGTATCCCTATTGTCTCATCTCAAGATGAATGTCCTTGCTTTCCTGAGGCACCTACTCTCAGAGGCATGTGAACCAGAGCAACTCTGTCTTAAATAGGAGCTGGGAAAAATAAGGCTGAAACCTACTGGGCTGCATTCCCAGATGGTTAAGGCATTCTAAGTCACAGGTTGAGAAAGCAGGTCAGCATAAAATACAGGTCATAAAGACCTTGCTGATAAAAAAAGGTGGCAGTAAAGGAGCCAGCCAAAACCCACCAAAACCAAAATGGCGACAAGAGTGACCTCTGGTCTTCCTCACTGCTATACTCCCAGCAGTGCCATGACAGTTTACAAATGTGATGACAACATCAGGAAGTTACCCTATATGGTCTAAAAATGGGAGGCATGAATAATCCACCCATTGTTTAGCATATCATCAAGAAATAACCGTAAAAATGGGCAACCAGCAGCCCTCAGGGCTGCTCTGTCTATGGAGTAGTCTTTCTCTTATTCCTTTACTTTCCTAATAAACTTGCTTTCACTTTACTCTATGGACTTGCCCTGAATTCTTTCTTGTGTGAGATCCAAGAACCCTTTCTTGGGGTCTGGATCAGAACCGCTTTCCTGTAACACTACCACTGGGGATGCAGGGGGTGCAGATTTTATCTCTCCTTCTTTAGACATAAATGTGATTATTTTGGTGTCTGGAAGCCTAACCATTGCTTTGCATTCTCCTTCATACTCCCATCCAGACATCCTCTCTATGACATTCACTCATTTCCAACCCTTCCTGTATATAACGGAGTTACTATGGTGGGTGTGCAGAGCAGCTCCCTTGGCTGGACCTTGGGGTCCAGTCCCAAGACAATGGCCTTGGTCAGTCGTTTGGTCAAAGGATGAGGGCTACAGTTCTCACATTGCTCAAGGCTAACTTTACCTTTCAGTGAACTCAAGATTATAATACTGTATGCATAAACCAAGTGAGAGCAAGAGGCTACTAATTGGATCAATGTATGTCATAAAGCCTAGATTTACTCCTGAAGATATTCTTTTCCTGCTGGTTGGGTTGTTTGGTGATCAACCACATAATGATCTCAGTTCTAACTATGTCATTGTAGATTTGCATTATTTCCTTCCTCTTATAATAAATCCTTATTCTGCCCTCATCAGTCCTGTAATACTTTCTGAGGATACAGCAGTGAGCAAGATTGGTAAACATTGCCTGAGCTTCTAGTTTTGAAGACAATTTAATAAACAATAACAACAAAATCCCCATAACAAGGGAAATGCCCCTGCTTGTAGGGGTTAAAGAAGGCCTCCTGTGACAAGTGCCATTTAGGCTGTGCTCCTAAGGATAAGTAGAAGACAGGCAGGATAACTTAGTGTTGAAGTGGGGAGGGAGAGAGTATTATAGGCTCCTGGCAAGAGTGTCTGGCAAGAGGGAGTGTGGCTCATAAACCCAGTTGAAAGAAATCAAGAGTGGTTGATCTGGACTAAAATGGTGGAAGAACAACCATCACCAACAGTTTTATCCAGTGGGTATTGGGAGGGATATATTCTGTCTATTTTCTTCACTTACTCAATTGAAAAATATCATATCCCTAAAAACAATTAAAAATGCTTATACCTATAATTTCTCAGCAATGAAAGGGGCCTCATTAATTAATCATATTGATTTCTCTTGATGTTAATAGAGCCCAGTCTCTTACTGATGATCTCTTGGGGCTTTTACATGGTGAGACTCTTGGACCTCTCAAATGTAGATGAACGAATCATACTCTCAGAACTGATGACATCTCATTCCCTTCGTGTGTGTGTGTGTGTGCGTGTATATGTAAATCAGTCTACTATGCAAATTAAGTCTTTATTTTCTTTTTCCCATGAGGATACATTATGTCCTAACACAACCCAAGAAGTGAAATAAAGTAGGGTCAGTTTGTAATTTCATCTTTTTCTTACATTTGAACATGTGGCCTCTCCTGAGCAAAGCATACCATTTGAGTTGATTTTTACTGATATGTAAATAGATTTTGGTTTATCTAAGTGACTTAAGTTCCCACTCAACTCAACTTCCCACTGATGCAATTCCAACATATGCACCCCAAACTGGCCAGACATAGCGACACACAAAGCAGAAATCCATGTGAAGACAGAGGAAGAGATTGGAGTGATGCCTTCATAAGCCACGAAACAACAAGGATTGCCAGAAACCACCACTAGCCAGAAGAGGCAAGAGAGGACAATTCCCTAGAGCCTTCAGAGAGAGCATGGCCCTGCTGACAACTGGATTTTACACTTCTAGAATCCAGAACTATGGCAGAATAAATTTCTGTTGTTTTAAGTCACCAGTGTTATAATTTTTAATGACAGCTGTAGGAAACTAATGTAGGTGGCTTCTAGTGGAAGAGAAGTCTCAAATTATGGCTTATCTGGTGTCAATTGTTCCTCACATCCACAAGCAATCAGCCACTCCGGGGTCTCTTTTACCTAAGAATTGCTACCTAGTAACACAAGGCTTTCCATAGTTATCAGATTTCCAGAGGAATCAAGCTAGAAAGTAAACAGAAGGTCAGTGTCTCCTGCAGAAAGGCAGGGTTTTGTTAAACCTTTACTCACAAACAGAGGAAAAAATTGTTAAGTTAAATCCAAATGCTTATATCCTCTTTTGCATTAGTGGAGTTAAAGCCCCACAATTATCGTGGTTTTCAGTAATTTTTTTTTTGTGATAATGCTGCGTACTTACCCCCTGTACTTGGAGGTGAGTAAAGCTTATCCTCAAGCTGTACTCAGCAGCTTGCAAGGACAAGCATATCTTTTTCTCATTCACAAGTTGGTGGATTGGCTGGGCTCCACTAGGTTCCACTGGGATTGGATTGGTGAGGCTCTCATTGAAGGTTGGCTTCACACATGTTCCATGTGTCTTTTCACGCTGAGATCTGTGGCTACCTGTGGCATGTTCTTTTCATGGCTGATGGATGTAGTGGGAGAGACAAACCAAACCAAGCAAACCTATTTAAACCTCTACTTGTATCATGGCTGTGTAATTGTTACAGGGAAGGAGCAAAGAATTGGGAGCAATAGTCTAATCTGCCACAATAACCCTTGTAAACCAAAAAGTATCTGAGATAGGGCTCAATCAATTTAGAGGTTTATTTGGCCAAGATTAGAGACCTTGGCCCATGCACAGCCTCAGGAAGTCCTAAAAACAAGTGCCTAAAGTAGTTGGGTTACAGGTTGGTTTTATACATTTTAGGGAGACAGAAGTTACAGGCAAAGACATAAATCAATATACATAAGGTATATGTTGGTTTGGCCCAGAAAGGTGAGACATCTTGAAGTAAAGTGGGTGGAGATTCATGGTCATAGGTGGATTTCAAAGATTCTCTGATTGGCAGTTGGTTGAAAGAGTTAAGCTCTGCTTTAAGAGTTGAATTCAACATAAAAAAATGCTTGAGTTTGTTAGAAGCATTTGAACCACAGCAACTCCATCTTGAGTAGCAGCTGGGTAAAATAAAGCTAAAACCTATAGGCTTCATTACCAGATAGGTATTCTAAGACACAGGATAAGATAGGAGGCTGGCACAAAGATACAGCTCATAATGACCTTGCTAATAAAACTTGCAGTAAAGAAGCTGGCTAAATCCCACCAAAACCAAGATGGCAATGAGAGTGGCCTCTGGTTGTCCTCATATACATTTGTACATTGTAAACTGTCATGGCACTAGTGGGAGTGTAGCAGTGAGCTGGGCACATGCCTGTAATCCCAGCTACTCGGGAGGCTGAGGCAGGAGTGTTCCTGGACCAAACTGAGGGTTGGGCTGCTATTTCCTGCTGCCAATAATGAGATGCAGATGAACTCGGGAGGAAGAGAGTTTTATTTTCTGCAGCCAGTTACAGGGAGAAGGCCCAGAAATTTTCGCCAGACCAACTCAAAATTACAAAGTTTTTCAGAGCTATATACCTTCCAATCTATATGTCTACGTGTAAGTGTTAAGTGTGCATTCATCTAAAGACATAAGTTGTTATCTTCTTTTAATCTATAATTAAGGTCTGAGTTCTGAAGACCTTATTCTACAGCCTCATTAAGTTTACTTAATCTAAATGAGTCTAGGTGCTGGGGTGATTACCCTTATCTTGTCTCTTGCTAAATCACAGAGGTTTGGCAAGTTCCTTCAGACCTCCAATAAACTTGATTGTGGAAGCCTGGGGAGTTTCTTTAGACCCCTAATAAAACTTGTTTAATCATAAATGGGTCCTGCCAAGAATTTCTTTGTTATTTTATCATGCTTTAAGGCCCAGGAAAGGCCCAGGCAAAACTCTTGATGGACTTTTGCTACATTCCAGCCTTTGTATAAGGGCACTGGCTTTTTTTGCTTTTAATATTTAACTTAACCACTTGGTCAGTACTGAAACAGTTGTGATGGGTGACAGAGCAGGAGCATCACCATCTTGGACAAGCATCACCATTTTAAAGTTCACCTTGATTAAAAACTGCCTAAATCCAAACAGCATCAGCCTAATGGCTAATGTCAGCATGACCATAAACTAGAAATGACATCTCTGACCAGAAACATTCCAACTATAAGATAAACTCCTCCCCAACCAGAGACATGCCAGCCCTGAGATAACCTCCCCTCTGGCTGGAGAGATGTCAGCCCCAAGATAACCTCCTCTCCAACCAGAGACATTCAAATCCCACAATAGACTTCTCCTCACCCTAAAACCAATAAATACTCTTAGTCTGTAAGAGAGAGTGTTCTTGACTGAAATTGGCCAGAAGCCCCTCTCAGGTTTATTCTCCAAAATAAACCTGTCTTTGACTGTTGAACCATGTTTTGCGTTTCTTTCCTCTTTCCTTAACTCTTACATTTGGTGCTGAAACCTGGGATGGGTGTTGGGAGTAGATGCTGTCTTGCAACCCAAGAAGCAGTGACAGCAGCTGCTCATCCCACTGCACCCACCCCATCTTGTTTCTCACTTCACTTTTTGAGCGATTTGTGTGGGGAGGACAATTAATCTGAAGGGGACTATGAGGCTCAGGCTGGGACTACCCTGCAGTGAGCCCTCAAAACCCTCAGGTGCTATGGACCCTGGTGGACTGAACAAAGAAGGATGAATGCAGGAATAAAGACAAAGACAAAAGAGCATGTTTGGAAGAAGGGGTCAGAGGACTCCTTGCTTCTGGTGAACAAAGGCCCTGAGCTTCTAGAGCCCTTCATATTTATTGAGTAAAGGAGATAGGGAGCAGGGGGCAGTTGTTGGTCAGCTGCTTGATTTAGTGCAGGCCTGCATGACTGCTTTCTTAGAACAGTAGGCTCTAGATGTTCCAGTAGATAACTTTAAGGAGCATGGCACCCAGGAGCATGGCACCAGGGAGTGATTTCCCTCAGCATACCTTCTGGTGGCAGGTGCAGATGTGAGTTTGCCCACATCCTGCATTCATGATAAACAATTTGCTGTTCGATCATATAGCCTCCAGTGGAATGCTGAGTTGGTCATGACTCTCAGGCTTTTGGCTCCCATCATCTCTCCCTTTCTGTTTTTGCATTAATTGAATGAATGTAACACCAGGTTGGACAGCTCTCATTTTCTGATTGGCAGTCCATCCAATTTTACAGACTGAACAGAAAACAAGAGACAGAACAGCATTATTCCCAGAACTATATATGAGATGTTAATGTGGCACTTTAGACAGGTCCAAGGATTGAGGCTCTCCAGACCTTGCTGGAATTCAGTCCAGGCTTCTAAAGAAGGCTGAAACTCTTGAGTTTGCTTATTTAAATCAAGAATTTTGTTTTGTAATTCACCAATGTCAAAGTTGATGTTAGATGTGAAAGCTCCCTGCAAATGATTGTTTTCTAGCAAGTGGGCCAAGACACTGGGTGCATGGAGGCAGGTAGGAACTATCGAAGGGAATCCATTCCATGTAGTCAACACAATTGGGGTGATTGGGCTGGGAATGGTTGGTTAGCACACTAGTTACATTAATAGAACTAAGACCTAATAAGTACATGAGTTTTCCATGGCGACTCAACCATGCTTGAGCTTGAATTGTAAGACAACTATGGTTGAGCGACATCTTTGTAGTGACACACAAGGGGAGTCCTTCCAGTGGGGTGGTATAATTGATGACATTGTTCTGAGAGTCTAACTGTTCTGTGTCAGGGGGAGTTAGGGGTCCTGGAGCCCACGCTCCCTGATCATAATAGATCTCAGGGGGAGTGTCACTCCAAAATAGAGGTCATACCACTGGGGGATTAGGGACATATGCCCAATGTTTTTGCCTCTGCACAGGGAAAAGATACTACACAGGACATACGGCTAATATGGCCAAGAACATGGAATCAGGGGTTTTTGCCTCACCCTGACACTCCAGGAGTTTCTCACCTTCCTGCATGGTTTTCTTGAGTTGCCCCCAGGTTATGGGGCTTGATGTTGTCATGACTCTGGCTGGCCTTCTCTCAGTCTTTGCACTGAGAGAGCCAGGCTCAGCTGGCTCATGGCCTGTACTGGAGGGACTGGGCCCATGGTTGGTCACCATGGGTCCCTCCAGTCTCCCGTTCCATGGTCGCATGCACCTTGAGGGCACCCACATGGCTTGTCCATCTCCTTTAAAAACACAAGCATACCCTCATCCCCACATTAGTAAATCCACTGGACCTTTCCATTGTCCTTCTTCTGGCGATTTCCATAACACTTTCAGATAAAATTTCCTCTTTTCCTCTAACACTTGCCAATGTCTTTCTGCTGGAGTCTTACCATCCATACCAGAAGTCAAACAATTTAAAGTAAATTGGGCTAAATGTAGTTTTGTTTGAGGTGGTCTATTCCCCCTTTCTGTTTTTTCAACATTCATTATAATGTTTGATGTGCCCGCTGTAAAATTCCTTGTCCTCTAGGGTTGTAAGGAATTCCTGTTTTGTGAGTAGTAGCCCAAAGCTGTAGGAAATTTTGAAAAGCATGACTAGTATAAGGAGGTTCATTGTCAGTTTTTAATTGTTTAGGGACCCCCATATGAGTAAATGACAACAGACAATGTCACTGTACATGACCAGCTGTCTCACCTGTTTGGCATGTAGCATGCAGCATATGAGAATAAGTGTCTATGGTCACATGAACATAGCTAAGCTTGCCAAAGTCTGCTATGTGTGTAACATCCATTTGCCATATTTCATTTGGAGCAAACCTCGTGGGTTACAGCCTTCTACAGGTGCAACACCAGGGACATGCTGACAAGTGGGACAGGCTTGTACAATAGCTCAAGACTGGCTGAGAGGCAGACGAAATATATGATTAAGGGCAGAGGTGTTTTGATGCAGTAATGCATTAGAAGCTTGAGCTTGTTGAAATACAGAACTGATAAGTTTGTCTCCCTACAGATAATGGTTCAGGGAGTTGAGTGTGAGAACGGATATGAGAAATATAAAAAAGAGCTGTACGAGATCAAAGAGCTTTAAGTCTTAGAAACAAGTTAGGCAGTTCTGGCTGTAGTGTACTTTTAATTGTAGCAGTTTCTATGGACTGGCAACATTTACAACATAAGCTGAATCACAGACAATATTAATAGGAGTTGAAGCTGTGAGCTCTAAAACTAGAATGACTGCAATTAACTGTAAGAGTTGAGCTGAAACCCCAGAGGTCCTTATTGTCTGAGTATGTTTAGGTCCATAAATAGCTGTGCAACCTTTGGAAAAGCTGTCAGTAAAATAGGTCTGGCCACCTGGAATAGGCTTGTGATGAGTAATCACAGGAAGAATGAAAGAATGGACTTTATAAACCTGCAAAATTTTGTCTGAGGGATAATGATTATCTATTGCACCTACAAAATCTGTGAAAGCAATTTGCCATGCAGTCAACATTTCCCATGCTGCAGCCTGTTGCTGGGAGTCTAAGGGAACAATAATTTTATCAGGGTTATATCCTGTAAGCATTTTGACATATTCCTGCCCATAGTCACAATTTGTGTAATTAAGGAAAGATAGACTCGCAAAGTTTTTACTGTTTGATTAGGTAAAAAGAGCCTTTCTATCACTGTTACAGATTTGTCTAAACATTGGCCCAGGAGTCCTGTTGGAGAATGGGGGGTAGGAAGAATAAACAAAAGCAAAAGTTTTTGTGGCTGTAGCTGGGAGGCATGTCTCTGCTGGAGCATCTGTTCTACAAGTTGTAACTCAGCTTCTGCCTCTTTCATAAGCTGCCACAGGGAATTTAAAGAAGACTCTCCTTGTAGGCTTTGATAAAGATGTGTAAGTTGATAAGTAGCAATACCTAGTATTGGGCATAGCCAATTAATGTCCCCTAATAGCTGTTGGAAATCATTTAAAGTCTGTAACCTGTCTTTTCAGAGAACTACTGTCTGAGGCCACACACTATTCTCTGTAACCATAGTTCCTAAGTAATGGTACAGGGAAGTTGTTTGCACTTTCTCTGGAGCAATTTTGAGATTCCGTTTAACAAAAGCTCACTTTAGTTCTCTGAATAATTGATACAATATTTGATTTGTAGGAGTGGCCAAAAGAATATCATCCATGCAATGAATGATATATGCAGTGGGAAACATATTTTGAGGCTCTTTTAATGCTCTTCCCGCAAAATGCTGACATAACGTGGGACCGTTAGGCTTGCCTTGAGGTAAAACTCTCCACTGACAGCGAGAAACAGGTTCTGTTTGATTAATAGAAAGCAGAGAGAAGGCAAATCGAGGCTTATCCTCCTCATGTAATGGTATAGGAAAGAAACAATCTTTAAGATCCATTGCTACAAGAGGCCAGTCTCTAGGAATTGCTGCTGGGGATGGCAAGCCCTGCTGTAATGCACCCATCAGCTTAATTTGTGTATTAGTAGCTCTCAAATCATGCAGCAGTCACCATCTTCTGGACTTTTTTGGGGTAACAAACACTGGTGAATTCCAGGGACTAACTGACTCCTCTATATGTCCTGCATCCAATTGTTCTTTCACCAACAGATGAAGTTGAGCTAGCTTCTCCTGTGTTAGGGGCCACTCATCCACCCACACAGGTTTGTCACTGAGCCATTCAAATGGTAAGGCAGTGGGTGGAGGAGAGGTATCAATGACCCCAATCATAAATCCTGATGTCCCAATCCTTTCTGTCTTTCCAGTTATTGATATTGGGTTAGGGTTTCCTTGTGGGAATTTTCCTAAACCTTTCCCACTCTGGTATCCCATGTCCTTCAACATTTTAAATCCTGGGTTATCAAAGTTTTCATTTGTAAGTCTTATATCCCATGCTGTAAGTAAGTCTCGACTCCATAAATTGATAGCTATATTTGCAACATAAGGCTAGAAAGTACATGATTGTCCATCTGGACCAAGACAAGGTGAAATCTCAGCACTCTGTTGAACACTTTGAGCTGCTCCTACTCTCACTAGGGATATGCAGTTAGTCTGAGGGGCCAAGATGGGGACAAATCCTTGCTGGATATTACTGACACATCAGCTCCTGTGTCCATAAGCCCATAGAATTTCTTTCCTTTAATTTGTACTACACAGGTGGGTCTAGTAGAGGCTGTGGGTTGTGATAGATAGGTTTCTCATGTAGTTGTGCTCCCAAACCATTTGTATCCTCTTTTCTCCTTTCATGGAGAAGGGTGTAATTTGCAGGGGATAAGCAATAATTGCACTATATATTCCCCTGGTTCAAAAATTTAAAGGTCTTGTGACATTAAAACTACTTGATTTCTCCTTCATAATTGGAGTCAATTACTCTGGGGACTACCATGATGCCTTGCAAGTTAAGGTTGGCTTTTGCCTAAAATTAGTCTCATGTATCCTGCTGGTAAATGTCCCCAAATGCCAGTGGGAACTTTAGTAGATTTGTCTCCTCCAACTAGTGTACTTCTTCCTGTGGTGGGGAGATCTAATTCTGTGCTTCCTGGTGTTCCTGGGGAGAGGGAATCAATGTTCCTCCTGGGACCCAGCCCTGAAGTGGGGTTCTGGTCTGAACTGGGAATGCCTCATTTGAAGGGCCTGGGTCCAGGCCCCCTTCTCGTTTCCCGACACAGGGGTGCCATTCTGATGAAGTTTTGAGTGGCATTGATTAGCCCAATGATTTCCTTTGTTACAGCAAGGACAGAGTCCTGGTATTTTTTCCACTGGGGGCAGGGTGGAGGGGGGCTTCGCGTTGTAAGGTCCTTTCTGTTCTGAGATCTGCACTCTTCTCTGTCACAATAGTTCCTAAGTAATGGTATGGGGAAGTTGTTTGCACTTTCTCTGGAGCAATTTTGAGATTCCATTTAACAAAAGCTTGCTTTACTTCCCTGAATAATTGATTCCTTTTTAAAGTGTCCAGTTTTTCCACAATTATAACATTTTCCCACTTTAGGGTTTGACCCTTGGCTCCTTTTAGATTTGTCAACTACTAAACTAGCCATTCCTTGAGCTAACATCGTAGAACAATGAAATTCAGTTCCTACATCCTGACAGGATTTAAGGTAATTCCCCAAGCTCTTTGTGGCTCTCACAGGAGCCATTGCATGCTTGCAATCTGCATTCGCATTTTTATAGGCTAGAGTTACGGTAAGCATTTCTGCAGCAGAGGCATAAGGGACCTGATGCCATACTGCGTCTTGCAGCTGTGCAATAAATTGTGCATAAGGTCCCCGTGATCCCTGCCTGACATATAGAAAAGACTGCACTGGAACTCCTTCAGGAACTGTGCTCTAAGCACGCTTGGTGGCTAAGGCAGACTGGTGATAAGCAACCTCTGGAGTGTTAATTTTTGTACCAGATCTGAAAAGGGGCCGCTGCCTGTCAGCATTTCCTCTGTAATGTTTCCTTGACCAGCGTCACAATTCTGCCTTGCCTGGTCTGCACACATTTCTTGCCAATTTAAACTCTCTGTGAGATATGCACTGGTGGAAAACAAGTGCGAGCCAAATGTCTTATATCAAAGGGTGGGAGGTGCATGGCTCCAAACACCAATTCTAACAGCCCTATAGTAAATGGGCTTTGCACTCCATTATTAACCACACTAGCTTTTAATTTTTTTAGTAATTTAAACTCTACAGGAGTGTGTTCATGTAAAAGATGTTGCAGATCATTCGGATCAGGTCTTACAGTAATAGGAAAAGTGCAAAGGTCTAAAGGTTCCCTAGCCATAGCAGCAGTGTGCAAAATTTTTTGTATGAGGGTTTCTACTTCCGTTATTGGAGGGAGTGGCAGAGGCCAATTCTCCTATCCTTTTTCCTGCTTAGCAAGCGGCCAATTCTCCTCGCCTTTCTCCTGCTCATTATTTTCAATAGCCACTGTCAGAGGAATGAATGATTTTTTTAATTCTTGAGACTCAGAACCTGACTCCTGTTGTCTGACAGAATAAGAAGGAGACAATGGCAGTAGGACCGTGTGAACAAAACCCCAAGCAGAAAAAACAGAAGGGTCTACTTTGAAACCTTTTTGATGAGCCCATTTCAATCCCTCTCCTAGTCTGTCCCAATTTCCTGCATAGAGACTCTCTGCCTGCGGAAACCATGGGTTATGCATAATAACCTCCTGTGGAAGCTTAGTTAATGTCTGTGAATTAACTTGAGTGTTTCAACAGAACTTTAAGCAACTGCACATAGTTTTTCTTCAACAAATTCTGCTCCATGTTACCCTGATTCAGAAAGTTCTCATTCCCAGTACTTCTTTAGAGTACTGACCTTATATTCCCAGCCAGCAGATTCATCCTGGGGTCCCCACTTATCTGGTCAATTTTACTTCTGCTCCAGCAGACCTTCTTTGTTCACATCCTTGAAGTCCCTGTTCATGACACCAGTTTGCTGTGCACCCTGGTGGACTAAACAAAGGAGGATGAATGTGGGAATAAAGACAAAGACAAAAGAGTATGTTTGGAAGAAGGGATTGGGGGCTCCTTGCTTCTAGTTAACAAGGGTCCTGAGCTTCTAGAGCTCTCTGTATTTATTGAGTAAAGGAGATAGTGATAAGGGAGTGGTTGTCAGTCAGCTGCTTGATTTAGTGCAGGCCTGCATGACTGCTTTCTTAGAACAGTAGGCTCCAGATGTTCCAGTAGATAACCTCAAGGAGCATGGTGCCAGGGAGTGATTGCCCTCAGCATACCTTCTGGTGGCAGGTGCAGATATGAGTTTGTCCATAAACTCAAAATTTGCCATAGAGGCTATAAAACTATAACTCAACACAAACAGAATAATCTTTGTTTGTGTAATTTTTAAATGAATGAAACATTAATTTTTTAAAAAAGATAGCTACATCTTGAACTATTTAGTGAAATACCCTAACTTCTAATCTTGTGGCCCTAGGCAGTCTAGTTCACAGACATGAAGGAAGTTTGTTTTGGGAAAAGACTGTTATCATCTTTGATATTAAAGACAATAGAATTTATATAAAAAATCTTATGTGATAAATTCTTGTCCTAAAGTAAATTAACTGGCTGTTTAAAAGGAGGGATGTTTACAACAAGTCAGAAAGTTGAGGCATGTCAGAGATTATCTGTGAAAGTCGTGAAAAATTTTATAAAGGGGAATTTATGCAAGAAATGTCCAATTTAAAAGTAATTAGGCCTCCTGAATGTTTTATAAAATGCCACTATAACTCTTAGCTGTACGTCTTGCGGGCTTTGAAGCTAGGTAAAACCTAGGAAGCATGGAGTTAAATGCTGGAATAAATCAGACCTTATTAGTACTTCTGTTTAGGTCCTAGGCTGTACACCTAGTATGGAATTAAAATCCCAAACTTACCAACAAAAGTAAAGGTTGCTAAAAGTTAACAGTGTAACGTGTATTTAGGACTATTAAAAAATTTAAATATACTTTTGGTAAAAAGATTATAAGGAGGCATAAGAATGTGGGATTTTTAACTAGATTAAAAGGTAAAAGAATTGTTTTAAGTTGAATAAAATAAAAATGAAGGTTTACGCAATTTCAAAAGATTAATTGTAAAGGAAATTCTGTGTGTAAATATATTGGCTGAAGTTGAAAGGGTATCATCCAGTTCTTCTGTAAATTGAACACTAAAATAAAAGCACAACAGGTTTTTCTTAAAGCACTACCTGCTTTTTAACACAAATTTTAGATAGTTAAAAAGGGTGTATAAAAACTTACCTATGGTCAAACATTAAAATTGGGTAAATGTGTCTACAAAGTTTTATTAAAAATTGCATTTAACATTAGTAGCACACTAATATAAAGGTAAAATTTGGCTTATTTGGTATAAAATCTTACAGAAAGCATTGTCAAATAGAAAATAGTGTTTGGCTTTCTTTGGGCTATATTTGTATAGCTATATTGTTGGTATGTGTTCCAAAGTTACAGGAGACTCCTACAATTTTGATACATCTTAGTGTACATTACTAGCAGTGATTATAATTGTTATGTTAAAATTATTGTGTGCCACAGGAGTAGCAAATTTACTTGTCAATTGTGTCTTTAACTATGGCCACTTACTCTAAAACTTTTGGCCATCCATAAACAATTGTTGTCTTGTTTTGGTCCTCTTTAGAAGGTGGTTTTATAATCAGCTATAAAGCTCTAACAGGTGTTTTTGAATGCAGGTTTCTGATAACTTTGGGGATTGTGACATCAAAATAGAGGAAAAAAGTTCAGGGCTCTTGAAGAGCTAAAATGTTCATTAATATCAAGCAGGAGAGGAACTAACTGCATGAACTGGACTAATAAGAGACAAGTGATCTTTTTGATGTTTTGCTTAAAATATTGCTAATCCTTTATTTTGCTTTTCAAAGTCAAAGAAACTTTTCTTTTGAGCTACTGACAGCTTTTAACAATTTAGTATACTCCCATAAACAAAATTTGGAGCATACTTGTTTCTCTCTACCTGATTTTCTCCAGAATTTGGGAACTATCTGTGAGTATTCTTAAGTTATGGAAATATAGTTATTTGCATGAAGGCAATAAGATTTTTTTTTTTTGTAACAGAACACAATTGGAAAAACTGCTTATTTTACCAAGGCTTTGACTGGAATGGTGTGCTTTCCTTTAAGGAATCAAACTTGACCAATGAAGCCTCTAAAGCCCTTGGAAAACTGGCCTCATGGTTTGTGTACTCAATCCCTGTACAGGGTTTCTGACCTGTGGTAAGTAAAGAATGCCACTTTCTAGCAGGCTGGGAACCTCAAGTTATCTTGGAACCTCAAGAGGAGAGAAATTCACCCAACTCATAGGTATTTGATGGTACAAATCCATGGCTGGGCTTGGCTTTAAAAAGGTCTTATCTCAGATTCCTTCTATGGAACAAAGTTCCATCAAAGCCGATTTAAAAGGCCTATGTAACAAATAATTATTCTCGCTGTGCTGTATGCAAATAATTAAGCCAAGTATAATAAAGTAAATCAGTCTTACCATGATTTGTCTTTTAATAAAAATAGGAAACTGGAGAAAGAAAATTATGTTTCAAATACTAAAGCACACTTCTTAAATTCTAATGTTGCCTAATGTTTTTCAATTTTTATTATTTTACACAGTTTAAATTCTAATTTTTCTGGCTACAAGTTTCCAAAATAAGGTGTGCCTTTTTTTTTTTGAGACAGAGTCTTGCTCTGTTGCCCAGGCTGGAGTGCAGTGGTGCGACTTTGGCTCACTGCAATCTCCACCTCCCGGGTTCAAGCAATTCTCCTGCCTCAGCCTCCCAAGTAGCTGGGACTACAAGCACATGCCATCACACCTGGCTAATTTTTTGTATTTTCAGTAGAGTTGGGTTTCATCCTGTTAGTCAGGATGGTCTTGATCTCCTGACCTTGTGATCCACCCGTCTCGGCCTCCCAAGGTGCTGGGATTACAGGTGTGAGCCACTGTGCCTGGCCTAAGCTGTGCTTTCTTAAAGCCCTGTAAACTTAAAACTAGATGTTTCAGTAGGCACTGCCTCTAAGCCCTCTGATCCTCACAGGTGGAAATGAAGAAATAGGAAATCTTTAGCAGAAAATCATAAAAAATAAGTAACTGAGTGAGAACTACTCATTTTACTCAGTCTCGCTCCTACCTCACCAAATACTTTTTGTCATTCCTACCTCTCCTTCTAAGCAAAATATTAAAACATTTTAATGGACATTATTTACTATGCCACCCTTGTGGGAATTGCTTTACTGTAGCACCCTCAGGGTAGAATATCTAATAGAAAATCTCAATTACTGTATCATTTTGCTTAATTATTATCCACATAGCAGGAATAATGGTTACTAACAGAAAATAACATATGGGCCTTACCAAACATGCACCTCTGCCTCTCATCAGGTAAGGAATGTTGTTTCTATATCAACCAATCAGGCCTAGTAAGAGCTGCTACTGAAAAACTTAAAGAAAGGGCTAAAAAGCTAAGGGAATACCAAAACAACCAAATAGATTCTTAGTTTGGGAACAAAATCATAGCATGGGTCATCCCATTCCTGGGCCCTTTCCTAATAATATGCCTAGGACTAATGTTCTTACCCCGCCTAATTAACCTTTTTCAAAGATTTTTAACTGACATGATCATGGCAATTTCACAGACAACTACCCAAAAACATCTACAGATGGTGTTACTCCTGCAGTGAATTCAAGACCAGAAAATTCTGCCCCCTCATCATCAGGAAGTAGCCAGGAAGAACACACCGCCCCTTGTCCTTTTTATAACTATAGGGTCTGGACTGACAGAGCAGGAGCATTGCCGTCTTGGACAAGCACCACCATTCTAAACCTCCCCTTGATCAAAAACCACCTAAATCCAAAGGGCATCAGTGTAATGAGTAAGGTCAGCATGACCATAAACCACAAATGGCATCTCTGACCAGAAACATTCCAAACCCCTCCCCAACCAGAGACATGTCAGCCCTGAGATAACCTCCCCTCCCACCAGAGAGATTGTCCAGAAGCCCCTCTCAGGTTTATTCTCCAAAATAAACCTGTCTTTGACTGTTGAGCTGCTTTTCATGTCTTTTTCCTCTTTCTTTAACTCTTACAGTCAGGACACAGCTTGGTTTTATACATTTTAGGGAGACATGAGACATCAATCAATATATGTAAGAAGTACATTCGTTCAGTCTGGAAAGGTGGGATAAATTGAAGCAAAGGCAGGAAGACTTCAAGCAGGGAGGGAGCTTCCAGGCCACAGATAGGTGATACACAAATGGTTACATTCTTTCGAGTTGCTGATTAGCGTTTCCAAAGGAGGAAATGAGATATGCATTTATCTCAGTGAGCAGAGGAGTGACTTTGAATGGAGTGAGAGGCAGTTGGCTCTCAGCAGTTTCTAGCTTGAATTTTCCCTTTAGCTCAGTGATTTTGGGGCCCCAAGATTTATTTTCCTTTCACAAAAGTAACATAACTTTTTTTTTGTTTTATGCCATTATAGTTTGTGTTAGTTTGTCAGAGGCCAAAGATGCTAACTGATACATTATGGGAGAATGATTACTAGATTTTAAAAATGTGGGCTATGAGGAATGAATTTACTTTTATTTCAGGATAAAAGAAAAGGAAGGAGGAATATGCAGTGAAATATGTTACAGATATTTAGTTAACACTACAATCTTTAAAATTAAAATCATATTTTGAGGTAAAATTTATATTTGTAGATTCATATGCAATTGTAAGAAATAATACAGAGTAATCTCATATACCCTTCATTTAGTTTCCCC
This sequence comes from Hylobates moloch, assembly GCF_009828535.3. NCBI lineage: Eukaryota > Metazoa > Chordata > Mammalia > Primates > Hylobatidae > Hylobates > Hylobates moloch. Next base: position 84,556,416 of record NW_026652278.1, read on the forward strand.
AAATAGTAGCATCTTGAAAATATGCATTAAAATATCACAACCAGGATATTCACATTAATACAATGAAGATACAGAACATTTCCACAAAGACTCTTCATGTTGCCCTTCTATAGCCACACCTACTTTTCTTTCACCCTATCATCCCCTTAACCCTTAGCATCCACAAATCTGCTCTCCATTTGTATTATTTTATCATTTCAAGAAGGTTATATAAATAGAATCAAACAATATATAACATTTTGGGATTTTAAAAGAACATCATAATTTTCTGGAAACTTATACAAGTTGTGTATTAATAGTTCATTGCTTTGTGTTGTTGAGTGTTATTCTATGGTATGGATGTACCACAATAACCATTCTTCCATGGAAGGATAGCTGGGTTGTTTCTAGTTTTTCATTATTACAAATAAAGCTTCTATAAACATTTGTGTTCAAGTTTTTGAGGGAACATATATTTTCATTTTTCTGGGATAAATAGGAAGACAATTGCTGGGGTCTATGGTAGTTGCAAGTCTGGTTTTTAAAGAAGCTGCCAAACTGTCTCTGGAGTAACTGTAATATTTTACATTCCTACCCCAAAATGTATGAGAGATCCAGTTTCTCTGCATCCTTACCAGCAGTTGATATTGTCATTGTTTTTTATTTTATATCTGATTGTAATCTTAACTTTCATTTTCCTAATGAGATGTTGCACATTTTTTCATGTTCCTAGAGATGTTTCATGTTCCTAGAGATGTTGCACATCTTTTCATGTGCTTATCTGACATCTGTATAGCTTTTATACATCTCCTCATGCTTTTTTCTCATTTTCTAATTATATCATTTATTTATTTTTACTGTTTGGCTTTGAGAATTCTAGTATATCCTAGATATGAGTCCTTTGTTAGAAAAGTAGTTTCCATATATTTCCTCTCAGTCTGTAGCTTTTCTTTTAATTTTCACAGAGAAAAAGTTTTACATTTTCATGAAGTCCAATTTATGAGTTTTTCCTTTTATGTATCACGCTGTTTTGTAAGAACACTTTACCTGACCCTAAATCTTTAAGTTTTTTCTTTTTTTTCTAAAAGTTTTACAGTTTTATGTTGTACATTTAAGAACATAAACTATTTTTGAATTAACTTTTGTATAAAATGTGAGACTTAGGTGAAGTTCTTTTTTGTGTATGTATGTGTGTATGTGTGCGTGTGTGTTTATGTGTGTGTGTGAGTGTGCCTATAAAAGCATATTTGCTCTAGCACTGATTTGGATGCCCTTTATATCTTTCTCTTGTCTGATTGCTCTAGCTAGGACTTTCAGTAATATGTTGAATAACAGTGGTGACAGTGGGCAGCCTTGTCTTGGTCTACATCTTAGAAGACAAGTTTTCAGTTTTTCCTCATTTAATATGATACTACCCTGTGGGTCTGTCATGTATGGCTTTTATTATGTTAAGGTATATTCCTTATATAGGCAGTTTTTTAAAAGATTTTTATCATGAAGGATGTTAAATTTTATCAAATGCTTTTCAGCATCAATTGACATGATCATATGTTTTTGTCCTCCATTCTGTTAATATCATGTGTCACACTAATTGATTTGCATATTTTGAACCATCCTTGTATCCCTGAGATAAATACTACATCATCATGAGAAAAGATCTTTTTAATGTGCTGTTGAATTCAGTTTGCTAGTATTTTGTTGAGGATTTTTGCATCAATATTCATCAGATATATTGGCTGTAGTTTTCTCTCTTTTTTTGATGCGTTTTTGTCTGGTTTCATATCAAGGTAATACTTGGCCTGGTAGAATGAGTGTGGAAGTATTCCTTCCTCCTCTATATTTTTTGAAATAGTTTGAGTAGGATTGGTATTTGTTCTTCTTTAAATGTTTGGTAGAATTCAACTGTGAAGCCATCAGGTCCTGGGCTTCTCTTTTTTATATTTATTTATTTATTTTATTATACTTTAAGTTCTAGGGTACATGTGCACAACGTGCAGATTTGTTACATAGGTATACATGTGCCATGTTGGTTTGCTGCACCCATCAACTCGTCATTTACATTAGGTATTTCTCCTAATGCTATCCCTCCCCCAGACCACCATCCCTTGACTGGCCCCAATGTGTGATTTTCCTTGCCCTGTGTCCATGTGTTCTCGTTGCTCAACTCCCACTTATGAGTGAGAACATGTGGTGTTTGGTTTTCTGTCCTTGTGATAATATGCTTAGAATGACGGTTTCCAGCTTCATCCATGTCCCTACAAAGGACATGAACTCATCCTTTTCTATGGCTGCATACTATTCTAGGGTGTATATGTGCCACATTTGCTTTATCCAGTCTAACACTGATTGGCATTTGGGTTGGTTCCAAGTCTTTGCTATTGTGTATAGTGCTGCAATAAACATACATGTGCATGTGTCTTTATAGTTGCATGATTTATAATCTTTTGGGTATATACCCAGTAATGGGATTGCTAGGTCAAATGGTATTTCTAGTTCTAGATCCTTGAGGAATCACCACACTGTCTTCCACAATGGTTGAACTAGTTTACATGCCCACCAACAGTGTAAAAGCATTCCTATTTCTCCACACCCTCTCCAGCATCTGTTGTTTGCTCACTTTTTAATGATTGCCATTCTAATTGACGTGAGATGGTATCTCATTGTGGTTTTGATTTGCATTTCTCTGATGGCCAGTGATGATGAGCATTTTTTCATATGTCTGTTGGCTGCATAAATATCTTCTCTTGAGAAGTGTCTGTTCATATCCTTTGCCCACTTTTTGATGGGGTTGTTTGTTTTTTTCTTGTAAATTTAAGTTCATTGTAGATTCTGGATATTAGCCCTTTGTCAGATGAGTAGATTGCAAAGATTTTCTCCCATTCTGTAGATTGCCTGTTCACTCTGATGGTAGTTTCTTTTGCTGTGCAGAAGCTCTTTAGTTTGGTTAGATCCCATTTGTCTCTTTAGGCTTTTGTTGTCATTGCTTTTGGTGTTTTAGTCATGAAGTCTTTGCCCATGCCTATGGCCTGAATGGTATTGCCCAGGTTTTCGTCTAGGGTTTTTACAGTGTTAGGTCTTAAAGTTAAGTTTTAATCTATCTTGAGTTAATTTTTGTATACGGTGTAAAGAAGGGATTGAGTTTCAGCTTTCTACATATGGCTAGCCAGTTTTCCCAGCACCATTTATTAAATAGGGAATCCTTTCCCCATTGCTTGTTTTTGTCAGGTTTGTCAAAGATCAGATGGTTGTAGATGTGTGTGATGTTATTTCTGAGGCCTCTGTTCTGTTCCATTGGTCTATATATCTGTTTTGCTACCAGTATCATGCTGTTTTGGTTACTGTAGCCTTGTAGTATAGTTTGAAGTCAGGTAGCGTGATGCCTCCAGCTTTGTTCTTTTTGATTAGGATTGTCTTGGCTATGCGGGCTCTTTTTTGGTTCCATATGAACTTTTGTTTTTTTTTTTCCAATTCTGTGAAGAAAGTCATTGGTAGCTTGATGGGGATATCACTGAATCTATAAATTACCTTGGGAGTATGGCCATTTTCATGATATTGATTCTTCCTACCCACGAGCATGCAATGTTCTTCCATTTGTTTGTGTCCTCTTTTATTTCTTTGAGCAGTGATTGGTAGTTCTCCTTGAAGAGGTCCTTCACATCCCTTGTAAGTTGGATTCCTAGGTATTTTATTCTCTTTGTAGTAAATGTGAATGGGAGTTCACTCATGATTTGGCTCTCTGTTTGTCTATTATTGGTGTATAGGAATGCTTGTGATTTTTGCACATTGATTTTATATCCTGAGACTTTGCTGAAGTTGCTTATCAGCTTAAGGAGATTTTGGGCTGAAATGATGGGATTTTCTAAATATACCATCACGTCATCTGCAAATGGACAATTTGACTTCCTCTTTTCCTAATTGAATACCCTTTATTTCTTTCTCTTGCCTGATTGCCCTGGCCAGAACTTCCAACACTATGTTGAATAGGAGTGGTGAGAGATGGCATCCTTGTCTTGTGCTAGTTTTCAAAGGGATTGCTTCCAGTTTTTGCCCATTCCATATGATATTGGCTGTAGGTTTGTGATAAATAGCTCTTATTATTTTGAGATATGTTCCATCAATACCTAGTTTATTGAGAGTTTTTAGCATGAATGGCTGTTGAATTTTGTCGAATCCCTTTTCTGCATCTATTGAGAAAATCATGTGGTTTTTGTCATTGTTCTGTTTATGTGATGGGTTACGTTTATTGATTTGCATATGTTGAACCAGCCTTGCATCCCAGGGATGAAGCTGACTTGATCATGGTGGATAAGCTTTTTGATGTGCTGCTGGATTCGGTTTGCCAGTATTTTATTGAGGAGTTTTGCATCGATGTTCATCAAGCATATTGACCTAAAATTTTCTTTTTTTGTTGTGCCTCTACCAGGCTTTGGTATCAGGATGATGCTAGCCTCATAAAATGAGTTAGGGAGGATTCCTTCTTTTTCTGTTGATTAAAATAGCTTCAGAAGGAATGGTAGCATCTCCTCTTTGTACCTCTGGTAGAATTCAGCTGTGAATCCATCTGGTCCTAGACTTTTTTTGATTGGTAGGCTATTAATTATTGCCTCAATTTCAGAACCTGTTTTGGTTTATTCTGAGATTCAGCTTCTCCCTTGTTTAGTCCTGGAAGGGTGTATGTGTCCAGGAATTTATCCATTTCTTCTAGATTTTCTAGTTTATTTGCATAGAGGTGTTTATAGTATTCTCTAATGGTAGTTTATATTTCTGTGGGATCTGTGGTGATATCCCCTTTATCATTTTTTATTGCATCTATTTGATTCTTCTTTCTTTTCTTCTTTATTAGTCTTGCTAGTGGTCTATCAACTTTGTTGGTCTTTTCAAAAAGCCAGCTCCTGGATTTGTTCATTTTTTGAAGAGTTTTTTGTGTCTCTGTATCCTTCAGTTCTGCTCTGATCTTAGTTATTTCTTGCCTTCTGCTAGCTTTTGAGGTTGTTTGCTCTTGCTTCTCTAGTTCTTTTAATTGTGATGTTAGGGTGTTGATTTTAGATCTTTCCTACTTTCTCTTGTGGGTATTTAGTGCTATAAGTTTCCCTCTACACAGTGTTTTAAATGTGTCCCAGAGATTCTGGTGCACTGGGTCTTTGTTTTCACTGGTTTCAAAGAACATTTTAATTTCCTCCTTCATGTCCTTATTTACCCAGTAGTCATTCAGGAGCAGGTTGTTCAGTTTCCATGTAGCTGTGTGGTTTTGAGTGAGTTTATTAATCTTGAGTTCTAATTTGATTGCACTGTGGTCTGAGAGACAGTTTGCTGTGATTTCTGTTCTTTTACATTTGCTGAGGAGTGTTTTACTAGAAATTATGTGGTCAATTTTAGAATAAGTGCGATGTGGTGTGGAGAAAAATGTATATTCTGTTGATTTGGTGTGTAGAGTTCTGTAGATTTCCATTTGGTCTGCTTGGTTCAGAGTTGAGTTCAATTCCTGGATATCCTTGTTAACCTTCTGTCTCATTGATCTGTCTAATACTAACAGTGGGCTGTTAAAATCTCCCATTATTATTGTGTGGGAGTCTAAGTCTCTTTGTAGGTCTCTAAGGAGTTGTTTTATGAATCTGGATGCTCCTGTATTGGGTGCATATATATTTAGGATATTTAGCTCTTCTTGTTGAATTGATCCCTTTACCATTATGTAGTGGCCTTCTTTGTCTCTTTTGATCTTTGTTGGTTTAAATTCTGTTTTATCAGAGACTAGGATTGCAAACCTTGCTTTTTTTTGCTTTCCATTTGCTTGGTAGATCTTCCTGTATCCCTTTATTTCGAGCCTATGTGCGTCTTTGCACGTGAGATGGGTCTCATGAATACAGCACACCGATGGGTCTTGAGTCTTTATCCAATTTGCCAGTCTGTGTCTTTTAATTGGGGCATTTGGCCCATTTACATTTAAGGTTAGTATTGTTATTTTTGAATTTGATCCTGTCATTATGATGTTAGCTGGTTATTTTGACCATTAATTGATGCAGTTTCTTCATAGCATTGATGGTCATTACCATTTGGCATGTTTTTGCAGTGGCTGTTACCGGTTTTTCCTTCCCATGTTTATTGCTTCCTTCAGGAGCTCTTGTAAGGTAGGCCCGGTGATGACAAAATCTCTCAGCATTTGCTTGTCTGTAAAGGATTTTATTTCTCCTTCACTTATGAAGCTTAGTTTGGCTGGATATGAGATTCCGGGTTGAAATTTCTTTCCTTTAAGAATATTGAATATTGCCCCCCACTGTCTTCCTGCTTGCAGAGTTTCTGCTGAGAGATCCACTGTTAGTCTGAGGGGCTTCCCTTTGTGGGTAACCCGACCTTTCTCTCTGGCTGCCCTTAATATTTTTTCCTTCATTTCAACCTTGGTGAATCTGACAATTATGTGTCTTGGGATTGCTCTTCTCGAGGAATATCTTAGAGATGTTCTCTGTATTTCTTGAATTTGAATATTGGCCTGCCTTGCTGGGTTGGGGAAGTTCTCCTGGATAATATTCTGAAGAGTGTTTTCTAACTTGGTTACATTCTCCCCATCACTTTCTGGTACACCAATCAAACATATGTTTCGTCTTTTCATGTAGTCCCAAATTTCTTGGAGGCTTTGATCATTTCTTTTCACTCTTTTTTCTCTAATCTTGTCTTCTAGCTTTATTTTATTAATTTCATCTTCAATCACTGATATCCTCCCTTCCACTTGATGGAATCAACTATTGAAGCTTGTGCATGCGTCACGAAATTCTCCTGCCATAGTTTTCAGCTCCATCAGGTCATTTAAGGTCTTCTCTACCTGTTTATTCTGGTTAGCCATTCATCTAACCTTTTTAAAGGTTTTTAGCTTCCTTGCATTGGGTTAGAACATGCTCCTTTAGCTCGGAGAAGTTTCTTATTACTGATCTTCTGAAGCCTATTTCTGTCAACTCGTCCAACTTATTCTTCATCCAGTTTTGTTTCCTGGCTGGTGAGGAGCTGTGATCCTTTAGGGGAGAAGAGGCACTCTGTTTTTTTGGAATTTTCAGCTTTTCTGCTCTAGTTTCTCCCCATCTTTGTGGTATTGTCTACCTTTGGTCTTTGAGTTGGTGACCTACAGATGGGGTTTTGGTGTGGATGTCCTTCTTGTTTATGTCAATGTTATTCCTTTCTGTTTGTTAGTTTTCCTTCTGACAGTCAGACCCCTCAGCTGCAGGTCTATTGGACTTTGGTGGAGGTCCAATACATATGCTGTTTTCCTTGGTATCATGATTGGAGGCTGCAGAAGAGCAAATATTGCTGCATGATCCTTCCTCTGGAAGCTTCATCCCAGAAGGGTGCCCACCTGTGTGAGGTGTCTGTTGGCCACTACTGGGAGGTGTTTTCCAGTCAGGCTACACAGGTGTCAGGGAGCCGCTTGAGTAGTCAGTCTGTCTGTTTTTGGAGCTCAAATGCCGTGCTGAGAGAACCACTGCTCTCTTCAGAGCCATCAGACAGGGACGTTAAAGTCTGCAGAAGCTGTCTGCTGCCTTTTGTTCTACTATGCCCTGCCCCCAGAGGTGGAATCTATAGAGGCAGTAGGCTTTGCTGAGCTGAAGTGGACCCCACCCAGTTCATGCTTCCTGGCCTCTCCTGGCCCCTTTGTTTACACTGTGAGCTACTTAAGCCTCAGCAATGGCTGACTCCCCTCCACCCACCAATCTGCAGCATCTCAGGTTGATCTCAGACTGCTGCACTAGCAGTGAGCAAGGCTCCATGGGCATTGGCCCAGCCAAGCCAGGCACAGGAGGGTAACTCCTGGTCTGCCAGTTGCTAAGACTGTGGGAAAAGTGCAGTATTTGGTCAGGTTTGTACCATTTCTCCAAGTGCAGTCTGTCATGGCTTCCCTTGGCTAGGAAAGAGAAGTCCCCCACCCATTGGAGTTCCTGGGTGAGGTGACACCCTACCCTGCTTCAGCTTATTCTCTGTGGGCTGCACCCACTGTCCAACCAGTCCCAATGAGATGAATCAGGTACCTCAGTTGGAAATGCAGAAATCACCTGTCTTCTGCATCAATCTCACTGGGAGCTGAAGACTGGAGCTGCTCCTATTTGGCCATCTTGGAAGCAACCTCCAGATCTTTTTATATTGTGTATCCCTTAACAAATTATTATAGCTGTCATTATTTGAATAGTTTTGTCTTTTCACCTTCATAGTAAACATATGTGATATATACCACCATGACAGTATTACAGGGTTCTGAATTTGACTGTGTTTTTACTTTTACCCCCAAATTTTTCATGTTCATATTTTTTAATGTTACTAATGTGTCCTTTTACTTTCTACTCAAAGAAGTTCCTTTAACATTTCCTATAAGGAAACACCTCAGCTTTTTCTCCCCTTCATTTCTGAAGGACAGCTTTACCAGGTAAAGTATTCTTGGTTGAGTTTTTTTTCCTTTAACAGTTAGCATAGAGCATTCCACTCCCTCCTTGTCTGTAAGGCTTCTATTGAGAAAATTGCTACTATTCTTATTGGGATTCCTTTATATATAATATACTTCTTTTCTCTTGCTAGTTTCAGAATTCTTTCTTTGTCTTACATTTTTGATGGTTTGATTACAAGATATTTTGATATAGTCTTGTTTGGGTTGAATCTGATTGGAGTCTTTTGACCTTCCTGTGCCTGGATATTTATATCTTTCTTCATATTTTGGGAATTTTCAGCTATTATTTCTTTAAATAAGCTCTCTATCCCTATTGCTTTCTCTTTTTCTTCTCTACCTAGTATAATTTGAATATTAGCTCCTTTGATATTGTCCCATAAATCTTGTTTTTTTTTTTTTTACCAATTTTTTATCTTTTTTTTCCTCTAACTGAATGTTTCCAAATAACCTATCTTTGCATTCAAAGATTCTTTCTTTTGCTTCATTAATTATGCTGTTGATGTTCTCTCTGTGTTGCATTTTCCATTTCATTCTTCTGGTCCAGAATTTCTGTGTTTTATTATTATTTCAATATCTCTGTTAAATTTATTATTTGAGTTATTTAATGTTTTCCTTATCTTATTGAATTGTTTCTCTGTATTTTTTGAAGTTAACTGAGCATCCTTAAAACAAGTACTTTGAATTCTTTGGCAGGCAGTATGTAGATTTCCATTTCTTTGGCATCAGCTAGTAGGAAATTATTGTGTTCTTTTGGTGGTAATATTTCTCCTTAGTTTCCCATCTTATTGCCTTACACTGATGTCTGTAACCCTTTCCAGACCTTATAGGCTGGTTTCAGTGAGGAAAGATCTTTACTATGCAGAGACATGGGGTTCAAGGGCACTCTCTGGGTGGGGCACAGCAGTTCTAGCATTGATGATGGTGTGGCAATGTAGTCCCCATGCAGCTCTGTCAACTGAGTTTGGTGTTGACAAAGATTGCAAGGATCCAAAGCAACCAACACTGTGGATGTCTTCAGTGGCAGTGAGGGCTAAAAGGATCTCCAGTGGTAATGAATGTTAAGGTCCTCTAAGTCTCTTTTTCTACCACTGGGAAATTTGGGGCTTAGGTGATCCTTTTGACATTGAATCTGGCTTGCATGCCTACTTGCAGTAGCAGTGGCACTGGTGTCTGATTAGTGGTACCTGTGGAGCAACCACAAAGCCTAATCCTATAGCATGAACATACGTGGAGGAAATACAGGTCTGGGGTCTGAGGTAGTAATGGTACCAATGCCCAGGGCACAGGCACCACCATGGACAAATTGGTAATGATATGCCATGTCAGATGCTTGTAGAGCAGCCAGGGCTCTGGGGATGAGAACATGGACATGCACAGAGCTACAGTGCCTCTGGGGTCAGGTTAATCCTAGTTCTCTATGGCAGCTGAGCTGGTGCCCTAAGCACAGGCACACACAGAGAGATCTTGGTCCCAAGGACCAGGGTGCAAGCTAGCTCACCATGGTGGTGGCTCTTGTGTATGAAGCATGAGTCTATGCAGCCTTGCTTCAGAAAGAGATTCAGAGCATAAGCTTGCTCACAATGGCAGCTGAGCTGGTATCTAAACTGTGGGCACATGCAGAGAAACCTTGGCTCCAGGGTCCAGGATGGAACCAGTGTCTGAGGCATAGTCAGGTACGGTACAGCCACAGAGCTGGGGTCTGAAGTGTGGGCACTCATGGAGCAGCTGAGGCTCAGAAGTCAGGGCCATACACAGAGTTGGTTGAGATGGCAGCTCTGGTCCCTGAGTGGCATAACAGCAGCTGCTTTTGGGGAGACAGGTATGTACAGCCCCATCTTCCTTTCTGGTGGTTCCTGGCAGGAATGTCAGTGTCTTCTGCAGAGCAGGCCACTGGGAGCCATGGTGGTTCCCACCACATAGCTGATACCAATAGATCCCACCTTTCTTCTTTGTTCCTAGCCATCTCCTGGTATCTCAGGTATGCCAGTCTCACCAGTGGTCCTTTCTGCATGAGTATTCTCTTTTCACTCCATGGTATTGCTGTAGATTATTAAATGGGCCCCTGAGTCCTCTCAGGGCCATTTTGATTTGTGGATACCGGTCTATATTTGGTTTTTTGAGGGAGGTGAGGGCTGAAGGGTGATACCTCTTACTCTGCCATCTTGGTAAAGAGGGATATTATTTTTCGTTATAAAACTTTCAACAATACGTAAAACTTTCAGAACTAAGGAATTTTTTATTAAGGTAAATGCACATATAAAATTAATCATTTAAAAGTGAACAATTCAGTGGCATGCATTACATTCAAAATGGTTGCAACAACCACCTCTACCTAGTTCCAAAACATTTTTATTATATCATCTCCAAAGGAAACCCCATACACATTAAGCTATTGCTCCCTCTTCCCCTACCCTCACAATTTATCTCCAAGGTACATACCCCCAAAGACTTGAAAACAAGTACTCAAACAAATACATGTACACACATGTTCATAACACTACTATTCAAAATAGCCAAAAGGCAGAAATAGCTCAAATGTGTATCAACAAATAAATGAATTAAAAATTGTGGAATATCTTTAGTATACTAAATTGTAGTAAACAAATTGTGTTAATCACAAACAATGCAATTTTTAAGCTATGTAACTTTATATGTATAGATAAAAGTAAATGAAAACATTGTATATATTTTCCATTTATTTCAAAGTAGATAATCAAATATGATTCACTATGTCAGACTACTAATGTTTAAAAACTTTAAAGGCAAAAAAAAGCAATGACCACTCAGTTCATTGGTATTGCTTTGTCAGTTCCTTTAGCAATGTGAACACTGCAAATGTGAGAAAAAGAAACAAGTCTACACAAAGTTGTATGAAAATCCTTATATAAACATAGGGTGAACAAAAATTTGGGTTCTACTAGTTGAATGAAGTGTGTTTTTCTAATTCTTACATAATTATGTCCCTCAAACTTTCTCATCATAGTCTTTTATTATCCCAACTGTAGCGGGATTGATAAGGAATCAGAGAGACCGATGGGGTTGAGGAGGAGATTTATTATTTAGGTGCACCAGCCCAGTCAGATTAACATCCAAGGGACTGAGCCCTGAACAAACAGTTAAGTTACCTTTTAAGCATTTCGTGAGGTGGGGGGAGACCTGTGCAGGGGAAATATATTATAGAAGCAAGAAACAAAGAGAGTTATTTAATTAATTGAGACATGCATTACATTTCTTACTTTCCAAGGAAAAACATGTTTTATGGCTTGAGTTTATCTGTCTAGCGACCTTGCAGCTGTACAGCTAGAGAAACAGGGTCTTCACAATGCCTGGGAAAGGAGGAGAGATAAGGCTCACCAGCCACAGTAAAACAGGCAGTTAATTTTTAAAGGACTCCAGCTCTTTCTCTTTTTCAGGGGGAATTGGACTTTCTTACATACAACTGAGTTTCTGCTTACACATTCTTTAATTTCTTTTAATTCCTGTTCCACCATAATCACAGAAATATGTGGTCAAAACAAAACATTGTCATTGCCATTAACCAAGTACACAAAACAAATCCTAGCTCCAGGGTTTTGTCTCTAATTCATTTCCTATCAAAATCTTGAATAACTAAATTTCATTTGTAGCACAAGTGCTTTCATTAACACATCTCATCATCTTCTCTCTACCATTCACAAATTATATTTCTGTTACAGCATGTTTCTGTGTCACATTCAGTATCAATATTGTCACTTCACATTAGTACTAAAATGAACATCCCAAGGTGACACAACCAAACCTCTAATTCCACAAATGAAGAGACTTGTTCACACATTCATTTGGAGAGATTTCACAGTCACAGACTTCTTCCCACCTCTGATTATATTTCTCCCAATTCCTTTAAACTTTCTGTAGTAGGGAAACAAATATTAACTATTTAATTCCTTGTTCTAAAAATTGTAATGTTTCTCTCCCTGTGCTGCTTCATTTTCAGGTCTGTGGGCACTGAAATCAATCTTGCAAATAAATGAAACCAACAAGGACTTGCAACTTCATCTAGAGACAGTTACACGTTTTTATTATAGTGGGAACAAAAAGTGTAAACATTTATATACAGAATATTCAACTTTGAAAGCAATTGTACTGAGTCATCTTAAGTAATTATATTGATATCCTGACAGTTGTGTATATATGTTTCCTTCAAAACTTCATACAATGACCATGTTATATCTACCCTTGAACTAACTTGATACTCTTAATACTTATGAAGTTTGTTCTTCATCCCTTTGCACTTACCACAAGTAGGTACTTAAAACTACATCATTCCAGCTTTGAAATTCCACATGCATCAAACAGATTCATGTATATGAGGTTCTTCACTAAAATTTGTTGAATCCTATTTATTTAAAACTAGTAAAAAGATTCAGGAAGATACCTTCATCTCAAAATAAAGGTAATATAAGAGATTTCAGGTTGAATTATTAGATAAATTAGCCCTTATTCTAAGAAAAAACAAACAGAACCTAAAACAACCATATTTGCAAATTTTTTATAAAGGGTTACAGAAACAGGAGAAAGATTGGATTAGATCAAGGAGAAGGTGCATTCCTTCACTGGGAGGTTGTGATTCTGTTTTTACAATTTCACTCTGGACCGAGCATCCCTCAGAGCCTGGTGGACCTGCTTGTTCCGCAGAGTGTAAATGATCGGGTTCAGCAGCGGTGTCACCACTGTGTTCACAAGAGCAGCCTCTCTGTTGGAGTCCAGCCTGTCCGTTTGCTTCGGCTTCACATATATGAAGACACAGCTGCCATACACCAGAGAGAGGACAATGAGGTGAGAGGAGCAGGTGGAGAAAGCTTTCTGCCGCTCCTTGGCTGATGGAAGTCGTACAATTGTGACTACTATGTTGCCGTATGCAATGATGGTTATAATGAGGGATATAAAAAGAATGAATGAAACAAGGCCAAAGGCCAACATTTCAGTAGATCTGGTGTCAGAACAGGAGAGTTGGATCAGAGGGCCGAGGTCACAGAAGAAGTGAGGGATGACATGGGGTCCGCAGAAAGATAACTGGGAAACCTTCACCATGAGACCAGTGATGAGAGTGAAGCCCATGACAAAGCAGGCAGTGACCAGGTGGAAGCAAGTCCTCAGGCTCATGATGGTGGGGTAATGCAGAGGCTTGCAAATGGCTAGGTATCGATCCAAAGACATCACAGCCGTAAGGAAGAAAATTGTTGACCCAAGAAATAAAAACAAGAAAGACTGCATGAGACAAGTAGTAAAGGGGATTATTTGCCTGCCTGAAAGAAAGATGACCAGAAGTTTAGGAATAACTGTGGTGATAAAACAGCATTCGCAGAAGGAAAAACTGCTGAGGAAGAAATACATAGGTGTCTGGAGGTGATGATCAGCCCAGGTGATGGTGATTATGAGCATGTTTGCCATGATGGAGGCCAGGTATGCCAGCAGATGCACCAGGAAAAGGACATTCCCCAGATGCTGGACAGCAGGAAATCCCTCCAGGATAAACTCCTGGACTACTGTCCTGTTCCTTGTTTCTCCCATCATTGGTTTTCCATTTCTTCAATCAACTTTCAGTGAGCTATTTTACAGTGTCATGACTAAAGAATGGAGAACTTTATTAAACATGTAAAACAGTATCCGTGTGGCAACTGGACTTGTTTATTTTCAAACATTATATTTTATGTAATTTTTGTTATGTAAACATTACGATTTTTATCTATGAATATACTTATATTACATGCAGCCCAAAATAACTGTGCATGTAGCTATCAGTCTTCATAAAGATAATGTAATTTTAAAAGTATTAGTCATTTTCCTATACAGTTTATTGCCAAGCAGGAAAAAAATCCCTTCTTTTACTTACGTGTCTGATCATGTAACACATTGCTGAGAAGATACCACTCATGGCATGCAGTCACAAGATGAATATTGCAAAAATAAATGTGTAACTTAAAAAAAACCTTGAGGTCATTGAAGTCTGTCATCCCACAAAAAGTATTTCTTCATCACGTCTTAGGGTTTGTTTCCATCTTGGGGGAGTCATAATACCATATATAGGAAAAATACTCTGGCCCCAACTGCAGCTCTCCAAAGTGAGTTAGACTAAAAGAGTCACAGACAAACTCTATCCGAGCCATTTTGACCTTTGCTGAATTTGTTTTTCCCTTCATGCCATGCTAAGTGGTCAGTCCAGGGAAGAATATATTCTGACCCTTCCAGTTCACTAGTTACACTTTCATCTAGAACAAAGCCATCTAGAGACCAATGTCCCTCTAGGATCCCTGGTGGCTGCTAATTAGGCACTGTTGGAAATAGAAATGTATTATACAAGTATCATAGCTACTCTTTCATTATGTGTGCAAATATATTTAAGGAATGACAACCACAATATATAAAGAAGGGTTGTATGACTTCAATGCAGCAATTATTTTCTGATTCATGCTCCTTGCTATTGTCCACCTAGGCAAAATAAATATTATTTTTCATCCTTTAAATTCATAAACTTCTCTTAGGTGAGCTTTTGTCACTCTGGTCAACTAATGTTCATCTCAGATCTCTGAACTCACTGTCTAATTTAGCCAAGCCCAATACTCCTACTCTTTTTAGTGTGTGAGATCAGATTGAAGAGGAACAGAGTCTGTTTGAGTTCACAGAAAATGAGTGGAAAGATGTTCCAATCACACTAAGGCCATGTACTCACCCCAAGCAGTTCACAGCAACCAGAGCTCTAGCCCCTGCTTTCCAAAAAGCCAAGATGCTGTTCCAGGCCATTGGAAATGTAAGAAAATAAACACTTCCACTCCAGATGTCCCTAATCTGTCCCAGAGAAAAGTTCAACATGTGCATCGTGCCTGCTAAGCATAATTCATCAATGAATTCAGAGCTTTCCTGAGCTGAGGGAAGTGAAAGTGATAGCTTCATGGCCACCTTGCTTGATGAAATCCCGGGAAAGAAAGGAAAGAGCATACTTTCCTAACATCCTGCAGGAACCTGGGAGTGAGATCACTTGGAATTCCAAAAAGCTTCCACACTCTCTTTGTAGGCCCTAGGTTCCCCCAGACCACGATCCTCCTCCTGTGCCTGCCAACACTAGCAGGAGACAGTAATTGCTGGGCAAATACTCCAGGGCAGGGTGGGAGACAACAACATCCTCACTTAAGCTGGTGTCTCGTACATAAATAATATCTCTCCAAAGTGCATGCAAGCACACTGAGTTTGCCACTCCCTGACCTCTCCAGACTGGGAAGAACACCCACACTATTGAAAGCAGAAATAAAAGTGATATGAATTTCTCTTACCATATGTTCAACATTGGACTGTCTCTTGATACCAGTCAAGATCCACCAGGACCAGTGGGCAGACTCCAGACACACCAGACATTATTAGGAGATGAACAAAGCCATCTAGAGACCAATGTCCCTCTAGGATCCCTGGTGGCTGCTAATTGGGCACTGTTGGAAATAGAAATTTACTATACAAGCATCATAGTTACTCTTTCATTATGTGTCCAAATATTATCATATGAAAATGTCTGAAAGTGTCCTCCATGAAAATCTTTAAAAAATGGAGCACATATAATTCCCCAAGTTTATAAAGTTCCAGATTGTATTATGCTACTAAGATGGGGTTGAAAGGTCAAGTGAGGAACTTAGAGCTTCACCTGGCAGTAATGAGGTGGATGTCCCCTTTACTCTGCCAGAGCAGTGTCAAAGAAAGCCAGATAATATGTAAGGTTTAAATAAGGCCAGTGCCTCATAACATAAAACCCACAATGTCCAGGTGTTATTTGAAAACCACTTGTTATGCCAGGAACTAGGAAGATCTCAACTTAAATTTAAAATGAAAATCAATAGACACCAACATTAAAATGACACAGATATTTGAACTATATGACAAAGAGTTTAAAGCAGCCATCACAAAAATTCTTCAATAAACAATTACAAATATGCTTGAAATAAATTTTAAAAATAGAGTCTCATCAAAAAGTAGAAAGTTTCAGCCAAGATAGAGAAAACATAAAGAAGAACCAAATAAAAATTTTGGAACTGAAAAATAGAGTAAATTAAAATTTTAAAACAGTGGAAGGATTCAACAGCAGAATGGAGAGGACAAAGGGAAAATCAATTAACTGATAGATAAAACAACAGAATTTACTCAATTTGGGAAACAGAAAGAATATATACTGAGGCCAGGTGTGGTGGCTCATGCCTGTAATCTTAGCACTTTGGGAGGCCATGGTGGGTGGATTTCCTGAGCTCAAGAGTTCCAGACCAGCCTGGGCAACATGGTGAAAAATCCATTTCTATTAAAAATACAAAAACTTAGCTAAGCACAGTGGTGCATGCCTGTAGTCTTGGCTACTAGAGAGGCTGAGGCAGGAGAATCGCTTGAGCCTGGGAGGCAGAGGTTGCAGTGAGCCGAGATTGTGCCATTGCACTCCAGCCTGGGTGACAGAGCAGAGCTCTGTCTCAAAAAAGAAAAAAAAAAAAAAAAAAGGCCAGGCGCGGTGGCTCATGCCTTTAATCCTAGCACTTTGGGAGGCCGAGGAGGGCGGATCACGAGGACAGGAGATCGAGACCATCCTGGCTAACACAGTGAAACCCCGTCTCTACTAAAAATACAAAAAAATTAGCCTGGCATAGTGGCAGGTGCCTGTAGTCCCAGCTACTTGGGAGGCTGAGGCAGGAGAATGGCATGAACCTGGGAGGTGGAGCTTGCAGTGAGCCGAGATTGCACCACTGCACTCCAGCCTGGGTGACAGAGCAAGACTCCATCTCAAAAAAAAAAAAAAAAAAAAGAAGAATATATACTGGAAAAAAAAAAAAAAAGGAAATAATAGAGCCTCATGAGCCTGTAGGACTATAACAAATGATCCAATATTTGTGTAATTATATATATATATATTTTTTATTATTATACTTTAGGTTTTAGGGTGCATGTGCACAATGTGCAGGTTTGTTACATATGTATCCATATGCCATGTTGTTTTGCTGCACCCATTAACTCATCATTTAGCATTAGGTATATCTCCTAATGCTGTCCCTCCCCCCTCCTCCCACCCCACAACAGTCCCTGGAGTGTGATGTTCCCCTTCCTGTGTCCATGAGTTCTCATTGTTCAATTCCCACCTATGACTGAGAACATGCGGTGTTTGGTTTTTTGTCCTTGCGATAGTTTACTGAGAATGATGTTTTCCAGTTTCATCCATGTCCCTACAAAGGACATGAACTCATCATTTTTTATGGCTGCACAGTATTCCATGGTGTATATGTGCCACATTTTCTTAATCCAGTCTATCATTATTGGACATTTGGGTTGGTTCCAAGTCTTTGCTATTGTGAATAGTGCCGCAATAAACATACGTGTGCATGTGTCTTTATAGCAGCATGATTTATAATCCTTTGGGTATATACCCAGTAATGGGATGGCTGGGTCAAATGGTATTTCTAGTTCTAGATCCCTGAGGAATCGCCACACTGACTTCCACAATGGTTGAACTAGTTTACAGTCCCACCAGCAGTCTAAAACTGTTCCTATTTCTCCACATCTTCACTAGCACCTGTTGTTTCCTGACTTTTTAATGATGGCCATTCTAACTGGGGTGAGATGGTATCTCATTGTGGTTTTGATTTGCATTTCTCTGATGGCCAGTGATGATGAGCATTTTTTCACGTGTTTTTTGGCTGCATAAATGTCTTCTTTTGAGAAGTGTCTGTTCATGTCCTTCGCCCACTTTTTGATGGGGTTGTTTGTGTTTTTCTTGTAAATTTGTTTGAGTTCATTGTAGATTCTGGATATTAGCCCTTTGTCAGATAAGTAGGTTGCAAAAATGTTCTCCCATTCTGTAGGTTGCCTGTTCACTCTGATGGTAGTTTCTTTTCCTGTGCAGAAGCTCTTTAGTTTAATTAGATCCCATTTGTCAATTGTGGCTTTTGTTGCCCTTGCTTTTGGTGTTTTAGACATGAAGTCCTTGCCCACGCCGATGTCCTGAATGGTATTGCCTAGGCTTTCTTGTAGGATTTTAATGGTTTTAGGTCTAACATGTAAGTCTTTAATCCATCTTGAATTAATTTTTGTATAAGGTGTAAGGAAGGGATCCAGTTGCAGCTTTCTACATATGGCTAGCTAGTTTTCCCAGCACCATTTATTAAATAGAGAATCCTTTCCCCATTTCTTGTTTTGTCAGGTTTGTCAAAGATCAGATAGTTGTAGATATGTGGCATTATTTCTGACGGCTCTGTTCTGTTCCATTGATCTATGTCTCTGTTGTGGTACCAGTACCATGCTGTTTTGGTTACTGTAGCCTTGTAGTATAGTTTGAAGTCAGGTAGCGTGATGCCTCCATCTTTGTTCTTTTGGCTTAGGATTGACTTGGCGATGCGGGCTCTTTTTTGGTTCCATATGAACTTTAAAGTAGTTTTTTCCAATTCTGTGAAGAAAGTCATTGGTAGCTTGATGGGGATGGCGTTGAATCTATAAATTACCTTAGGCAGTATGGCCATTTTCACGATACTGATTCTTCCTACCCATGAGCATGGAATGTTCTTCCATTTCTTTGTATCCTCTTTTATTTCATTGAGCAGTGGTTTGTAGTTCTCCTTGAAGAGGTCCTTCACATCCCTTGTAAGTTGGATTCCTAGGTATTTTATTCTCTTTGAAGCAATTGTGAATGGGAGTTCACTCATGATTTGGCTCTCTGTTTGTCTGTGATTGGTGTACAAGAATGCTTGTGATTTTTTTACATTGATATTGTATCCTGAGACTTTGCTGAAGTTGCTAATCAGCTTAAGGAGATTTTGGGCTGAGACGATGGGGTTTTCTAGATATACAATCATGTCGTCTGCAAACAGGGACAATTTGACTTCCTCTTTTCCTAATTGAATACCCTGTATTTCCTTCTCCTGCCTGATTGCCCTGGCCAGAACTTCCAGCACTATGTTGAATACGAGTGGTGAGAGAGGGCATCCCTGTCTTGTGCCAATTTTCAAAAGGAATGCTTCCAGTTTTTGCCCATTCAGTATGATATTGGCTGTGGGTTTGTCATAGATAGCTCTTATTATCTTGAGATACGTCCCATCAATACCTAATTTATTGAGAGTTTTTAGCATGAAGGGTTGTTGAATTTTGTCAAAGGCCTTTTCTGCATCTATTGAGATAATCATGTGGTTTTTGTCTTTGGTTCTGTTTATATGCTGGATTACATTTATTGATTTGTGTATGTTGAACCAGCCTTGCATCCCAGGGATGAAGCCCACTCGATCATGGTGGATAAGCTTTTCGATGTGCTGCCGGATTCAGTTTGCCAGTATTTTATTGAGGATTTTTGCATCAATGTTCATCAAGGATATTGGTCTGAAATTCTCTTTTTTGGTTATGTCTCTGCCAGGCTTTGGTATCAGGATGATGCTGGCCTCATAAAATGTGTTAGGGAAGATTCCCTCTTTTTCTATTGATTGGAATAGTTTCAGAAGGAATGGTACCAGTTCCTCCTTGTACCTCTGGTAGAATTTGGCTGTGAATCCATCAGGTCCCGGACTCTTTTTGGTTGGTAAGCTATTGATTATTGCCACAATTTCAAAGCCTGTTATTGGTCTATTCAGAGATTCAACTTCTTCCTGGTTTAGTCTTGGGAGGATGTATTTGTCGAGGAATTTATCCATTTCTTCTGGATTTTCTAGTTTATTTGCGTAGAGGTGTTTATAGTATTCTCTGATGGTAGATTGTATTTCTGTGGCATCAGTGGTGATATCCCCTTTTTCATTTTTTATTGCATCTATTTGATTCTTCTCTCTTTTCTTCTTTATTAGTCTTGCTAGCAGTCTATCAATTTTGTTGATCTTTTCAAAAAACTGGCTCCTGGATTCATTAATTCTTTGAAGGGTTTTTTGTGTCTCTATTTCCTTCAGTTCTGCTCTGATTTTAGTTATTTCTAGCCTTCTGCTAGCTTTTGAATGTGTTTGCTCTTGCTTTTCTAGTTCTTTTAATTATGAAGTTAGCGTGTCAATTTTGGATCTTTCCTGCTTTCTCTTGTGGGTATTTAATGCTATAAATTTCCCTCTACACACTGCTTTGAATGTGTCCCAGAGATTCTGGTATGTTGTGTCTTTGTTCTCAATGGTTTCAAAGAACATCTTTATTTCTGCCTTCATTTCATTATGTACCCAATAGTCATTCAGAAGCAGGTTGTTCAGTTTCCATGTAGTTGAGCAGTTTTGAGTGAGTTTCTTAATCCTGAGTTCTGTTTGATTGCACTGTTGTCTGAGAGACAGTTTGTTATAATTTCTGTTCTTTTACATTTGCTGAGGAGAGCTTTACTTCAAACTATGTGGTCAATTTTGGAATAGGTGTGGTGTGGTGCTGAAAAAAATGTACATTCTGCTGATTTGGGGTGGAGAGTTCTGTAGATGTCTATTAGGTCCACTTTGTGCAGAGCCGAGTTCAATTCCTGGATATGCTTGTTCACTTTCTGTCTCATTGATCTGTCTAATGTTGACAGTGGGGTGTTAAAATCTCCCATTATTATTGTGTGGGAGTTTAAGTCCCTTTGTAGGTCACTCAGGACTTGCTTTATGAATCTGGGTGCTCTTGTGTTGGGTGCATATATATTTAGGATAGTTAGCTCTTCTTGTTGAATTGATCCCTTTACCATTATGTAATGGCCTTCTTTCTTTTGATCTTTGTTGGTTTAAAGTCTATTTTATCAGAGACTAGGATTACAACCCCTGCCTTTTTTTGTTTTCCATTTGCTTGATAGATCTTCCTCCATCCCTTTATTTTGAGTCTATCTCTGTCTCTGCAGGTGAGATGGGTTTCCTGAATACAGCACACTGATGGATCTTGACTCCTTATCCAGTTTGCCAGTCTGTGTCTTTTAATTGGAGCATTTAGCCCATTTACATTTAAAGTTAATATTGTTATGTGTGAATCTGATCCTGTCATTATTTTGTTGGTTGGTTATTTTGCTCGTTAGTTGATGCAGTTTCTTCCTAGCCTCGATGGTCTTTACAATTTGGCATGTTTTTGCAGGGGCTGGTACCGGTTTTTCCTTTCCATGTTTAGTGCTTCCGTCAGGAGCTCTTTTAGGGCAGGCCTGGTGGTGACAAAATCACTCAGCGTTTGCTTGTCTGTAAAGTATTTTATTTCTCCTTCACTTATGAAGCTTAGTTTGGCTGGATATGAATTTCTGGGTTGAAAATTCTTTTCTTTAAGAATGTTGAATATGGGCCCCCACTCTCTTCTGGCTTGTAGAGTTTCTGCCGAGAGATCAGCTGTTAGTCTGATGGGCTTCCCTTTGTGGGTAACCCGACCTTTCTGTCTGGCTGCCCTTAACATTTTCTCCTTGATTTCAACTTTGGTGAATCTGACAATTATGTGTCTTGGAGTTGCTCTTCTCGAGGAGTATCTTTGTGGCATTCTCTGTATTTCCTGAATCTGAATGTTGGCCTGCCTTGCTAGATTGTGGAAGTTCTCCTGGATAATATCTTGCAGAGTGTTTTCCAACTTGGTTCCATTCTCCCCGTCATTTTCAGGTACACCAATGAGACGTAGGTTTGGTCTTTTCACATAGTCCAAATTTCTTGGAGGCTTTGTTCGTTTCTTTTTATTCTTTTTTCTCTAAACTTCCCTTCTCACTTCATTTCATTCATTTCATCTTCCATCAGTGATACCCTTTCTTCCAGTTGATCGCATCATCTACCGAGGCTTCTGCAATCTTTGCGTAGTTCTCAATACTTGGCTTTCAGCTCCATCAGCTCCTTTAAGCCCCTCTCTCCATTGGTTATTCTAGTTATCCATTCATCTAATTTTTTTTCAAAGTTTTTAACTTCTTTGCTATTGTTTTGAATTTCCTCCCGTAGCTTGGAGTAGTTTGATCATCTGAAGCCTTCTTCTCTCAACTCGTCAAAGTCATTCTCCGTCCAGCTTTGTTCCGTTACTGGGGAGGAACTGCATTCCTTTGGAGGAGGAGAGGTGCTCTGCTTTTTAGAGTTTCCAGTTTTTCTGCTCTGTTTTTTCCCCATCTTTGTGGTTTTATCTACTTTTGGTCTTTGATGATGGTGATGTGCAGATGGGTTTTTGGTGTGGATCTCCTTTCTGTTTGTTAGTTTTCCTTCTACCAGACGGGACCCTCAGCTGCAGGTCTGTTGGAGTTTACTAGAGGTCCACTCCAGACCCTGTTTGGCTGGGTGTCAGCAGCAGTGGCTGCAGAACAGCAGATTTTCGTGAGACCGCAAATTCAGCTGTCTGATAGTTCCTCTGGAAGTTTTGTCTCAGAGGAGTACCCAGCCGAGTGAGGTGTCAGTCTGTCCCTACTGGGGGATGCCTCCCAGTTAGGCTGCTCAGGGGTCAGGGACCCACTTTAGGAGGCAGTCTGTCCGTTCTCAGATCTCCAGCTGCATGCTGGGAGAACCACTACTCTCTTCAAAGCTGTCAGTCAGACAGGGACATTTAAGTCTGCAGAGGTTCCTGCTGAATTTTTGTTTGTCTCTGCCCTGCCCCCAGAGGTGGAGCCTACAGAGGCAGAAAGGCCTCCTTGAGCTGTGGTGGGCTCCATCCAGTTCGAGCTTCCTGGCTGCTTTGTTTACCTAAGCAAGCCTGGGCAATGGTGGGCGCCCCTCCCCCAGCCTCACTGCCACCTTGCAGTTTGATCTCAACTGCTGTGCTAGCAATCAGCGAGACTCCGTGGGCATAGGACCCTCCGAGTCAGGTTGGGGACACAATCTCCTAGTGTGCCGTTTTCCAGGCCCGTTGGAAAAGCGCAGTTTTAGGATGGGGCTGACCCAATTTTCCAGGTGCCGTCTGTTACCCCTTTCTTTGACTAGGAAAGGGAACTCCCTGACCCCTTGCGCTTCCCAAGTGAAGCAATGCCTTGTCCTGCTTCGGCTTGCACACAGTGCGCTGCATCGACTGTCCTGCACCGACTGTTTGGCACTCCCTAGTGAGATGAACTGGGTACCTCAAACGGAAATGCAGAAATCACCGGTCTTCTGTGTCACTCAGGCTGGGAGCTGTAGACGGAGCTGTTCCTATTTTGCCATCTTGGCTCCACCCTCTGTAATTATATATATTCTACACATTCTATATATATTCTACACTTTCTATATATATTCTCTATATGTATAGAATGTGTATCCCAAACAATGGAACTGCAAAAAATTTGAAACAATGTGGTAGAATTGAATGGAGAAAAAAATAAATGCACAATTACAGATTTAGACTTCACTATTCTTCTCTCAATAACTGATAGAACAACTAGACAAAAATATGGAGTAACTCAATACCACCAATCACCAATAAAGCCTATCCAACAAGATAAAACACTCTACCCAATGATAGTAGAATTCACATTCTTTTCATGTGCCCATCAAACATACAGGAACCACACACACTACACTAAAAATAACATATACTAATTACATTCTGGGCCACAAAACAAATTCCAATACATTTTAAATAATTGAAATCATACAGAATGTGTTATATGACCAGTATTCAATCATTAACAAAAAGATAACAGGAAATTAACAGAAATCAATTGTAGAAAGATAACAGGAAAAAATCTCCAAATGCTTGGAAACTAAACAACATACTTCTAACTAGTCAATGGGTCAAGGAGGAAGTCTCAGAGGAAATAAAAAACAAATTGAACCGAATGAAATAAAAATATAACACTTGTGTGGCACATCCTAAGTACATATATTTAAAAAGGAAAAGCCTCAATAACCTAAGCCCCCAACTCAAGAGCCCAGGGGCTCTTTAGTCAGCAGGGGATGAACCCTGACAAGTTTCTGTGTGACATAGCAGCACTGAGTTCATTCCTCCAGTCACTGTGCTCTTCTCCCAAGTGAACAGATTTCTCTACATTGCATGGCTCTACTGGGAGCTGGGGAAGGGATGGCTCAAGCATTCCCTTAGCTGCCCTAGCTTGTGTTTAGTAAGTTGCATGCTCCACCAGTCCACTGGCTCTGAGCCAAGCTCAGCAGTAGGATGTGCCTGGGAATTGCAAACCTTATGGCCAAAACAGCCCCTCAAGTTCACTTAGGGCCCCAGGGTACTTTAGCAAGGCTTGTTGGAACTCAAACTCTAACTCCTGAGATGGGAAATTCCCCTCTGGCCAGGACCAGTTGAAATTATCCTTCTGTAGGCAGATGTCAGCTCAGTACAGCCTGGTTCTGCTTTCCACTGTGACAAGGTAGCACTGAGTTCAATGCAAAGCCTCAGAACTGCTGTGCTCTCCCTCTCCAAAGCACACAGATTCTCTGTACTTTGTGCTGCTGCTGGGGGATAGGGGAGAGGGTGGCATCAGCAATACAAGAAGGTCTTTTCTACCATCTTCAATGTCTCTTTCAGCAATACGAAGTTAAAGCCAGATATTGTGGTTGCTCACCTTATTTGGGGTTCTCGTGATGGCGCTTTATGTGTGTAGTTAGCTGTGAGAATTTGGTGTTCCTGCAAGGGGAATGAATGGTGTAGGCTTCTATTTGGCCTTCTTGCTCCACTCTTTCTTCTTTGATTTCTTTCATTAGCATTTTATAGTTTTGGCATACACGTTCTGTACATGTTTGTTTAGATTCACATTGGAGTATTTCATTTTATTTGGTGATTGTGAATGGTAATGTTTTAGTTTCAATGTCCACACATTCATTGTTAGTATACAGAAATATAATTAATTTTTGTATATTAATCTTGTATCCTGCAGCCTTGCTGAACTCACTCATTTGTTGTTGATGTTTGTAAACTTTTTGTGTATATAAATTCATTGGAATTTTCTAAATATGCAATCATGTCACCTGCAAATAGTAACAGTTTTATTTTTCCTTTTCATCTGTGTGTCTTTTGTTTCTTTTTTATGTCTCATAGCACTGGCTAGACTTCCAGTGCTATGTTGGATGAAAGTAGGGAGTGGGCATTCTTACCTTGTTCCTGATCCTCAGAGGAAACCATTCAGTATTTCACTCTTAAGTATGATGTTAGCTGTGGGTTTTTTGTAGCAAGTTGAGGATGTTCCCTTCTATTCCTATTTTTCTGAGAGTTTTAATATAAGTAAAATTTTGACAAATGCTTTTCTGTAGCCAATAATAGGATCATGTGAATTTTCTTCTTTAGCTTCTTAATATGGTAGATTACATTGATTTCTGAATATTAAGCCAGCCATGCATACTTGGAATAAACCCCACTTTGTCATAGTATATAGTTCTCTGTTTATATCACTGTATCCTATTTGCTAATTTTTATTAAGAATTTTGTATCTATATTTATGAGAGACATTGGCCTCTAGTTTTCTTTTTGTACTATCACTGTCTAGTTTTGAAATAGAGTAATAATAGCTTCATAAAATGAATTGTAAAGCTTTTGTGTCTCTTCTATTTCTTTGTAAGATATTTCATAAAATTGGTGCTAATTTTTTTTTTTTTTTTTTTTGAGACGGAGTCTCACTCTGTCACCAGGCTGGAGTGCAGTGGTGTGATCTTGGCTCACTGCAACCTCTGTCTCCTAGGTTCAAGTGATTCTCCTGCCTCAGCCTCCCAAGTAGCTGAGATTACAGGTGCCCACCACCTAATTTTTGTATTTTTAGTAGAGACACGGTTTCTCCATGTGGACCAGGATGGTCTTGATCTCTTGACCTCATGATCTGCCCACCTCAGCTTCCCAAAGTGCTGGGATTATAGGCATGAACCACCATGCCCAGCCACAACCCAGTTTTTCCTAAAAGATATGGAGATTTCTTTTTGGGAGTTTTGAAATTTTGAATTCAATTTTCTTATTTGCTATAGGATTATTTAAATAATTTATTTCATATTAAGGGAGTTGTGGTATTGGTTCATCTCCTTAAAGTTGTCAAATTTATGTCTGTAGTGTTTTTAGCATTCCCTTATTATCTTTTTAATGTTTGTAGGGTCTCTTTTAATGTCTCCTGTTTCATTACTGGTATTGATGATTTGAGTCTTCTCTCTTTTTTCATTGTCAATCTTGCTAGAGTTTTTCAAGTTTATTGATTTTTTCAAAGAACCAGTTCTGTTTAATTGATTCTCTTTTATTTTTCTGTTTCTAATGTTATTGATTTCTGCTCTTATAACTATTATTTTCTTGTTTTTCTTGCTTTGAATTTATTTTGCTCTTTTTTGTCTGGGTTCTTGAGGTGGGAGCACCTCAAAAAGTTGGGGGCACAAAGTAAAGTGTAGCATTTGTATTGGTTCTCTTTTTGCTTCATTGTTAGTTTGTTTCTGTAATTAGTGTTAAGTTGTGATCAGCATAAATAATGGGTTATATTATTTTCAAACCTCATGGTAAAATCAAATAAAAAAACCAGATACACAAAAAAAGAAAGGCAAGAAATTAAATCTACTACCAGAGAAAATTACCTCCATTAAAAGGAAGACAAGAAGGAAGGAAAGAAGAAAGAGAAGACCACAAAATAACCAGAAACAACAAAATGGCAGAAGTAAGTCCTTACTTATAATTACATTGAAAGTAAATAGACTAAACTCTTCCATTAAAAGACATAGACTGGCTGAATGGATAAAAAAGCAAGATCCAGTGATCTGTTGTCTACCAAAACACATTTAACCTATAAAGATACACATAGACTGAAAATAAAGGGATGGGAAAAGATATTCCTTGCCAATGAAAACCAAAAAAGAACAGGAGTAGCTACATTTATATCAGTCAAAATAGATTTCAAGACAAAAACTCTAAGAAGAGAAAAAGAAAGTCATTATCTAATGATAAAGGGGTCAATTCTGCAAGAGGATATAACAATTGTAAATATATATGCACTCAACACTGGAGCACTCAGATGTATAAAGCAAATATTATTAGAGTTAAAGAAAGAGACAGACTTTAATACAATAATATATGGAGACTTTGACACTCCACTTTTAGCATTGGACAAATCTTCTAGCTATCAAAATTAATTACACGGATTAAAAGGAAGAAAAATCTAAAATTTTCATACTTTTAAAACATGTACTTAAGAGATAACAAAGAAAAATATGAACTCAAAACAAAATGAAGTTAAATTAAAGAGGCATTACCTGAATCTTTTGCTGTGAAATCCTTGGAAAATTATGGGTTCACCTAAAATTCCCTTCTGACTTCAACAACAGCCAGTGGTTTTTTTTTTTTTTTTTTTTTTTTTGAGACAGAGTCTCGCTCTGTCACCCAGGCTGGAGTGCAGTGGCCCAATCTTGGCTCATTGCAAGCTCCACCTCCTGGGTTCACGCCATTCTCCTGCCTCAGCCTCTCCGAGTAGCTGGGACTACAGGCGCCCGCCACCACGCCCGGCTAATTTTTTGTATTTTTAGTAGAGACGGGGTTTCACCGTGGTCTCGATCACCTGACCTCGTGATCCGCCCACCTCGGCCTCCCAAAGTGCTGGGATTACAAGCGCGAGCCACTGCGCCCGGCCACCAGCCACTGGTTTTTAATGAGGAAAAGTCTGACTCAGTCTACAAGCAGCTTCATAATAACTGTGACTCTACCAGAAAGAATTGCCTTGTGTGATATTCGAGATTTACAGAAATCCCAAATAAAGTATCTGATACAAGTCCTTATATTTTCTGAGAATTTTCACAATGTTTATACTTTCTATGCAACAAAACTATTCTTTTAAAATGAAATCTGTCGTATTTTGACTCAGTCCCCGTTTACTACAGCATTTTTTCTAAATCACAAATCTCATCTTTTTACCTTCCTTTTCAAAATTCTTCAATAGCTTCCCATTGCTCAAGGGATAACATAAAAACCAAGGCTCTTTATGTTGTGGACTTATTTTCCTGCCCTCAGCTCATCACTCAGTGTTCTGCTTCTAGGCTCCAAGTATTTTCAAGTACTTGTGATTCCAACTCACGTTTCTATTACTTGAGATTCCCAGGTTGTGCCATGCCCTTTTGCCTGTGAAGGCAGCATCATGAAGTGCTGAGATCAAAGTTGCTAGACTGAACTGCCTTTATTCAAATCCTGACTCAACCAATTATCAGCTATATATCTGGGCAAATGATCAACCCATGCATCCTCAGTCTCTGCCCATGCAAAATAGAGATGCCATGTATTGATACTGTGCTATCCCACCAGGGATGCTACATGAGATGACATGGCAAATATTTAGAATTAAGCCTCATGTAAAGTAGGTAATGAAATGTACATATTATTAATTCATTAATAAATGTATAGCATACATCACTAGAAAAATCAAATGCAGAAAACATTTCTTTTACCTAAAGTTTGTGTGTTCCACGTAGCATAATATCCACTACCTTGCAATGAATGGTCTGAGTTAAAAGTCAGAAACAGCTAATTGGAACCTGACTCTATTGTCCTGGGGTTTGAATTTCCACAGTACTGTCCTATGATGGGTGATTCAGGGGACCCACCATTCTTGACAGTGATGGAGTCCCAAGCACAAGTTGTATGGTGTTCAATATCAAAGTCACTAAATGTGAGCTTCAGGAGAAAAAAGAAATGAGTTGTAAGTTGGCTTTTATTAACCTTGATGTAAATAAGGCCCTTACAAATCCTTTTGTTTTAATTTTTATAATTTTGTATTTTTGTCTCTTATTTAATTCTCCCTTCCCCTCTACTCATTTTCCTTATTAAAGGCTGTCTTGGAAATTTTGAGAAAAGACATTTCCCTAGTTTGGGATGGCAAGTCATACTAAGAAAATGAATATACTTCTCTTTAAGATGTAGAATTATCTTCTATGCATATCTTTCCCTATGCTTAAAAAAGAGATTTCACTCTTCATTAATTATAGATGCCAATGTATGTGCTCCAGTGAGAGAATGTTAGGGAAAAACAGTGATCTCATTGTAGAATCAAAGCCTTCTCTAATCACTTGCTTACTAAAAGAGCTCCATTTCCATGCAGGACAGGCCATTGTGGTTCTATGGTCTCAGAATCATTTCACCAAGTTATCACTCACAGTGATAGTGTACCCTTGTGGGGCTTCCAACAGCCAAGAGCAGTGCATCAGGATGTCGTAAGCATTTGGATAGTTGGGGCTTGTGATCACTCCACTCTCACCTGCCTATATTCCACCACAATCTGAAATGAGATTGGTAACCCTCTCAATAAAACAGAAGTAAAAAAAAAGAACCTGTAAAGCCAAAGTAAGTAGTAATCATAGCCATCAGATTTTGTGATTAAAAACATAAAAGGGGCTGGGCTTGGTGGCTCATGCCTGTAATCCCAATACTTTGGGAGGCAAGGTGGGAGAATCACCTGAGGTCAGGAGTTTGAGACCAGCCTGGCCAACATGATGAAACCACATCTCTACTAAAAATACAAAAATTAGCTGGGAGTGGTGGCATGTGCCTGTAGTCCCAGGTACTCAGGAGGCTGAAGCAGGAGAATTGCTTGAAACAGAAGGCGGAGGCTGTAATGAGCCAAAATTGTGCCACTGCACTCTAGTCTGGGCAACAGAACAGGACTCTATCTCAAAAAAAAAAATATATATATATATATAAAATATATAAAATAAATGAAATTAAATAAAAGCAAAGTAAAATTGGGTAGAAGTTTAAGAATAACAAAATTCCATATAATATTAGCATTGAAAATTGAAAAACAAATTCATTCTGAAGCATAATATGGTCTACTGTTCAACACAAATAATACTCCTCACTAAAACCTGACTCTTTTCTTTCAATCTGATAAAAGAAAATCAACTAGCAAGATGGTTGAGTGAGTAATCAATTTCACTCCTTCCTTCAACCAGCCATTTGGTTATAACATAAAGGAATGTTAGATAAAACCATAACTAAAACATATTTTGATTCATAGCCAACTCAATGGAAAGAAAAGCAGCTCTCCAAAATCTAGAAGCAGTAAGTGTACTTAAACTGAGAGGAGTGGAACTGAAAGAGTGACAGTCTGAGAGGCTAAAGAATGCAGGTGTGGGTCCCAGGGTTGGGCTCTGAGGTTTCGGTGACCAGGCAGGAGGAGAAGATAGGGCTCTGGGTCACCACAAAAGGAAGGACTGGAATTGAGACTTTTACATGAAGTTGGGAATCTAAACAAACTGCCACGCTAGTGAAAAGGGACTAGAAAACCTCCCATAGCAAAGGTAAGCAGTCAGGAGTAGGGATGGGTTTTCCAGCACAAACTCTGAATGTCGCATATGCAAATCCAATACAAAACACTAGCAAATAATATCCATTATATGTATAAAACACACATCATAATGAAATAGGATTTGTCCCAGAAATGCAAGGATGGTTTATCAAGAGAAAGAAATCTTTCATATAATTTGTCACGTAACTTATGAAAGGAGAAAAAGTTGGATCATCTCAATGGATGCAGAAAATCAACTGGTAAAATCTTACAACCATTTACACTTAAAAAGATCTTTTTCACACTAAGAATGGAAGAGACTTTCTTTAACAAAGGATATTTATTGGAAACTTAAGAGCAACCAATATATTTAATAATAAAATATCAGAGACAGTCATATCCAGGTCAGAAACAGAATGCTATCATTCCTTCTGTTCAGCATTCTGATGGTGGCCCTAGCTAGTGAAATGATGCAAGAAAATGAAATGAAGTATTGCAGCTGAAAGAAAAAAGAACAGTTGCAGAAGACATGACTGTTTACACAGAAAGACCAAAGAGAATCTATAGACAACATATTAAAACTAATAAGAGGATAACCAGATCTCTGGATTAAAGATACATGTATGCAAATTATAAAATTTCTAGATATCAGCCACAACCAATTAAAAAATGTAATTTACAAAATCTCATGGATAATATCAACAAAACTAGCAGCTCCCTAGAAATAAGTCTAACAAAATATATAAGAAATCTTTATGGAAAAACCATTAATCTTTATAAATAATTTTATCAAGATCTTAATTATAATTCTGACTTGTAAAGGAATACTCTTTATGGAATCCGATGTGTTCTACACCTTTGTTGGTTACAAAGTGTCACCAATAAGAACAAAGCAACCAGGGGTGTGGTTCCAAGATGGCTGAATAGGAACAGCTCCAGTCTACAGCTTGCAGCATCAGCGACTCAGAAGATGGGTGATTTCTGCATTTCCAACTGAGGTACTGGGTTCATCTCACTTGGGCTTGCATGCAGGACAGTGGGTGCAGTGCACTGAGTGTGAGCAGAAGCAGGGTGAGGCATCACCTCACCCGGGAA
The DNA here is from genome assembly GCF_009828535.3 of Hylobates moloch. Classification (NCBI taxonomy): domain Eukaryota; kingdom Metazoa; phylum Chordata; class Mammalia; order Primates; family Hylobatidae; genus Hylobates; species Hylobates moloch. The sequence goes on from NW_026652278.1 coordinate 84,587,966, forward strand.
GTGCAAGGGGTCAGGGAATTCCCTTTCCTAGCCAAAGGAAGCAGTGACAGATGGCACCTGGAAAATTGGGTCACTCCCACCCTAATACTGTGCTTTTCTAATGGTCTTAGCAAATGGCACACGAGGAGATTACATCCCACGACTGGCTCAGAGGGTCCCACACCCATGGAGCCTCGCTCATTGCTAGCACAGCAGTCTGAGATCCAACTGCAAGGTGGCAGTGAGGCTGGGGGAGGGGTGCCCCCCATTGCTGAGGCTTGAGTAGGTAAACAAAGCAGTTTGGAAGCTTGAACTGGGTGGAGCCCACTGCAGCTCAAGGAGGCCTGCCTCCTTCTGTAGACTCCACCTCCTCTGGGGGCAGGGCATAGCCAAACAAAAGGCAGCAGAAATCTCTGCAGACTTAAATGTCCCTCTCTGAGAGTTTTGAAGTGAGTAGTGGTTCTCCTAGTATGGAGCTTGAGATCTGACAACAGACAGACTGCCTCCTCAAGTGGGTCCCTGACCCCCAAGTAGCCTAACTGGGAGGCACCCTCCAGTAGGGGCAGACTGACTCCTCACACAGCTGGGTACCCCTCAGAGACAAAGCTTCCAGAGGAACGATCAGGCAGCAACATTTGCTGTTCAGCAATATTTGCTGTTCTGCAGCCTCTGCTGCTGATACCCAGGCAAACAGGGTCTGGAATGGACCTCCAGCAAACTCCAACAGACCTGCAGCTGAGGGTCCTGACAGTTAGAAGAAAACTAACAAACAGGAAGGACATCCACACCAAAACCCCATATGTACGTCACCATCATCAAAGACCAAAGGTAGATAAAACCACAAAGATGGGGAAAAACAGAGCAGAAAAGCTGAAAGATCTAAAAATCAGAACACCTCTCCCTTTCCAAAGGAACACAGCTCCTCGCAAGCAACAGAAAAAAGCTGGATGAGAATGACTTTGACTAGTTGAGAGAAGAAGGCTTCAGACAATTGAACTACTCTGAGCTAAAGGAGGAAGTTCGAACCCATCGCAAGAAGCTAAAAACCTTGAAAAAAGATTACACAAATGGCTAACTAGAATAACTAGTGCAGAGAAGTCCTTAAATGACCTGATGGAGCTGAAAACCATGGCACGAGAACTACGTGATGAATGCACAAGCTTCAGTAGCTGATTCAATCAACTGGAAGAAAGGGTATCAGTGATTGAAGATCAAATGAATGAAATGAAGCGAGAAGAGAAGTTTAGAGAAAAAAGAGTAAAAAGAAACTAACAAAGCCTCCAAGAAATAAGGGACTATGTGAAAAGACCAAATCTATGTCTGACTGGTATACCTGAAAGTGACAAGGAGAATGGAACCAAGTTGGAAAACACTCTGCAAGATATTAACCAGGAGAACTTCCCCAATCTCGCAAGGCAGGCCAACATTCAAATTCAGGAAATACAGAGAACGCCACAAAGATACTCCTCGAGAAGAGCAACTCCAAGACACATAATTGTCAGATTCACCAAAGTTGAAATCAAGGAAAAAATGTTAAGGGCAGCCAGAGAGAAAGGTCGGGTTACCCACAAAGGGAAGCCCATCAGACTAACAGCGGATCCCTCAGCAGAAACTCCACAAGCCAGAAGAGAGTGGGGGCCCACATTCAACATTCGTAAAGAAAAGAATTTTCAACCCAGAATTTCATATCCAGCCAAACTAAGATTCACAAGTGAAGGAGAAATAAAATCCTTTACAGACAAGCAAATGCTGAGAGATTTTGTCACCACCAGGCCTGCCCTACAAGAGCTCCTGAAGGAAGCACTAAACATGGAAAGGAACAACCGGTGCCAGCCACTGCAAAAGCATGCCAAATTGTAAAGACCATTGATGCTAGGAATAAACTGCATCAACTAATGAGCAAAATAACCAGCTAACATCATAAAGACAGAATCAAATTCATACATAACAATACTAACCTTCAATGTAAATGGGCTAAATGCTCCAACTGAAAGACACAGACTGGCAAATTGGATAAAGAGTCAAGACCCATCAGTGTGCTGTATTTAGGAGACCCATCTCATGTGCAGAAACACACATAGGCTCAAAATAAAGGGATGGAGGAAGATCTACCAAGCAAATGGAAAACAAAAAAAGGCACAGGTTGCAATCCTAGTCTCTGATAAAATAGACTTTAAACAACAAAGATCAAAAGAGACAAAGAAGGCCATTACATAATGGTCAAGGGATCAATTCAACAAGAAGAACTAACTATTCTAAATATATATGCACCCAATACAGGAGCACCCAGATTCATTAAGCAAGTCCTTAGAGACCTACAAAGAGACTCAGATTCCTACACAATAATAATGGGAGACTTTAACACTCCACTGTCAACATTAGACAGACCAACGAGATGGAAAGTTAACAAGGATATCCAGGAATTGAACTCAGCTCTGCACCAAGCGGACCTACATCTACAGAACTCTCCACCCCAAATCAACAGAATATACATTCTTCTCAGCATCATACCACACATTCCAAAATTGACTGCATATTTGGAAGTAAAGCACTCCTCAGCAAATGTAAAAGAACAGAAATTATAACAAACTGTCTCTCAGACCACAGTGCAATCAAATTAGAACTCAGGATTAAGAAACTCACTCAAAACTTCTCAACTACAGGGAAACGGAATAACCTGCTCCTGAATGACTACTGGGTACATAACGAAATGAAGGCAGAAGTAAAGATGTTCTTTGAAACCAATGAGAAGAAAGACACAACATACCAGAATCTCTGGGACACATTTAAAGCAGTGTGTAGAGGGAAATTTATAGCACTAAATGCCCACAAGAGAAAGCAGGAAAGATCTAAAATTGACATCCTAACATCACAATTGAAAGAACTAGAGAAGCAAGAGCAAACACATTCAAAAGCTAGCAGAAGGCAAGAAATAACTAAGATCAGAGCAGAACTGAAAGAGATAGAGACAAAAAAACCCTTCAAAAAAATCAATGAATCCAGGAGCTGGGTTTTGAAAAGATCAACAAAATTGATAGACTGCTAGCAAGACTAATAAAGAAGAAAAGAGAGAAGAATCAAATAGATGCAATAAAAAATGATAAAGGGGATATCACCACCCATCCCACAGAAATACAAACTACCATCAGAGAATACTACAACACCTCTACACAAATAAACTAGAAAATCTAGAAGAAATGGATAAATTCCTGAACACATACACCCTCCCAAAACTAAACCAGGAAGAAGTTGATTCCCTGAATAGACCAATAACAGTCTCTGAAACTGTGGCAATAATTAATAGTCTACCAACAAAAAAAGTCCAGGACCAGATGAATTCACAACCAAATTCTACCACAGGTACAAGGAGGAGCTGGGACCATTCCTTCTGAAACTATTCCAATCAATAGAAAAAGAGGGAATCCTCCCTGGCTCATTTTATGAGGCCAGCATCATCCTGATACCAAAGCCTGGCCGAGAACAACAAAAAAAGAGAATTTTAGACCAATATCCCTGATGAACTTTGATGCAAAAATCCTCAATGAAATACTGGCAAACGGAATCCAGCAGCATATCAAAAAGCTTATCCACCATGATCAAGTGGGCTTCATCCATGGGATGCAAGGCTGGTTCAACATACGCAAATCAATAAATGTAATCTAGCATATAAACAGAACCAATGACAAAAACCACATGATTTTCTCAATAGATGAAGAAAAGGCCTTTGACAAAATTCAACAACGCTTCATGCTAAAACTCTCAATAAATTGGGTATTTATGGGATGTATCTCAAAATATTAAGAGCTATTTATGACAAACCCACAGCCAATATCATACTGAATGGGCAAAAACTGGAAGCATTCCCTTTGAAAACTTGCACAAGGCAGGGATGCCCTCTCTCCCCACTCCTATTCAACATAGTGTTGGAAGTTCTGGCCAGGGCAATCAGACAGCAGAAAGAAATAAAGCTTATTCAATTAGTAAAAGAGGAAGTCAAATTGTCCCTGTTTGCAGATGACATCATTGTTTATTTAGAAAACCCCATCGTCTCAGCCCAAAATCTCCTTAAGCTGATAAGCAACTTCAGCAAAGTCTCAGGATACAAAATCAATGTGCAAAAGTCACAAGCGTTCTTATACACCAATCACAGACAAACAGAGAACCAAATCATGAGTGAACTCCCATTCACAATTGCTTCAAAGAGAATAAAATACCTAGGAATCCAACTTACAAGGGATGTGAAGGACCTCTTCAAGGAGAACTACAAACCACTGCTCAACGAAATAAAAGAGGACACAAACAAATGGAAGAACATTCCATGCTCATGGGTAGGAAGAATCAATATTGTGAAAATGGCCATACTGCCCAAGGTAATTTATAGATTCAATGCCATCCCCATCAAGCTACCAATGACTTTCTTCACAGAATTGGAAAAAACTACTTTAAAGTTCATATGGAACCAAAAAAGGGCCCGCATTGCCAAGACAATCTAAGCCAAAAGAACAAAGCTGGAGGCATCATGCTACCTGACTTCAAACTGTACTACAGGGCTATAGTAACCAAAACAGCATGGTACTGGTACCAAAACAGAGATATAGACCAATGGAACAGGACAGCTTAGTTTTACTGGATACAAAATTCTTGGCTGACAGTTGTTTTGTCTAAGGAAGCTAAAGATAGGACACCAATCCCTTTTAGTTTGTAGGCTTCTGCTGAGAAATCTGATGTTAATCTGATAGATTTTCCTTTATTGGTTACCTGATGCTTTTGCCTCACAGATCTTAAGATTCTTTCCTTCCTCTTAACTTTAGATAACCTGTTGCCTATGTGCCTAGACGATGGTCTTTTTGAGATTAATTTCTTGGGTGTTCTTTGAGCTTCTTTTATTTGGATGTCTAGATCTCTAGCAAGGCCAGGGAAGTTTCTCTAAATTATTCCCTCAAATATGTTTTCCAAACTTTAGATTTCTCTTCTTCCTTGGGAACACACATTATTCTTAGGTTTGATTGTTTAACATAATCCCAAACTCCCTGGAGATGTTGTTCATTTTTTAAATTCTTTTTTCTTTGTCTTTGTTGGATTGGGTTAATTTGAAAGCCTTGTCTTCAAGCTCTAAAGTTCTTTCTTCTACTCGTTTGATTCTATTATTGAGACTTTCCAGTGTATTTTGCACTATCTAAGTGTGTCCTTCATTTCCAGAAGTAGTGATTGTTTTTTATTTATCCTCTTTATTTCTCTGGAGATTTTTCTGTCTCTATCCTGTAACATGTTTTTTATTTCTTTATGTTGGTATTTGTCTTTCCCTGGTTGACCTCCTGAATTCATTTTTTGGCAATTCAGAGATTTTTTTTCTTGGTTTGGAACCATTGCTGGTGAGCTAGTGTGGTCTTTTGGTGGTGTTAAAGAACCTTGTTTTATCAGATTACCAGAATTGTTTTTCTGGTTCCTTCTCATTTGGGTAGACTACATCAAAGGGAAGATCTGGGATGCAAGGGCTGCTGTTCAGATTCTTTTGTCCCAAAAGGGTGCTCCCTTGATGTGGTGCTCTCCCTTTTCCCCTAGGGATGCAACTTCCTGTAAGCCAAACTCCAGTGATTGTTATTTATCTTCTGGGTCTAGCCACCCAGCGAGGCTAGCAAGCTCTGGACTCCTACTGGGGAGTGTCTGCAAAGGGTCCTGTGATGTGATCATCTTCAAGTCTCTTAGCCATGGATACCAGCACTCACTCCACTGGAGGCAGCAGGGGAGTGGGGTAGATTCTGTGGCACCTTGCTTATAGTTTTGTTTAGTGCTATGGCTTTGTATTTTTTGGCCTGCAGCCAAGAGATGTCACTTTCAAGAGAGCATCAACTGTGGCAGTAAAGGAAGGATACAAGCTGGCCCTAGGGTCACCTGGGTAAATATTTGGGTTTCTCAGGTGGTAGGTGGGGCCATAGAGCTCCCAAAAGATTATGTCCTTTGTCTTCGGCTACCAGGGAGGGTAGAGAAAGACCATTGGGTGGGGGCAGGGTTAGGCATGTCTGAGCTCAGAATCTCCTTGGGTTGGGCTTGCTGTGGCTTCTGGGGGGGCGGGGCGGGGTGGTGGGCTGGTTCTCAGGCCAATGGAGTTCCATTCTCAGGGGAATTATGGCTGTTTCTGCTATGTCATACAGGTCACCACAGAACTGGGGGACAGCCAGCAGTGACAGGCCTTATGCAGCTCCCACACAGCCCAAAAGGCCAGTCTTACTCCCAAGGTGCCTCCACAAATAGCACTGAATTTACATCCAGGCAACTGGAGCAGGGCTGAGCTCTTGCCCCAGACTACCTCCCTGCTGAGAAAACAAGTATGGCTTTCGGGTTTCGTGCCTCCCCACCTGCCCATGGTTTCTGTGTTACTAACCACACTCCCTGTTCACCCCTCCCCTACATTCTGTCCAAGAAACTTCAAACTTGGTTGAAACTGTTACTAAGTTTAACTGGAAGTTTCCTTCTCCCCGTGGTCTTTCCCCAATTCACTGGCAGCTCTTCCCAAAGACCCTTGTGAGACAAAGTCAGGAATGGCTTCCCTGGGGATGGAGAGTGCCCTTAGGGCCCTTCCCACAGCTTTCTCTACCCCTATATTTCATGCAGCTCTCTAAATTCGTCTCAGTTCCAAGTAAGTTAAATCTTTCTCTTGTGAACTGGACCTTCAGGTTCTCCAGTGACGATGTGTGTTTGGGGGCAGTCCTTCCCCCTCATACTTTGGGCATTCACAGTTTTTTGGCTGTCTCACAGGGCCTGCAGGAGTAAACCACTTCCTTCCAAGGCTCCATGGATTCTCTTGTCTTTCCTGGTATGTTCCTATGGTAGTTCTTGGAGCAATAGCTCACAATGTGAGTCTCCACATGCTGCTCTGTGCATCTGAGTGGGGGCTGCAAGTTAGTCCTGCTTCCTATCTGCCATTTGTTTTTCCTTTCCCACAGACAGTTTTTTTTTATCAAATGGATGTTTAATTTTTAATTGTAATGAAACAAAAATAGTAATGCTACCAAGAATGTGAAGAAACTGAATCACTCATGCATTGCTGGTGGGAATGTAAAATGTTGCAGCCACTTTGGAAGACAGTTTGTTATTTTTTAATAAAACTAAACATGCAACTACCATACAACCCAGCAATTGAATTCTTTGGCATTTATCCAAGAGAAACGAAATCTTATGTTCACACAAAGACCTGTATGTAAATGTTTAGAGATTTATTTATAATAGCTAACTACTGGAAATAGCCCATATGTCTTCAACAGGTAAATTATTAAACAAAATATGGTCCATACATACACTGGAATAATATTCAGCTGTTAAAAAGGAGTGAACTATTGACACGTGCAACTGTAACAGCCCAAGGAGGGTTTTTTGTTTTGTTTTTCCTGGTGTGTAAATAAAGACCACAGTATTGTAGTAAAGAGAGAGTGTAGTAAACATGAGGCCAGCCACACAATGTGGAAGTTGGAGTTAGTACTCAAATTAGTCTCATCCAAAACTCCTAGGTTAGGAGTTTTCAAAAGCAGTTTGGGGGAAGGGATGGCAGTAGCTAGGCTTGCTGCTGATTGATTGGGTCGGAGATGAAATCATAGGGGGTCAAAGCTGTTTTCCTGCATGCTAAATAGCTTCTAGGTGGGGCCACAGGTGCAGGGTTGATGGGTCCAGGTGGAGTAATGGGGTTCAGGTGAAGCTATGGAGTGTCAGACATGTTAAAAAAAAACTAAAAAGGTATCTTGAAAGGCCAATCTACAACAGTGGTGTAATCTGAAGGAATGGCTGGCAATTTGTCTATACCTTAGCAGAATCAGGCTCCTCTCCACCCCCTTGCCTGATGACTTTTCATTAGCTTTATAGAGATGGTTGAGTTTGGGGAAAGGTCTATCACTGCTTAAACCATAAATGTCTTTCAAAGTCAGCTTGGCCCAAAAGCCCAGGCATAATTAAGGGAAAGGCAAGATGAAGGGTGGGTTAGCTTGCTCACTGTTGTAAGTTTTTTCACTGATATACTTTTTGCAAAGGTAGTTTCACAACAACTTGGAAGAATCTCTAGAGAATTGTGTTACATGAAAAAAACCAACTGTAATGGCTACTTCTTATATAGTTATATATATACCCCCACACATATACACATACATGTATGTATATTTCTTAAAATGGAAAAGTTCTAGGAATGGAGAATAGATTAGCAGTTGCAGCAGGAGGGAACTGGATGTGGATATAAAAGAACAACAAGAGGGATCTTTGTAGTGATTGGAGTGTTCTGTATCTTGACCTTCTCAATGTCAATATCCTGGCTGTGATATTATATTTTACAAGATGTTACCATTGTGGGAAACTGGGTAAAGGGGACAGGGATCTCTCTGTATTATTTCCTGAAATTGCATGTGAGTCTACAATTATCTCAAAATAAACAGTTTAATTTTTTTAAAGAATTTATCTCTGTTTTTCTTTTTCAGTGCAAATTAAGGAAAGCCCACCCTCTTGGAGCCATACTTTGCTCACTGGGATACTGGCTATGGCTTTAGGCTCAGAATTCCATCTTAATAGAACAGCCAAGTCTTCTTCCCTTATGGGTTCTTATGGTCACTTCTTCCAGCTGAATTGTGGGTTTACTAGAATGTGGCTCAGAGTTCCGACATACAGAGATGAAGGTTCCCATTGTCAGCACTCTCAGGAATTCCCTGTCTTTAGGAGGTTTTAAAATTATCTAACTTCTTTTTTGGAAGTACGAGAGACACAGACATACCTGTCTTTAGCAGAGCATAACCCCTAGAGTAGCTTATAGTCAAGCTTCTCAGACATAACAATCTAAATCACTCAATACTCTTTGTAAGAGTATTTGTAAGAGTCTAGAATCCTTTCTGAGGGCTGTCACAGAAAAAGTGATGGATGACACGGGATCCACAGGAAGACAACTGGGAAACCTTCACCAGCAGACCGGTGATGAGAGTGAAGCCCATGGCAGAGCAGGCAGTAACCAGGAGGGAGCAAGTCCTCAGCCTGATGATGGTGGGGTAATGCAGAGGCTTGCAAATAGCCAGGACATCACAGCTATGAGGAGGATGGCTGCTGCTTCCAGAAATACAATGACAAAGACTTGTATGAAACAGGCGGCAAAGGAAATCATTTATCTGCCTGAAAGAAAGATGATGAGCAACTAAGGAATAACTGCAGTTATAAAACAGCATTCACAGGAGAAATTGCTGAGCAAAATATACATAGGTGTCTGGAGGTGATGGTGATTATGAGTGTGTTTCCCATGATGGAGACCGGATATGCCAGCAGGTGCACCAGGAAGAGGACATACCTTGGGGCTGGATGGCAGGAAACCCTTCGAGAATAAATTCTTGGACTGCTGTCCCATTTCTCATCTCCATCTTTATCTCCATGTCTCCATCTGTCACCAACTGTTTTTGATCTGCTAGGTAGAAAATATCACTGAAGACCAAATAATTTAATTGATGGCCATATGTAAAAAAAAAAAAATGCTTGCAGTTGCTATTCTAAATGAGAAATCATTTTCTATTTTCAGAACATTTTGTTATAAATTATTATGAACATCTGCATTGTTAAATTATAAACACTGAAGGTTTACTTTTTGGTTTTGTTTGGGAGAATAATTTTTATGTGCAATTTAGGTTTTCTAAACAATAACATCTTTGAATAATACTCCATAAGGTGAACAATGCAAAAGAAAGAGTATTATTTTTCTCAGACAGACAGATGACAATGAAGGCTGTCACCCCCCAGATAATATTCTTCCATGAGGTCACAGTTTTAATTTCGACACTTCAGATATGACATGTGTTCTATAAAGCCCTCCTATGCATTCACTTTCACCATCTGAATATAGAAAACATGAAAAAGCCATGTTCCAACCCAGTTATTTTCCTGAAGTTCATTTAGCTTGAGTTCTTCACCCAAGACCCTAGAGTAAGCCTTAAAGCTCACTATCATAGCATCTCATAACTACCTAGTCCATGGATTTAAAAGGAACCATGTCTAAAGATGGGGAAAAATGGTTACATAACTTTGTTGTTCAGACTCAGTGGATAGGCATGTAATAGGTGAATCGGTATTCTTCTCATTCTATCAACCTAGCAGAATGGAAGTGTTTCCTTCTGCTGTTAGTCGCAAACTACTCTTCAATGCTCCTTATTCTGGGCATATTATTATTACAGTGGAAGATTCTGGTGGGACTGGAATTGTGCCTGGATGCCCATTGCAACCACTAGAGTAACATTAGTTGTTTTAAAAAGGCAAAGCCTAGCTAGAAACTGGATGAACTGATATACAATCTTTTGTTTTAAAAAGGCAAAGCCTAGCTAGAAACTGGATGAACTGATATACAATCTTTGGGAAGGAGTCTGGGCATCTGCTGGAAATTAGTGCTCTAGTGAATAAGATACCATAATTAAATTATATTTGATTTAATTGATTTGGCCAAACCTATTGCTTCAACATATCTCTTAGACCAGTTTAAATATTTAACCCATTAGATTGCAAATCATCCCCATGGTCAAGTACTCACCAAGAGGCAGCGCATAGGAAATAGAATTTCTGTGATTATATGCTTCTCTTTTCTTCCAACAAGCCAGTGTTCCTTCTGAACACTGAAGACAAACAAAAAGTCTTGAAAGCAGTTAGAGATAATTGGGACATTACGTAGAGAGGAAGACCAGTTTGAATAAAAGCAGATTTCTCATCTGAAACCATGGAGGCCCTAAGGAATTGACACTATATTCTTCAAGTACCGAAACAAAGGAATTGTTAACCATAAATTTTATATTTAGAAACTATTTTTCAGGAGTAAAGAGGAAATAAAAACTTCTTATATGAAGGAAAACTAAACAAAATTATCACTAGGAGACCTACCATTAAAGATAGTCAAACAGAAGTTCTTCAAACAAAAATGAAATTATTAAAGAATCTTGGAGCATGAGAAAAAAAAAACAAATGTGGATAAAGCAAAAATATGTATACATTCAATAGAATATCCTTTTTCTCATAAAGCTTATGAATCATATTTAATGAAAGAAGAAATTATAATGCCCTCTGATAGTTAATATAATCATATGGAAAAGTTGAAAGGGGACCTAAATGAAAATCATGTTTCCACAAGTGGTCAGATGCAGATGCTGGTAGACTGCTATAATCACACAGGCATATTGTCATACTCAGAACAACCACTACCAGAACTGTGTGAAAAGATGTACAGATAAACGCTAATATCAATCAAAATGGAATCCCCAAGAAGTCAAGAAAAGAGAAATAGAGGGCCAAAAAGTAGATAAAGTAAATAGAAAACCAATAATAAAATGTAGACATAGCACTGATATATATATATCAGTATTTTAATTGTAAATAGTTTAGTTAGATCAGTCACAATACAGGTTATGAAGCCAAGACATGACCTAAGTGATAATAAAGTGACTTCAAATTCAACCACATAGGTACATGAGAAGTAAAAGGATAGAAAAGGATGTCATGCAAAGAGTAACCAAAACAAGCAAGAGTGGGTATATTTCTATCAGATGAAGTAGACTTTAGAGTACAGAAAATTACAACAGAAAAAGAGGAATCCTACATAATGATAAAAGGATCAATCCACCAGGAAGACATAATGATCCTAAATGTGTATGCACCAAACAACAGAGCCACAAAATACGTAAAGCAATAACTGATAGACCTAAGAAGACAAGTAGACAAATTTTCAGTTATAGCTGAGGACTTCAACACTCTCCTCTCAGTAACCGAGAGAACAACTAGACACATAATCAACAAGGGTATAGAAGAACTCTACAAAACCATCAATCAATAGGATCTGAGATATATATATATATAATACACCACACAGCAATATCAGAATACACATTGTTTTAGAAACCCTTGTAACATTCCAAGGTAGGTCATATCCTGAGACATCAAAAAACTTCAACCAAGTCAAGGAATTGAAATATAGAGTGTGTTCTTTGACTATGTTAAAACTGAACTAAATCACAATAACAGAAAGAATATCTTGTTAAGCACTGAGCTGAGCTGGAAAGAACTGAGCTACCAAGGGTTGGAGTAGCTGATTAAAACAACAGGCCAAAATGTAAGTAACAGTCATTCCTTTCATCATTTTCTGCTGTGGTATAAGAGGCCAAACAGGAGAAAGCTGTCTCCCTCAATCATCCATTCTTTCCCATGGGAAACACCTTGTAAGGGTAAGGTGGATCAGTGTAGATGTCAGGATAGTCTCAATGCCAAGTAAGCCCCAAACAAATATGTGCAGAATCTGGATGCTAAAAATAATAAAATGCTGGCATAGACTTAAATGAAAGAGATGATTATATTTATGAATTGGAAGACTTAACACAGTGAAGATGTCCCTTCTCCCCAAAATGATGGATAGGTTTAATGCAATTCCTATTAAATTCCCTGCAAAGTCTTTTGTAGTCATAGACAACTTTTTCCACAACTTATGTGGAAGGCACAGACCCTTCAATGGCTAAAAGAATCTTGGAAAGGAAAAATAAAATGGGAGGAAGAATTCTAACTTACTATTTACCTAGGCTCCCTTATCTTAGTTACAGTAATCGAGACAATGTGGTATTGGCTGAAAACCCAGATCAAAATAGAGAACCTAGAAATACCTCAAACAAACATGCTCAACTGATTTTTGACAAAGATGCAAAAACATTTCGATGTAGAAAGAAAAGTCTTTTCAACAAATGATACTAGAGCAATTGAACATCCACAGGCAAAAAATGTGAATCTCAAACTGAACCTCACATTTTGTACAAAACCTCACTCAAAATAGATGACAGACTGAAAAGTAAAATATAAAACTTTTAGAGAAAAAAATAGCAGATGTCTTCAGGACCTGGAGATAGGCAAAGAGGTCTTAGATGAAACAGCAAAAGAATGATTCATAAGAGAAAAGAAAGTGATAAATTTTACCTCATTTAATTTAAAAACTATTTTGCCTATGTGAAATATTTTTGTCCAGTCTGTGACTGGTCCATTCATTTTCTTCACATAGGCAATGTACTGCTATCTAGAATAGATAAAGAACTCTCCAAACCCAAGAGTAAAATACAAACAATCCAATTAGAATATGGGCAAAAGACATGGACAGATATTCCACTAAAGAGACTATACAGATGATAAATACCAGAAAAGATGTTCGACATCATTAACTTCTGAAGTGTGAATTAAAACCACATTGAGATTATCACTACACACCTATTGGAAGACCAAAATAAAAAACAATGACAACACCAAGTGCTGGCAAGGATGTGGAGAAACTGTATCACTTATTTATTGCTAGTAGAAGTGTAAAATGGTTCAGCCACTCTGAAAAATAGTTTGTCAGTTTCTTATTTTAAAAAAATACGTGTCAAAGCACTTACTGTAATATTTACCAATTGCACCCTTGGGCATTTATTCCAGAGAAATGAAAACTATGTTTACTGAAAAAACTTGTGTACAGATCTATATAAATAGCACCTTTATTTGTAATAGTTGAAATTAGCACTAAGGCCTTTCAACAGGTGAATGGTTAAACAAATTGTGGTACTTGCTTACCATGGAAGGTAACTCCTTAATAAAAACAAACTATTCACAGACTAACAATTTGGACAAATCACCAGGGTATTATGCCAAGTGAAAAAAGGCAATCCCCAAAGGTTACATATTCTGCTGTTCCATTTATATAATATTTTGAAATGATAGTGTTTTAGAAATGGAAAACTGAGAGCCAGAGGTTAGAGAGAAGGCAATGTAGGAGTAAACTGTGTGTGGTTATAAATAACAAGAGCAATTTAGGGTTCCTTGTGGTGTTGGAATTTCATTATGTTGAATGCAATTGTGTACAACTTGTATATAACTTAATACACACACACACACACACACACGAGTTCAAGTAAAACTAGGAAATTGGGTAAGATTGGTGAGTTATATCAATGCCAGTAAAATCATGATAGCATACTACAGTTTTGCAAGATGTCAATGTTTGGGGAACTCAGAAATGTGTATAAGGAATTTCTCTGTATTATATCTTACAAATATATGTGAATCTGCAATTATGTCAGTAAACATTGGTTTAAAAAAAACTTGAATGATAAAATATAACCTACAACCTGACTAAATTGTATAGAACACTAAGAAAATTGAGAAAGTTTTTGACCTGATGACAATTGAGTAACATTTGTAGGTTCAATATATTTTAACAAGTCCTCTGTCATATAGCCAATGAAATGAGTTCTGATAGGCAAGGCAGAAATGAATATTGAATAGCTCTTTACCATCATCATCACCATTATCATCATTATTATTAAACTTATGTTCTTGGGCCAAAAGGTAGAGATATCAGATATATAATTAATGAATATAGAAAAATAAGCACTTAAGCATTCTTGGATTCCTTCATTAAAGAATGTGAGGCTCTTTATTAAGTTTTAGCTTTTCTTTTTTTTTTGTCATTAAATTTCATTTATTTAAAGAAATTAGGAGAATGTGTTTAGCAACAGAGCTGAATAGTCACACACTCAGCTAAATGATCATTTATTTATTGTATATTTAATACTGATTCTACTTCTAACTTATAATTAAAATTTGAATAGGTTCAACATTTGAGATTGCTTTCTTGTTTTTTATTTTTTTAATATTATATATTTTTTTATTTTTTATTTTTATTTTTATTATTATACTTTAGGTTTTAGGGTACATGTGCACAATGTGCAGGTTTGTTACATATGTATCCATGTGCCATGTTGATTTCCTGCACCCATTAACTCGTCATTTAGCATTAGGTATATCTCCTAATGCTATCCCTCCCCCCTCCCCCAACCCCACAACAGTCCCCGGAGTGTGATATTCCCCTTCCTGTGTCCATGAGTTCTCATTGTTCAATTCCCACCTATGAGTGAGAACATGCGGTGTTTGGTTTTTTGTCCTTGCGATAGTTTACTGAGAATGATGTTTTCCATCGCCACACTGACTTCCACAATGGTTGAACTAGTTTACAGTCCCACCAACAGTGTAAAAGTGTTCCTATTTCTCCACATCCTCTCCAGCACCTGTTGTTTCCTGATTTTTTAATGATGGCCATTCTAACTGGTGTGAGATGGTATCTCACTCTGGTTTTGATTTGCATTTCTCTGATGGCCAGTGATGATGAGCATTTCTTCATGTGTTTTTTGGCTGCATAAATATCTTCTTTTGAGAAGTGTCTGTTCATGTCCTTCGCCCACTTTTTGATGGGGTTGTTTGTTTTTTTCTTGTAAATTTGTTTGAGTTCATTGTAGATTCTGGATATTAGCCCTTTGTCAGATGAGTAGAGGTTGTAAAAATTTTCTCCCATTCTGTTGGTTGCCTGTTCACTCTGATGGTAGTTTCTTTTGCTGTGCAGAAGCTCTTTAGTTTAATTAGATCCCATTTGTCCATTTTGGCTTTTGTTGCCATTGCTTTTGGTGTTTTAGACATGAAGTCCTTGCCCACGCCTATATCCTGAATGGTATTGCCTAGGCTTTCTTGTAGGATTTTAATGGTTTTAGGTCTAACATTTAAGTCTTTAATCCATCTTGAATTAATTTTTGTATAAGGTGTAAGGAAGGGATCCAGTTGCAGCTTTCTACATATGGCTAGCCAGTTTTCCCAGCACCATTTATTAAATAAGGAATCCTTTTCCCATTTCTTGTTTTTGTCAGGTTTGTCAAAGATCAGATAGTTGTAGATATGTGGCATCATTTCTGAGGGCTCTGTTCTGTTCCATTGATCTATGTCTCTGTTGTGGTACCAGTACCATGCTGTTTTGGTTACTGTAGCCTTGTAGTATAGTTTGAAGTCAGGTAGCATGATGCCTCCAGCTTTGTTCTTTTGGCTTAGGATTGACTTGGCGATGCGGGCTCTTTTTTGGTTCCATATGAACTTTAAAGTAGTTTTTTCCAATTCTGTGAAGAAAGTCATTGGTAGCTTGATGGGGATGGCATTGAATCTATAAATTACCTTGGGCAGTATGGCCATTTTCACGATATTGATTCTTCCAACCCATGAGCATGGAATGTTCTTCCATTTGTTTGTATTCTCTTTTATTTCATTGAGCACTGGTTTGTAGTTCTCCTTGAAGAGGTCCTTCACATCCCTTGTAAGTTGGATTCCTAGGTGTTTCATTCCCTTTGAAGCAATTGTGAATGGGAGTTCACTCATAAGTTTTAGCTTTTCTTACTTTGCCTGTTTAGTAATATTTGTAAAAGTATAGTATATGGGCCAGGCATGGTGGCTTATGCCTGTACTCCCAGCACTTCGGGAGGCCAAAGTGAGGAGATCACTTGAGTCCAGGAGGGGCAACATGGTAAAACCCCATCTCTAAAAAAAAAAATACAAAAAAACTAGCCAGGCAGGGTGGCACGCACCTGTAGTCCCAGCTACTTGGGAGACTGAGATGGGAAGATCACCTGAGCCCAGAAGGTCAGGGCTGCAGTAAGCTGTGATCATGCCACTACCTTCCAGCCTGAGTGAGAGGGAGACCCTGTCTCAGAAAAAAAAAAAAAGAATATATATATATAAAAAATATATACAGATTATCTCTTAATAAATTATGTTTATAATTTATGAAATGTGGATAGAAAACTGCCATATACTGTTTCCTTGGGTAGTTGATTAAGGGAGAAATCTAATTAGAGGTCATTAAGTAAAATTGAGGATGTGCATTTTTTTCCTGACATCTTTATACATCCTAGGCATTTGGCAGAATATCTGCACTTTTGTTCTCAGTAGGTCCAGAGCCAGGTACATCCCTTATCTAATAAATGGAAAATATAATTTGTCTTCAGTAGGATAACTAACAGCTGGATACCAAGTGCTTAAAAATAAATTGAAATGATATGGCTTTAAAGAGCTGAAAATTATTAAACCAATGCTATAAATCAGTGCTATTTCACACCTCTTCCTATGGACTGATTTCCCAATAGAAATGTTTTTAATGACTTGATGTTTTATTGCTCAAGGTGAAGAATATTCTTGAAAAAGATATATTTGGAATGAGTAATTTAATTTTGTATCATTCCGTGTGAAGAAAATGTTGAATAGTCAAGTAAGATTAATACACATCCAATTACATCATTGATTGAGATAATTCTCTGTCGGGAGGGAGGTTGTCCTGTGCACTATAGGATGTTTAGCAATAGTCGTGGCCCCTACCCACTAGATACTACCCACCACACCAAGTGTGACAATAGAAAATGCCTCCAAACCTTGCCAAAGGTCCCAAAATTGCTCATAGTTGAGACCTCTGAACTAGGAGGACCTTACCTGGTTAAAATGTTTAATGGTTTTTTTTCCCCAAGTTATGTATGTTCATTACCTAATATGCATACTTTCCTTGAGTGACTCAATATTGTAGATACCATGATCTCTCACCTGAACTAGGGAAAAACCTACCTGACTGTTTGCCAGCATCCTTTCTGACTCTTATTCTCCGAATTGTAATGTTTTCCAAAAACCAAGCTTTCTGGTGGCTCCTTGCTGTATTCAGGACAGTGGCCCCAGTGTCTAATGTGTCCGGCATTCCCCTCTGCAGACTTCCTTACCCCTTTCTCTTTGGTTTTCTCTCTGTTCTCTGAACTAGCCATGGCCCTTCCTGCCATCGGGGTTCCCTTGGGGCAGGCTCACCTCTCCCAATTAGGTGAAGCCACCAATTATATATTCTCAACAGCCCCATCACAATGCCTTTTTTATAGCTTGAATTTTGCATGTAAATTTATGATTCTGTGATTAATGTCTGTGTTTATCCCTGGACTGATAAGAATTGGTTTGATTTGGAATTTTGGTGCTCATCATTTATTTCCCAGCAACTGTTTTTTGCATGAGTATATACATTCGGTCATTTGAGGTGGCCAGACCAATTAAGTGACAGCCCAGGTCTACTTGGGAGTTGCCAACCCAATCTTTGATGAATCGCACACACTGACTGGATGTCAGCCTTTCGTCAAAATGGACCTTACAATTTAACATAGCCAAGAAATGTTCTGATTTATTCCAGTTCGTGCTGATTATACATATACTTGGAATTCATACCCACTTTCTTCATGTGCCATAATGTGCCTCTTGCATGGTGACGTTGTCCAGCTGCGACTACAATTTGCTATCCTCCCAGGAGCAGGGCTGCGTGCCAGCGAACCCACCTGTCTGCTCCAGCTCCCTCAGCACCAGGGAAGCTCGGCTAGGTCAGGGCAACTAGAAGTTAAGAGGAAACCGAACAGTGATCCAGGAAGCTGGATTTTTAAAAAATCACCACCCAGCTATGCAAAAAGGAAAACAATCCTGTTAGAGAAGTCAAGAATGGGACATGCTATTTTAAAAGTAGCTTTAAAAAAATTATTCTCAAAAGAAAATACTGCAGATTTGTCTGTGTTTTTTTTTACTCTTATGCTTAGTTCTGTATACGTGTGAGTGCCATTATTTTGAAACCTAAGTGCATTAAAATATTGATGGGATACCTTGAGCATTGAAGTTCTGTGTCTGACCCTGCTAGGTGTGGGCAGGAACTGAGGAGGTCAACAAAGCCCTGCTAGCCACTGGCTTTGGGAACGTGGCTCTGGGTCCCATCTCCTACCAAGTAACACATTCACTGCCATCTTCCAGTCTCAGGAGGCACCAGCTCAGGGCTTCTCTGCGTCCTTTGTTAGCCATAAGTGGCCCTAAGAACCAAACCCAGAGGTCTTTGAGGGAGTGTGGTTGTCGCAGGCAGGCAGGGTTGGCTAAACCTGGGGGTCTAGGGGAGGAGCATGGGGGTCCACGGGGAGGATGAGTCGCCTAATCCTGAGAAGACACCTTTCTTCCAAATGTCAGTGAGAATGGAACCGACTTGAGAAGTGATATAAAAGCCATGAGGGGCACTAGCCAACATCTAGAAATAAGCCTGGAACCCAAAGTGGGCTGATATTGGGCAGAAGCGCAGGTGGCTAGTTAGTAAACAATTGCTGTGCCTGGCCTGTGGCACCTTGACCACAAAATCCCCTGAGGGGCTTGAAACACATGCAGATTCCTGGGCCTGACCCCAGGCCTGTCTGAATTCAGAATTTCCATGAGTGAGGTATTAATTGTCATCCAGAGGGTTCTCATGCTCAGTCAACTTTGGGAGCCAGTTTCTTTGGGAATGTTCCTTCCTAATTTTGATTAGGAAGGATGGATCTACTTTTCTAACTACTGTACACTATTAGATTAGTGGGAAATGTAGCAATTTTCAAGTCAGAGAATCAATGGCGTGTGCCTGTTGGCTGAATTAAATCAAGTAGCCACTCATGGCAAACCACTGTTTAGGGAAAAGTTTGAGGAAAGGAATTAGAGGAAATAATATAATAGACAGGGATTTCAGACCTGAATCAGAAAGTGCTGGAAAGGAAGTACTGAAGACAACTCCAGACTAAATCTTAGGTCTGCAGGTGGCCCACGTGTGTACTTGTGTGTGTTTTAATGTCAATTTAAAAGGACAGAGATATTTTCATGCTTGATAGATCAGAGAGTGAAGTGGATTAACTAGTCAATGGTTATATGAAAACAAATCATTTTAGTGGTGAAAAGACATTTCTTTTTGTTTCGAAAACAAGTGATGCATGTAAGAATTTGATAAGAGTTGGGATTAATAAATCAACTATTTTTAAAAAGCAACCATTATTCTGGCTAGATTACAATGGTAACGAAAATAGCAGTTTTCTAATAATAAGACATTTTAAAAACATTAAGTGTGTAAAGTACTAATCAAGTGCAAATCATTTTTTATCAGTTTTATTTCTTTATCAACATGAACCATATTCGATCTTTGCTAATTTATGCTTTCTTAATACCTTAATATTAAGAGATTTGCAGTAGATTTGTGGTAATATTTCTAGGACTCAGTCCATAAAACTCTGCAGCATTTTCTAAAAATATATAATGTTCTATTATGCACATATGTATGTTTTTAAATCAGAGCTTTATTCTCTTCATTCTTTCTTCTTCCATTCGGAATATCTCAGGGAACTATGTCTCTAGAGAATTTAGGAAAATGCATCTTTCCTTCACTGACAAAATAGATACTTCACATGAGAAAAAATGATCTCATGACGACTTTTTGTTTCCACATAGGATATGGAAATAATTTCACTGGCCCTTCAGGTTATATCATTTCTCCAAATTACCCAAAACAATATGACAACAACATGAATTGCACCTATGTCATAGAGGCTAATCCTCTGTAAGTGGTCCTATTGACTTTTGTGTCATTCCATTTAGAAGGTAAGCTTATTATTCTTTTAAAATTAATATTTTAAAAAATATTAATTTAAAAAAATTATGTTTAATTGACAAAAAGTGCATATTTATGGTGTAACAACATGTTTTGACATATGTACATACAGTCGAATGGCTAAATCCAGCTAATTAACATGTCCACTCACTCACATACTTACCATTTTTTTTGTGGTGACAGCATGTAAAATCTCTCTTACCAATTTTTATGTATTTGACAAGTATTCAAGTATTCACGCTTGTTATTAGATGTAGGCCCCATGTTGTACAGTAGATCTCCTGAACTTATTCCTTCTAGCTGAAATTTTGTATTCTTTGACCAACATTTCCTAAATCTCCACTACCACATACCCCAACAGCCTCTGGTAACCACCATTCTACTCTCTGCTTCTATAAGTTCGACATTTTTAGACTCCACATGCTAGTGAGATCATGCAATATTTGTCTTCCTCTGTGTAGGTTATTTCACTTAGCATAATGTCCTCCAGGTTCATCCATGTTGTCACAAATGACAAGATTTCATTCTTGTTTAAGGCCAAAGAGTATTTCATTGTGTATATCTACCACATTTTCTTTATCCCTTCATTCATCGATTGACACTCAGGTTGATTCCATGTCTTGGCCATTATGAATCATGCTGCAATGTACATGAGAGTACAGATATCCTTTGATGCACTGATTTGATTTTCTTTGGATCTGTGCCCAGAAGTGAAATTTCTGGATCAATGTTTTGGGAAACTGCCATGCATTTTTCCATAATGGCTGCACTGATTTGCATTCCCATCAAGAGTGTACAAGGAAGAGTTTCCTTTTCTCCACATCTTTGCCAAAACTTATCTCTTGTCTTTTGATAACAGCCATAGAAGACAAGTTTATTCTTAAGTGAACTCTACTTGATTCTTCAGAAATGAATGAGGAGTAAGTAGAGGCAGAAGTCTAAAAATCACCATTTAAAGAAAATATTGAAAATATGTTACAGAGTAGATTTAATGTAAACATGATTAAATTTTCATCCAATTTTTAAAGAACACAAGTATTCTACGTATTCCATCCAGAAGTAAAAGAATAGTGAAAGAACTTTAAAAACACAAGCATTGCATAAATTGCTTAAAGAAAATAAGTCTGAAAGGTTTCATGTTAACATAGCTTTTTTCACTTGTGTTTAAAGTTTATACACATACACGTGCATACACACACCCACATTCATGCACTCACTATTAACCAAACCAGTGAGAGGAACTGTCTTGTTGAGTCAACTTAGGTGTTCAACAAATATTGAATGAATGAGTGAATTAATACAATTAATATATGTGCCCTGCTTTTATTAAATATTACCATGGGGTGTTCTTTCATCTGCTTCCTCTCGGTCATCTTCATCTTCTCAGTCCTGACTCCCTAGTGCCTGAGTTCCTGGCCACAAGCGCTCTTCTGTGTTCATTCTCCTGCTCAAGGGAATGGCCTGTTGGCAGAGGGAACAGTGGAGATGCTGATTTGAGCTGGGCTTTGACTGACAATAGCTACAACTTGATGTTTAATGGACTCCATGACACTATGGAAAGGAAATCCCTTCAAATAGATGGGTATTTTCAACCACTCATACTCATATTAATTATTTTTACAAATCAGTTTTCTATTTCTAAACCACAATTTATCCTCAAATTTGTCAAGCTACCTTGGTATATTCGAAATTTCTTACTCTTGGGTTAGTCTCTGATGGCAGTGAAAAGTTACACTTTGCAAAATGTTTTATAGTATTCAACATCTGGGAAATGTATGGTTTATAAAAATGACATGTCAGAACTCATAAATGGATAAATTTAACAAAGCCTTTATCACTTAATCCTTTTTCCTATGACCTAACCGTCTTTTCCCACATCTCTGCAGTTGTAATTTTTGGCATATGTGTTTGTTTAAAGCAATGCTAAGTATAAATCAATGTATGTCATCAAAAAATGGAATATAACGTAAAACATCATATTTTCAGCATTTACTAGCACAAAATCCCAGTACCATAAAAAGATGCCCATGATATATGAAGGCTTGAGGGAGGGTAAAATAGTATAAGATGATCCAAGTTTCTTTTTAAAATATGATATGTGTGAATAAAATCTATGAGGCTGTTAACCAGTACTTTAAGAGTCGTCACCACTGTGTGATAGATTTATAGGAGATGCTTATTTTCTTCTTTATAGCTTTTATATTATTTTTATATTTGAGGATAATTATTTTAATAGCAGGGGGGAAAACCTGTGGCTTAGATTTTGTGTTTGTACCCATTAAGTTAAATAAACATGTGCACCTCACAAGACCGTATCATTCAGACTAAGAAAGGAGATTCTAGGCTGGGCACGGTGGTTCACGCCTGTAATCCCAGCACTTTGGGGGGCCAAGGTAGGCGGATCACGAGGTGAGGAGATCAAGACCATCCTGGCTAACACAGTGAAACCCCATCTCTACTAAAAATACAAAAAATTAGCCTGGCATGGTGGCGGGCGCCTGTAGTCCCAGATACTCCAGAGGCTGAGGTGGGAAAATGGCGTGAACTCGGGAGGCAGAGCTTGCAATGAGACGAGATTGTGCCACTGTACTCCAGCCTAGGCGACAGAGCGAGAGTCTGTCTCAAAAAACAAACAAACAAAAAGCACTGCTGATATCAGTGCTATAAGTATTACTATAAGGGACTCTACACTGACCTCAGACAGCTCCCTGAGCTCAGTTGACCAAGTGGGATAAAGGGGAACAACCCTGGAATATCTCAGTGTAGTAGAGGGGAAGTGAGCACAGCATTTAGGATGGATCTCAAGCCACTTACTGCTATTCAAGTGACTTTGTGCAAATTACTTCGCCGTTATTTCTGATAATTACTTATAGCACTTCGCTATATATATTTGTGTGTGTCCCTCTCTCTAATATGTATGTATGTATACATGTTTAATAGTAGTTCTGAAAGTCAGATAATGTTAGATTAAGTGATTTCTGCTTCCATTAATGGATTTGCCAATCCTCACCTAGTTGAAGACTGATTATTTTCTAAGATGATATCCTTATGATAATGCCTTGTGACATTTCCAGTGTTTAAGTGTTCAGCATTTTCAAACTGCTGCATGAGTAATTTCTGGCTATAGATTCATTGAATTATGATGATTCCCCAAAAGGGTGACATTAATCAAATTTATTTTATAATTAGATTCTTATCCTTAACCATATCAATGCTGACATTTATTGAATACCATCACCAAGCTAGAGATTCGCTAGCTACAGTGAAAGTAACCCTTCCCCAGCCCTTCTAAAATGAGCCTGAGGGATTCATGTGCAATATATTGTGATGAAACTGAGAATTGCTCTCTGGGAAGTTCATAGCTTTATTGAAGAAACCTTGACCTTTCTAGCTGCTATAGGCACTTGGAATTGTTTCTGAGAGATTCTGTTCAAATGGCTAGGCATTTCTGAGCCCAGGATCCCAGCAGAGCCAGTGTTGACTTAGGTGGTGATGAAGGTTCTAGATCTGTCCTCTTGGTGGACCATTAGCACAAAAGGTGGAATTGGCAAGGAAAGGATGTGCTATCCCAGGCTACAAAATACTGTGAGGAAACACACTTGTCCCTACATTGCATCTACTAAACATTGACAACTGCTTAGAGAAGGTTTTACTATGAAGGGAAAAATACAGATTGTTGAACCACACGCTACTCTTAGGTTACAAAGGCTCAGTGACCTCCTTTACGCTTACCACAAAGTAAGTTGCTCCAAGTTTAATGTTGGTCTAAATTTCTCTAACTTTCTCATTATTTTTACATTTCCAATACTAGACATTCCACGAACTACAGACTGTTGATGTTTGACCTTATTTTGGAATTTGGTATAATTAAATAAATGCTTATTTTATTTTCCCAAATATTGAACAGTCCAAAAATATATTTTCGTGTTCTCATTATTCACATGGCCAACTAGATGCCCTCAATCTGCTAAAAAAAAATTATAGATCCAGTTTTCTTACTTCATAGATAAAGCACTTCATGAGGCAAGCTGAACCAAGTCAGTGCCTTCTAAACCTTGATTATTCTTTCATTAAAATTGGATAGTAACATTAATTTGCCTTGGTAATAATGAGGAATTTAGAATTTCTCAATTTAAAAATTCTACATGCAGTAAACTGTGAACTCAGTTTTTCTCAGATCCAGTAATTTTTGACAAGCATTGGAGGGTAGAGCAGCACTTAGCATATAAGATGCAAGCACCAAAGGGACAAGTGCCTTTGCTCATTGTCCTCTAGAGATGGCTTCAAAGCCCCAAGAGGAGTGGACCCGGAGTCACACCTAATATTTGCCTAAATTCTCTTTAATTAACTTACAAGTCCCAGTTTATGGGTTATGCCTAATAGAAAGCTTAAAGAAAAAAGTAAAAAAAAAAATTAGTTTTAGATTTTTCTTTTTGACTTTTTTCCCCATCAAGAAGCACAATAAATGAGTTTTTTCAGTTCTCTTCATTTCCTCCTATTAAAATTTTTTAAAAACTGGAATTGCTCAACTACTGTTTCTTCTCTTTGCTTTCTCAGTTGTTTGTAAAGAATTCAGAATGTGGCTGCATTCCACATTATTTTGGAAAAAAGTGGGCAATCGTCCTTTTGAAATGTTTCCTATTGATATTTTATTGAAATTGGCAGAGCGCTAGAGTGGATGGTGTAGTTTCTGTGAAATCCTTTGTTTGACTGTGTTATGCTCCAATTTGCTTTAATTTGTTTGGCCTTCGCGTGCAATGGAACTTAGCTGTATACAAGTACGTGCTTCCTCATCCTCTGAATCATGCCTCCATTGAGGATGGCATTCTCCCAGCTAGCTACTCAGGTTAAAGTTAACCAGACAGATGACAGATCTCAGTCACTGCTGCCCTGTAATTCATGTGCCTCCTAGAACCAATTTCTTTTTTTCTTTTCTTCTTCTTTTTTTTTTTTTTTTGAGACAGAGGCTTGCTCTGTTGCCCAGGCTGCAGTGCAGTGGTGCAATCTCGGCTCACTGCAACCTCCACTTCCCGAGTTCAAGCGATTCTCTTGGCTCAGCCTTCTGAGTAGCTGGGATTAAAATCCCACAAGTTTATTCTATTTGCAGAATTACTCATTCTTAGTTTTCCTTCAGTTCTGTCATATTTCTTAGAACTATGATGAAGTTTGGAATTAGACATTGCACAGTAATAAATCTCAGAAAAATAGAATAAAAAGTTAAATTTTACTACGTGGCATAGAGCCTTACCCATTTCAAACAATGAATATGTTTTAAAGTTTTTAAGAAGGATGGAAAACAGTCATAAAAACAAATTATAGGGAATCATTTTACGGCTCAGAGATTTCAGTATTAAATGTCTATCAAATCACTTGTTGAAGATAGAGTTAAGAATTACTGGAGCTCCCAGTCCCATGATGTAGACTCTAGTCCACGGAGAAAATATTGTTCAATTTCAGGGTGCTTCCCTTCCTCAAAAGTTCACATATGTCTGATCGAATGCCATCTCTTGCTCATAAACTCAACTTTGATATCCATCTTGCTCCTTGAAGAGCTTTTTCCAAACCTCAACTAAGTTTCCTTCTCTCCCTAGAAGACAATCACTCCAACTATGAGAATTTTGTGTATATTTTGATTATACATGTAATTGGATCTTCCAATAATGATGAGAAAGTGTTTAATGTAATTATTTTATGATGCCTTTAGTCTGTCACCAAGTGTCTTCTCAGTGAAGAATCAGGCTGATATTTTTTATTTAATGCAGTGATGGGATATATAGAACTTTAGAATATGATATATGTATATAAATTACTTAATGCCCAGTGATACACTTATATCTCATTTTCTTGCATATTACTTTGTTTGTGTTAATTTTTTGTATTTTCTTAGACTTTAGGTAATTTTACCAACTTCTGATATTATGTATATGTTTGATTTCTTATGAACAAAATTTGAAAGGGCATAACATCCTACCTTAAAGAAATGACTGCTAGAAAGGATACAAGAATGTTTTAATCCATGAAATAAGTTGCCAGATATTATAACATTTACGTTTCACTGAATCAAGCTTTGAGAAGGAGCAGACTATCTTACATGATTGGTTTAGTTAGTTGATATTGTTCTATTGCCATCTACAAAAAAATCTAAAATCCCCTCTCAACTTCCTCTGCATTTCCCCAACAAACTTCCTTATTGTTCAATATAGACATTTTATAAATCATTAATGAGTTTTGTTTATGTTCATACCACTGCCATTTCATCAATGAACTTTCTGTATTTCAACTAGTTCCTTTAATCAACTATTTGGCAACATAATCAAGTATAAGTCACACTTTACATTATGTTTCACAGCCTTTCACAATTTTCTAAGACAAGTGCCACTGTCATCATCTATATCATTAGCCCAACAACTTAACAACTAACTCTTTAATACTTAAAGAACACATGCATAGCAGCCTAGT
Source organism: Hylobates moloch (assembly GCF_009828535.3). Taxonomy (NCBI): domain Eukaryota; kingdom Metazoa; phylum Chordata; class Mammalia; order Primates; family Hylobatidae; genus Hylobates; species Hylobates moloch. Next base: position 84,614,676 of record NW_026652278.1, read on the forward strand.
TGATTAAATGTGGGACCAAGATTTCAATCCGGTATCAGCAATTTTTTCCTACATTCTGTGATTTTGGTTTTATAACTTAATATATTGTTGCTAAATAAAGATATTTCTATAACTGATGCACAATTTTTTTATTCTTAAACTCATTTACTTTGAATTTTAAAAATTCTAGTGGAGATTTTGATGTCTTAAAGTACTGAGGTTGTAACTAAGGTACATAATTTGGCAATATGCAAACCATCAATCTGAGTTTAATTTATTTCTGTTTTGTCCTCTTTTTCCAACATCATATTGCTTCTAATTACATGAGAAGGCCATTGAAGTTCAGTCTTTCACACTTTCAACTTGAAGATCTATGCCTAATTAGAAACAGTTCTATTCCAGGGTTTTCAAAATAAGGGAATTCTTTGAGGTTAATTTAAAAATGTATATCTTGAATTGATACCTCAAGATTTCTGCAGGCTGAATAGAAACTTAGCTAAGGAGGTGAATGTGTTCTTAAAATGATGTAGGAAGGGCTGGTAACTCTTTAATGTACAGATATATATTTTAAAAGTATTGTCAAGATTCTTTGCATGGCAAATTATCTTCAAGTTAGCTTAGATACAAAGTAGGGTTTATAGGAAAGATACTGGGTGATTTCATCTCATCAAAGGAAGGGCTTCTAGAACAAAGGAAACCAGGGACAAGAATCTGTCAGCATGCTCTGTCTTCCCCACTCTTTGCTACTTTCTGCACAACAACTTCTTTTTCCCTTATGGCAGCCTGGGTTTCTTAACGTGTCAGGAAACATGGCTGCAGACACTTTGCAAGTTTAGTATCTCTGGCTCCTACCATTGACTCTTACTCAGTTGCAATTTGAACACATCTGATTGGCCTGGATTGGGTCTGATGCCATGCCTTGCCATTGATTGACTGGAGTTATCAATCAACCTATCAACCGTGGTCAGGATGGTGCGGTTGTATAAACAATAGCAACAGTGACTCTAATCATAAAAATATCTACCATATCCATTAGAAGGTTTTATGGCACAATTAACAGGAAACTTAATTCAACCTGGTTTAAACACAAAGGAGCAATTCATTGGTTTTTAATTCTGGAAGGTTTCCAATTTGGGTGTGCCTCAAATCTCTTAATTCAGCATTTTAATTATGCCATCAAATATTCAACTGTTTCTATTTTTACTTTGTGCTACTCCAGTATGAGCCTCACCTTAAGACTGGCTCCTCTCATTGCTGTAGGGTTGCTTCTCTCACAGTGGGTACTCCTCATCCACATCAGAAAGAGAGATGGCTTCTATCCCATAGCATGCTAGAGTTGGGTTGCATCACCTTGCAAGAGTCATATGAGGTATATATAGATTATAGATTGGGAATTGTATAGATTATTCCGATTTCACTGATGAGGAAACTGAGGCTCAGAAGGGTCCAATTGCTTTCCAAAAGTAATACACACATAAAGAGTCAAAATCTGTATTCATGCCAGGCTTCCTCCAAACACCACATCCTCAGTGGTTCCCAAAACTGTCTCTCAAAGGATACATTTTCTTCTTTTTTATTCTTTCTTTATTTATTTTTTTGAGACAAAGTGTCACTTCATGGCCCAGGCTGGAGTGCAGTGGCGCAATCTCAGTTCACTGCAACCTCTGCCTCTCGGGTTCAAGAGATTCTCCTGCCTCAGCCTCCCGAGTAGCTGAGATTACAGGTAGGCGCCACCATGCTTGGCTTATTTTTGTATTTCAGTAGTGACAGGGTTTTGACATGTTGGTCAGGCTGGTCTCAAACTCCTGACCTCAACTGACCCTCCCGCCTCAGCCTCCCAAAGTGCTGGGATTATAAGGGTGAGCCACCATGCCAGGCCTCAAAGGATACATTTTCTAACTACTTAAGAAATCTATTTTTATTCCTGTATCAGACCACCTTTAAACTGATGCTATAAGAGATGGCTTGCATCATTGATCAATTTTCTCCCGAGTCTTACCTATTCCCAACAAGACTGATGAGGGCAATGCAACCTCCCATTCTCCAGAATGAGAAAGTTCAAGACTGTTTTCACCTGACAGCCTATTTCAGTATATGCGGCACGTGGTGGGAAACTCTGAAAGGTAATATAGTTCATGGCCATATAGGACTTTCCATATAGAAGCCTCATGGGCTAAGACCACGCCTACCTACCTCCCCTCTATTTGTCTGTTATCATTTTCTGCCCTAAAGATTCTGTACTCCCTACAGTTTACTTCCAAAAACCTCATGTATCAGTTGGCTCTCAAACTGAAAGACATCTCTCATCAAGCCTGATTTGGTTCCTGTATCAGGCAGTAAGTGTTCTCTAGGCTGGACCTCAAAGAAAACTGCAGCTCCCACCTAGACTATTTGTAGGAAAACAGAGTGTCCTTTAGGTCCTGGGGACAAAAGAACAAAAACTGTCAGATGGCCAGGAGCAGGAGACCTATGAAGTATGCCTGCCCAGGCGTGGAAGCGTAAGGGGGAGCTGTTTGCTGCTGTGACTCACTATCTGTTTCTTATATATGTAGGATTATTGCCTTGTTCTGTTCAGGTTGCTTTAACAAAATACCATAAACTGGGTGGCTTATAAACAACAAAAGGCTGCAAAAGTCCAAGGTCAAGGCAGATTGGATGCCTGGTGAGCTCCTGTTTTCTGGCTCATAGAAGGCACCTTCTTGCTGTGCCTTCATGAGATGGAAAGGATGAGGGGTATCTCTCGGGCCTCTTTTGTAAAGCTCTAATCCCAGTTGTGAGGGCTCCTCCCCCATGACATAATCACCTCCCAAAGGCCCCACCTCCTAATACCATTGACTCATGGAACATATGAATTTAGGGGAACACAAACAATCCAACCATGGCATACACACCAACTCATAGAGGTATGTTATATATTCTCTCTCTTTCTTTCTCTTTCTGTCTCTCTCTCTCTATATATGTGTGTGTGTATGTATATATATGTGTGTGTGTGTATGTGTGTGTGTGTGTGTGTGTGTGTGTGTGTGTATAATCTAAATATATTTTTTCAGTTTTCAGCCTGGATCCTAGAGCTCACCATAATCAAATTTATGTCTGCATGTTTATTTTATTTTATTTTATTTCATTTATTTATTTATTTTTTTGAGACAAGGTCTCACTCTGTCACCCAGGCTGGAGTGCAGTGGCATGATCTTGGTTCACTGCAACCTCTGCCTCTCGGGTTCAAGCGATTCTTCCACCTTAGCCTCCCGAGTAGCTTGGACTACAGGTGTGTACCACCAGCCTGGCTGATTTTTTTTGTATATATATATTTGGTAGAGATGGGGTTTTGCCATGTTGGCCAGGCTGGTCTTGAACACCTGACCTCAAGTGATCAATCTGCCTTGGCCTCCCAAAGTGCTGGGATTACAGGTGTGAGCCACCACACCCAGCCTATGTCTGCAGGTTTAGAGAATTATTTATTGTGAACTAAGAGTCTACATTCTATGAAACAGATAAGATTCTAGATGTGGTAGAAGATGCAGACCTTAATAAAAGGCTCTCAAAGATTCTGGCTACACAAGTTTTTCTGTCAATGGTCTTTTTCAAATCTCTTCTGTGCTCTCCTGGGAAAATTATGTAAAATAAAAAGCCAAAGCAGATTTAAGTCCTCTTAGAAACTAAGATTTTATCTTTCTTTGTGGATTCTTATTGTGGAAAATACATATGTTGTCTGTTGAGAATTAAAATGAATGTGGTGTTGTTAGAAATTATCTAGCTATTGTTTTTCCTTGATCTTTTACAATAACATTAAATGTTACATGTGGTAAAAGAAAATCAATACTTTTTTCATCTTCCTCATCATCAGTTTGAAAACTTCAACCAACCAAAACCTTTTAGAAAAAAAATTAACAATTTTTTTTCACAAGGCTGTTAAAAAGAAGCATTTATTATATATTTCCTTTTTTGTGTATGCTGTTGGTGTGTTTATATGCATTGTGAAAATCCAACAGGGAATATAGTAGGCTACATTTCTTAAATGTATTTCATTACAGAACTTATGCTTGGTCTTATGGACCTAGTGTTTCAAGGAGCACACTTTAGTAATAAACATAATTGAATGAAACTAAATCAGAAGATGATATGAAGAGAACACATCTGAGAAATAAGCCATCACAAGTGAATTGAATCATTACCAATACACAATATTCTGTGGTTTACAAAAAGACCCCACATGGAGGGGATGAATTAGGAAGTTACTGTCCATCTTGTTAAATTTATAAAATGATGAATATTACAAAGTAATATGACTAATTTTTAACTAACATATGAAAAAGTCTATATCCAAAAGAGTACTGCCTTTTTTGAAGTTGTCTCTTGAGATGGCTAAATACTCATCATCACTGGTCAACAGAGAAATGCAAATCAACACCACAGTGAGATACTATCTCACACCAGTTAGAATGGCCATCATTAAAAAGTCAGGAAACAACAGGTGCTGGAGAGGATGTGGAGAAATAGGAAAGCTTTTACGCTGTTGGTGGGACTGTAAACTAGTTCAACCACTGTGGAAGTCAGTGTGGTGATTCCTCATGGATCTAGAACTAGAAATACCATTTGACTCAGAGATCCCATTACTGGGTATATACCCAAAGGATTATAAATCATGATACTATAAAGATACATGTACGCATATGTTTATTGCAGCACTATTCATAATAGCAAAGACTTGGAAACAATGAAATGTCCATCAATTATAGACTGGATTAAGAAAATGTGGCACATATACACCATGGAATACTATGCAGCCATAAAAAAGGATGAGTTCATGTCCTTTGTAGCGACACGGATAAAGCTGGAAACCATCATTCTGAGCAAACTATCATAAGGACAGAAAACCAAACACCGCATGTTTGCACTCATAGGTGGGAATTGAACAACGAGATCACTTGGACACAGGGTGGGGAGCATCACACACTGGGGCCTGTTGTGGGGTGGGGGGACAGGGGAAGGATAGCATTAGGAGAAATACCTAATGTAAATGACGAGTTAATGGGTGCAGCAAACCAACACGGCACATGTATACATATGTAAGAATCCTGCACGTTGTGCACATGTACCCTAGAACTTAAAGTATAATAATAATAATAAAAAAGGTAGTCCAGATATTATTTCCAAGCATATTTTGACCAATTGTAGTATCATTACAGTATTTAGCCATCTCAAGGGACAACTTATTATATATTTTCAAAATTATTCCATATTGTGGAATATTTATTAGAGCTACTGACAAAAATAAAGTGAAAAAGCAGGCTGGGCATGGTGGCCCATGCCTATAATCCCAGCACTTCGGGAGGCAGAGGCAGGTGGATCACCTGAGGTCAAGAGTTAAAGACCAGCCTAGCCAACATGGCAGAAACCCCATCTCTACCAAAAAAAAAAATAATAAAATAATACAAAAAGTAGCCAGGCATGGTGGTACACTCCCGTAATCCCAGCTACTTTGGAGGCTGAGGCAAGAGAATTGCTTGAACCTGGGAGGAGGAAGTTGCAGGGAGTCAAGATTGCGCCACTACACTGCAGTCTGGGCAACAGAGTGAGACTCCATCTAAAAAAAAAAAAAAGAGAGAGAGAGAGAAAAGAAAAAGCAGAAGAACCTACAAAAATGAGGACAGGATAACAAATAAACAAGTTTAAAAAATAAGCTATAATAAACCCACCATAAAACTCTAAAGTAAAACCATGTAGGAAGCCTGGCTTGTTCAGGAACTCTGGAAATAGTTATTTAAAATGACAAAGAATAAGGCCTAAATTAAACATTGTATAAGACAGAGAAAAGTTAGGGATGCATCTGTCAGGATAGGTTATGCATGGTAACAAACAACCCCACAGCATAGCAGCTTAACTCAACAAGTTTATTTCTCATTCAAATGAGCATGTTCAGTGTGGCCTGGCATGGAAACTCTGCTCATCGTGGTCATTCAACAACCCAGGCTGATGGAAGCTTCATTTTTACATTTGCTTCCATGATCATCATTGCAGTGGGAAGGCAGTGTGGCAAAGCAAGTAGTCATTTGTAAAACTTCTTCCATAAAGTAATATGTATCCCTTCTGCTTGCATTTCTGTGGTCAAAGCAACTCCTAGCAGCCACGCCAAACCTCAAAGTGTGCACCTAGGGCAATCCTACTGGTGCTGCGGAGGCAGAGAGCTGGAACCATGTGCGGAAGTGTCAGTGACCACCACAGAGATCTTATATGTGAATTTCTTGTTCTTCACCTGACCTTAATAGAAACTCCATTTTAAAAGAGGGAAATGAGACTGTGAGAAGGAGAATGGAGCTATGATTCTAAAACCAGCATTTCTTCTCTCCTTTATATTAGCATGCTTTCCATAAGTTCTACTTCATCTCATAAAATAACAAGGGAAGAGTAAATACTGTATTTTAATGAGACCCAAAAACTGAAGTGTTGCTGGGATAATAAATATCAGTTCAACTTGTTGAAATTTGATCTCAAGGCCGGGCGCGGTGGCTCACGCTTGTAATCCCAGCACTTTGGGAGGCCAAGGCGGGCAGATCACGAGGTCAGAAGATCGAGACCACGGTGAAACCCTGTCTTTACTAAAAATACAAAAAATTAGCCAGGCGTGGTGGCGGGCGCCTGTAGGAGAGGCTGAGGCAGGAGAATGGCGTGAACCCGGGAGGCGGAGCTTGCAGTGAGCCGAGATTGTGCCACTGCACTCCAGCCTGGGCGACAGAGCGAGACTCTGTCTCAAAAAAAAAAAAAAAAAAAAGAAATTTGATCTCAGATAGACTTTAATATGCCTTAGACTGTGAATTCCTTCAAGTCTAAAACTGTATCTTACTCACCTTGACATCCCCAGTTGCTATCACAGTTTTTGTTATATTGTAATTACTAAAAACAAATTTGGCTAAACTTTTGAACTGATCAGTAAAGTACTGTCTGATTCCTAATATTTCCTGTCAAGTGAAGCTTGAATGCTCTGCTATTAGTTTTTTCCTTGTCATTTTTTGCAAGAGCTAAAGGTACAATTTAATAGATGTCCAAATGGAAACATCAGTATTAACAAGCTACATTTCACAGGTTCAGAGATTTTGATGTGGTTCCTTCCACCTCCTGCTCCCATGACTACCTGGCAATTTATGATGGTGCCAATACCAGCAATCCCCTTCTTGGCAAATTATGTGGTTCCAAGCACCCACCAAATGTGAAGAGCTGCAATAATAGTATGCTCCTGGTGTTCAAGTAAGATTCATTTCAAACAGCAAGAGGCTGGAAGATATCTTTTCGGCAGACATTGGGTAAGAATTCTGGACATGTAAATCTATTTTTCAGGACTGTTACCTTTCTGCTTTATTGATTTTTCCCCACCTGACTATAGTTGCTTTTCACTGAAGCTTAGAAGAATATGCCATGTAAAGGTTTGGTTTTAAAAATTACGTATGACATATTTTAATGTTGTAAAAAATCACTCAACAAATGTACCCCTCCAGCATACAAAGACAAAGTCTTTCTACACAATCACAGTCAAAAGAGGCCCAAAACTCATTTTATCACCTATAGAAATGGTATAAGTTGAGCCTAAATGCAGACAAGGGCCAGGTCAAAAAAGAAAGCCCCATTGCCTGTGCCAACTTTATCAGCCGGGCACAGTGGCTCATGTCTGTAATCCCAGCACTTTGGGAGGCCAAGACGCACAGATCACCTGAGGTCAGGGGTTCAAGACCAGCCTGGCCAACATGGTGAAACCCCTTCTCTACAAAAATACAAAAATTAGCTGGGCAGGGTGGTGTGGCCTGTAATCCCAGCTACTCGGGAGGCTGAGGTGGGAGAATCACTTGAACTCAGGAGGTGGAGTTTGCAGTGAGCCAAGATCATGCCATTGCACTCCAGCCTGGGTGACAGAGCAAGACTCTGTCTCAAAAAAAAAAAAAAAAAAAGAAGGATAACTTTGGTAGCATGGTGGAGGAAGGTGCGAAGAACCTACAACCTGGGAAGGAAGAAGCTTATGATAGAAATATTGAGGGGAAATGTCAAAGCCTTGAACAAACACAGAGGGAAAAGAGATAAAGGGAACGGCAGAAATCTTGAGAGATGGAAGGTAGAATACATTGGAAGCACGGTGTTTGGACTCTGATGATATTTTAATGAGGACGTGAATTGAGGGTGACTTTCTATAGGTAATTTGTTGGACGGTGATGCCTTAGGAGACGAAGATTTAAGGGAGAAATGTTATATTTAATTTGGGGTATTTTAGGTTGGAAGACCTGTCTAAATGGAGCTGTCTAGTTGGAAGCTGATGCTTGAGAAGGAATTTGGGCTGGAGAGGGTGATGTAGGGGGAACAGGTAAAGTTGGGTGTGAGGATAAACTGAAAATATGCCCCAGATTACTCCCACTGCATGTGAGAAATAAATTATCAACATCAAACACTGCATGTGAGAAATAATCACCCATATCAAATTAACTCAGAACTTTGAATAATTTAAAATAAAAGGTAATCAGTTACCTGTTTGGCTATTCTAACAGCATCAGTGGCACAGTCTAAGATCATTAATATTCTAATCTGGAAAGTGTTTTGATTCTTTTCCATTTGAATATAAATGTGATTAATGTTCTAAAAATGCATAGCTCTCCAAACAAATCTCATACTCTGTAAAGACTCAGAAAAATCCAGGCAGCTTTCTGTAATAATAACGCGGATTCACTTTTCAGACTCTTTCTCTTTCTCTTATAGTGTGGAAAAACTTCATTTCTCTGATGCGAAACAGAGTTTACCTTCAACTTCTTGATACTGGGCATATGACTTTTTTATGCATTTCTTGAGGAAAGCAATTAGACGTTGTGTTTTGAAGGCTTCCCAGTAAACCACACACCTCATGACAAATTGTTTCAGAAAATCCCTTTGCCACCTTTCCTACTTAGCTGTCTCAACAGTAACTTGAAAGCAAGTCTCATGGGCAGTCAGAGAGTGTTTCCTTAATAGAATCGTTTAAGTGAAATAGCATACAAAAGACACAAGGCCGTTTTGAAAGAAAAATTAATTTTCCTTTGGAGATTTTTTTTTTTTTTGCACAAAAGAGGGATATATTCTTGCCTTTAGCGCAGACTTTAGACCAAATGGCGTATGCCTGCATTTACTTTGCTACCTTTCAAGTTGTTTTTCTTTTTCCTAATATATTCTCACAAGAAAATGGTAATCATTCTGTTAACACTCTTCTCACTGCTGTCATCTGCGTGAAGCTTCTCAAGTGAGCCACGGTTCCCTAGACTCATTAAATTACTGTGTCTTTCCAAGCCACAAAGAATAGATTTTTAGACTTATTGTGATTTAACAGAAGGAAAAATCTTACACTGTCAGAAGCATTGTCTTTGCAAAAGTCATTGAACAATTACAGTCACTTACTCTTTTCCTCTGGCCACAGTTAGAGAAAAGGTTTAAGTGGAGAATGCAGAAACGGAATTCCTTGCCGGTGTTGTGTTACCCCTATATTTCATGAATACGATTGTTACCTCTTTTTCATCTGTATAAATGCCATCAGCCACTTGGAAATACTTACGAAGTCATTGTAACTACTCTTTGATGGTAATGTTTAGGTGAAAAACCTGAGTATTATAATTTTGCCTTGCAGTGGTCTTACAAAGCTTTCGAGATCACACTGACAAGTTTACTGATCATTCTGCATAACTTTTAAATTTTGTTTCATTTTAATTTTTGTTGTTTGTGGTGAGTAAAGGAGGAAGGAACAATAAGAACAGCTTTGATTGTAGGGTTTGTAGCGTCTTTTAGTTATAGATCTGGATGAAAACACTTAAACTCGGCTAATAAGGTGCCCCTTTCACCTTCAACTCATTTAGATAAAACAACCCTGTCTTTCCCTTAAAGAGAGGGAAAGTAACTTTGTGGACCAGATAGTGAATTTTCATTTACAAGACTGTTTGTTCAGCCTGGAAAACAATATCTTCACTTTGTAAATAATTGATGTGAAGAGGAGACCGTGTTAGTCTATGACATTTCTGTTTCGATCTTAACTAAAACACTAAGTGAGTTTTGCAGATTTGCTATTTAGATTATACACTTGACAATGCTTTATGTACATCTGCTTCAATTTTTCAGGAGTCGATGAAGAGACTGGCTTATATAATTATGTGACTATTAGGTTAATTTCACCTTGTGCATTTGTTATATTTGTATTGCTAGTGAGTCACAGCAAATTTGGGAGAACTATCCCCTAGTTGCTAATTACTACATGTGTAGTGAAATTGGGTCTCCTTTTTCCAAGGAACTTCTGCCGCTGGAGGCCCATGTGCATGGGATATGAGGTAAGGAGAAAGCACACTTGACAAGCAGGAGCTGATCTCTAACTGCAATGGAAATGTGCCCGCTTGTTTCCCCCACGTGCTCCAACACTATATGAATAATTGATCCTGAATGGCTTACAAGCAGCAAAATGATCACACTGGGCTGCAGCAATCTGTGAAACTCTGAAATAATCTGCAAATTTGAGCATTTTTCTTAACCAAGTTCATGGTTTGCATCAGATTGTCAATGGCTTCTATGCTCCTGTAAAGTTTAAAAAGCTGTTGGTTCTGTGCATTTGGCTAAGTGGGCGTGGCCTGTAGGCAGAATGGATACTTTTAAGTGCCTTCTGTTCTGTTAACTTCTGCTAAATTAGTTGCTGCCCCTTCCTTTACCAGTAGGGTCAGCTGCAGCCTTGACTCTGCTTATGTGTGTCCTGCACAAAGCACTTCAGACTTGCAAACGTGTTTTTAACCATCAGAGCCTCCGGTTCTTCTTCCCAAATGGGTCTCTTACCAGAGAGTTGCTCAGTCTATTCGCAATATGCTCATCACACTACACACCAAACTTCTACACGTAGGGTTAGATTAGGGGCTTTCAGTGAACTTATTTATTTACTGTGCAGTACCATCGTTGTTTCACTTTTTTCTAAAATGATGTATTCTATAACACTTCAGTGAAACTTCAGTGTAAAAAATGGAACTTGGCCCTACCAGATGTGAGGTCTGCAGGCATCTCAATTAGTGAGTTGCCAAGAAGAGAGTGAGGAGTGCCCCCTGCAGGACAGCACAGGAGGAAAGATGGGGAAGATGCACCCTCAGGGACAAGCGGTGGTAGTGGCTGGACTCAAAGCTCCCAGCCAGTCCCTGTCGCCCAGAGCACACAGGCTGCCGACAAGGGCCACTGTCTGCCTTCTTCCACCTGGGGTATTTGTCACGTGGAGAATGAGTCAGGTTCCATTAAGGTCGGACTCAGAGACCTTTGCTAAGAGACCAAGGCAAAAATACCCAAGCATATATATAACAAGGACAGAAAGAATTACAGTCCAACAAGTGTAGAAATATGGCCAGATAGGCCGGGCACAGTGGCTCACGCCTGTAATGCCGGCACTTTGGGAGGCCGAGGCAGGCAGATCACTTGAGGTCAGGAGTTCGAGACCAGCCTGGCCAATATGGTGAAACTTCGTTTCTACTAAAAATACAAAAAATTAGCTGGGCATGGTGGCACATATTTGTAAACCCAGCTACTCGGGAGGCTGAGTCAGGAAAATTACTTGAACCTGGGCGGCAAAGGTTGCAGTGACCCGAGGTTGCACCATTGCACTCCAGCCTGGGCAACAAGAGCGAAACTCCATCTCAAAAAAAAAAAAAAAAAAAAAGAAAAGAAAAAAAAGTAATATGGCCAGATGGAAAGAGCTGATTGATGTCATTGCTTGGTGATATGGCTTTAGAAAAGTCCTATAACATTTTTGAACTCAATTTTTATCTACTAAAAAACTGATCGATTTGAAATATTGTAACCATTTATCTTTTAAGAATGTGATGGGGATGAAGCAGATAATTTCTGGAAAGCACCTTAGCTGTCAGAGTGAAAGAATCTATGCATTAGAAAGTAATATTCAGGCAGGGCACGGTGGCTCACGCTTGTAATCCCAGCACTTTGGGAGGCCGAGGCGGTCGGATCACGAGGTCAGGAGATGGAGACCACGGTGAAATCCCGTCTCTACTAAAAATACAAAAAAATTAGCCGGGCGTGGTGGCGGGCGCCTGTAGTCCCAGCTACTCGGAGAGGCTGAGGCAGGAGAATGGCGTGAACCCGGGAGGCGGAGCTTGCAGTGAGCCGAGATTGCGCCACTGCACTCTAGCCTGGGTGGCAGAGCGAGACTCCGTCTCAAAAAAAAAAAAAGAAAAGAATATTGAAGTCCCAAATTTTCAAGCCCCCCCCCCCACCAATCCTATTTCTAAGGTTAGGGGATGGCTGAGGGTGGGGTGGACAGGGATCAACATTCTCAACAGGACCACGTCATGCTACAATGATTTCTGTTTGTCCCTACCCACTTCGCAGTGACACCTAACCCTCCAATCCTAAAGTACATTTCATAACCTAAATCTGAAATCAAAAGCTACATTCTGATTAAATCCTCAGGCCTTGCTGAAGCCTGGCGCACAATTATTACTCCATCAATATTGTCCATATGAGTGATTTACAGAATAAATGGATAAATTGTGCCTACTTCAAAGTCATCTTTTATAATGAGAAATAATAATATAGCATATAGTGTACACTAGGTTTTAATCTAGATTCAGCTCATTCTCAAAATTCAATCCTGGTTTATAAAACTGTTGGTTAAGCTCTAACAGGGAGGTAAATTGTATCACTTTCATCCTCAGAGAATTAGGAATACCAGATCACACTCAATATTTAGGTCATCTGTGTTTGTCGCCTGTGGATTTTTGCCTGTTACCTTAACATCTGGAAATGTCTCTCAAACACGTTAAAGGAAGGCAGTGGGAGTGACAGAAGGAAGTTGAAGGAGATAAAAAAAGAAACAGAGAAGAAAGAAAGAAGGAGACAGAGAAAGCTGAAGAGAGTCTAGGGCCACAAAGATGGAAAATATGGTCACAACAAATGGAAAAAAACCTAACATATCCAATTCAGACTTCTGCTTCCAGTTATTTTTAAGTTTCCTGGTTTTGGTGTTAAATTTAAACTTTGTGAGGCATTCTAAAATAGCTAATCAATGCAAGAATAAACTTTTAAAAATTCAATGGCATTAAAAATATATGTGTATGTGTCTCTAGTTACCTCTTCGCAGCCTGATTGAAGCTGTCAGCTCACGTTACTGTTAGAAGTACAAATGCAATAAGGAAGTTGAATTATAACTTGAATAATTTGATAAATCACTGAACAAATAATTCTCAGTTTAGCGATAATGGGGGTATTACTTGAAAGCAACGAAGCCATGTTATTTTTCTGGTTTCATAACGTCATTTGCTCTCTGTGATGAAGTCTGAGAATGAGATGAGCTGAAACTGTAAACCCATTTAAAGAAAAACCTAACTAAGCTTATTTCCGCCCTTTTAAGCCCTGTACCTTTTACTGGTGATTAGTCTTCCTTTGGGGGATGATACCAAAGACAAGGTTATCTTCAGGTTATTCTTTATGAGTTTTATGGGGAAAGGTTTTTTGCTGAGCTGAGAATGTGGGAACGGGATAAAGAAACCAACAAATGCTTAGTTCACCAAAACTTTACAGAAGCAAGTAGACAGGAGTTAAATACCAAATCAGTAAGAAGAAAGGAAAGGTTCTTAATAAATATATTTCAACACTGGAGTCTGTGCCCCCACCGATGACTAGATGATCATTCCTTGTCTTGAAGGGTAGGGCTGTCCTTGTGAAAATAAAACCAGATGGTATTGTGGAGACCAAACTAAGTGATAAAATTGAGTTAATGTTAAATTATAAGATAACATTTTGAAAAACATTGAAGGGAACAAGTGCTCGGAAGAAGCACTTATTTTGTGTAATCTAAAACACAAGACACAACTTAGTTTTATCGTAGGTAACTGGTTATTTTGGGTTAGATTACCCATAAATTTCCTATAATCATCATCCTTACTCAGATCAGTCTGGCTTTGATATAGTATTCCCAGGAAGGTAAAAACAAAATATATGCAGTCAGCAATAAAAATTATAAAAGATTCTTTTGTTATAAATGAATTGTTAAGAAATAAAATAGTGGGACTGTGTTCTCTTCATTCTAATATATGAAAAGTCTGTTAAGTTTATGCGGTAGCTGTACATTTTGCTTGCTGGCAAGTAAAGACTTGTCAGGAAATCCCAGGGCATCATGAAGATGACTGCCTGTCCCTGAGACTGTGCCCTACCAGATGGAGCATGAGCTGCTTGATGTATATTACTTCATCTTCAGGACTACCCCATGAGACAAGAATGACCCCATTTTACAAAGAAAGAAAGAAGAATTGAAGAGATTAAGTAATTTGTCTATGGTCGAAGGGTTTGTAAGAGGTAAAGCCAAGCTTTTAACTAGGTTTGACAGCCCCCCAACTCAGGATTTTCTTAATAAGCCTTCATTGCCTCTGTGGGAATTGATAAAAATGCCCAGGTATGCTTTTTTTTTTTTTGAGACGCAATCTTGCTCTGTTGCCCAGGCTGGAGTGCAATGGCATGATCTCGGCTCACTGCAACCTCCGCCTCCCGGGTTCAAGCAATTCTCCTGCCTCAGCCTCCTGAGTAGCTGGGATTACAGGCATGCGTCACCACGCCTGGCTAATTTTTGTATTTTTAGTAGAGACAGGGTTTCACCATGTTGGACAGGCTGGTCTCGAACTCCTGACATCGTGATCCACCCACCTTGGTCCCCCAAAGTGCTGGGATTACAGGCGTGAGCCACTGCACCTGGACCCCAGAGATGCTTTTTAACCGAAGTGTATGCAAAGGGCACTGGAAGCACAAAAGAAGGGATCTATGGTACTTGGATGTTCGGTGGAAGAAAGGATACAGGATTCTTAGAGGATCCACCTCAGAGAATGTGAGTCCTGAATTATGGTGCAACGGGTAAGAGGGAAACCTGGAGCATCACATCCCAGATTCAAACTCAGTTTGTACATCTCATTGAGGTTGACCTTGGACAATTTACCTATCCACTCTGGGTCTTGATTTTTTTTTTATCTGTAAAAAGAGTACACTAATAGTAACAACCTTATAGGGTTCAGTGATGATTAAATTAGAAAATACTTGTCACTCATTTATCATGCAAGAATTTTTAGATATAAATAGTATTATTTTGGAAGGATAAGAAGGCATTCATTGGCCAGGCATGGTGGCTCACGCCTGTAATCCCAGCACTTTGGGAGGCCGAGGCAGGCAGATCACCTGAGGTCAGGAGTTTGAGACCAGCCTGGCCAACATGGTACAACCTCATCTCTACCAAAAAATACAAAAATCAGCTGGGCATGGTGACAGGCACCTGTAGTCTCAGCTACTCGGGCAGGGGAAGCAGGAGAATCACTTGAATCTGGGAAGTGGAGGTTGCAGTGAGCCGAGATCACACCACTGCACTCCAGCCTGGGTGATAGAGTGAAACTGTGTCCAAAAAAAAAAAAAAAAAAAAAAGAAGAAGTTATTCATTGGGAAAATGGACAATCTATAGGGAAGAAAAACATATGTACAAAGTTATAGGTGCATGCCATTTCAAGGGATACTGACTAAACTGCCCATTGATAATGCTTTGGGGCATAAGGCGGAGAACAATAGGTGCTGAGAGAGGAGAAATAGGCAAAGGATGGACATGGAGGGCTCTGTATCATGTGCAAAGGAGAGCCAGTAATTGTTTTGAGCTGGAGAGTGCTAAGATCTAGTCAGGTTTATTTTAGAAAGCACATCCCAGCACCATGGGGATGATGTTTTGAAGCAGCAGTCCAGGGAAAATGTTAGGAAAGTACTGCAATAGTTTAGGCATGGGATGATAAGAGCAGTGGTACTATGAAAATAAAGAAAGGGATTGAAAGGAGAAATCCTTAAGATATGGAATCAATAACACAGTGTTCCACTTGAAAGAGGCGGCTTGGGAAAAAGAAATAATAATGCTCCTAAAGTTTCTGGACAATATCTTGTGACACCATCATTCAAATAGAAAATTACTAGGAGAGGGCAGCGCTTTGCAGAATAAAATAATAAAAACTTTGGGCTTTGTCTGGAGAATTTGGTGCCTTTAGGATAGCCAGCTAGTGTTCAGTGGGTAGTCAAATAAGAGCATTAGAAGATCAGTAGAATCATCTTGGCTAGAGTTTTGCTCTTTTTTATTTTGAAGCCAATGTGGCACATATACATTTGTAATTATTATATCTTTCTGGTGGATTGACTCATATCATTATGTAACAACGTTTTTAAATGCTCTTGCCTTAATTTCTTCTTGTTCTGATTTAGTATAACTTCCATAGCTTTCTTTTAGTTCATATTTGCATGATATATTTTTAAACCCTTTTATTTTCAACTTTTCTCTATCTTGAAGAATGTATTTGGCTTTTGTTTGGCTATATCTTTCACTTGGATAATTTAATGTGTTTATATCTGATAAAATTACTAACATTATTAGTTTTAAGTAGACCTTTGTACTATTTGTGTTTTGTTTGTCCCACCTCTTTTTATGTTCCTTTAACTATCTTTTCTTTTTAAAATTAATCACTTTTTTATTACTCCCCTTTTAAAATTATTACTTACACATCCTGTTACTCCTGTTTCAGTATTTACCTTAGAGATTATAGTATTCAACATTGATATGTTAGAATCTAATTTAAAATTAATACTTTTATCATGTTATAATCAATGCAAGGACCTTGGAACATTTTAAACCCATTCACCCACTTGTCTTTTGTACTATATAGGCCAAGTATTTTAATTCTACATACATATTAGGTACACGAAACATTTTTATTCTTACACAATTATTAATAATGTAGAATTACCATTGCTATTATTTTTCTTTTCTTCCTGAAGTTCTATACTTCCATATGGGATCAATTTATTTCTTTTGGAAGACCTCTCTTGTATGTTTCTTTTATTGGAGATCTTCTGGTAAAATGCGTTGTTTTTGTTTTTCGAAAATGACTTGATTTTCTTAAATTTTGTGGGATTCTTTCTCTGAATATAGAGTTCCAGTTTGGAATTTATTTTCATTCAGGACTTTACAATGCTATTCCATCATGCTCTGGTTTGTATTATTTTGATTAGGAAGTCATTGCTTTCTATAACTGGGGACCCCCATCCCTCCCCTGGTCATCTCATTGTAGAGTGCTGTTATTGTTGCTGTTGTTGTTATTTAATTTTATTTTAGCTTTTCTGGTAGGTGGGTATTAACATCTCATGTGGTTTTAATTTGCATTTCCCTAATGGTGAACAATTTTCATGTGCTTTATTGTCATCCATATATCTATTTGCTGGTGAAATATATATTTATATCTTTTGTTCATTTTTTTTTTTTTTTTTTTTTTTTCCTGAGATGGAGTCTCGCTCTGTTGCCCAGGCTGGAGTGCAGCAGCGCGATCTCAGCTCACTGCAAGCTCCGCCTCCCAGGTTCACGCCATTCTCCTGTCTCAGCCTCCCAAGTATCTGGGACTACAGGTGCCCGCCACCACGCCCGGCTAATTTTTTGTATTTTTAGTAGAGACGGGGTTTCACAGCGGTCTCGATCTCCTGACCTCGTGATCCGCCCGCCTCGGCCTCCCAAAGTGCTGGGATTACAAGCGTGAGCCACCGCGCCCGGCCTTGAGAGATTTTTATCTATTCTCAATAATGATCCTTTGTCAGCATGTGGTTTGCAAATGTTATTTCCCAGTCTATTTCTTGCCTTTTCAGTTTCTTGCCTTATACTGGCGTTTCGCTGAACAAAAGTTTTTAATGTTGAAGTTCAATTTATCAGCTTTTTCTTTTATAGATTATGTTTTTGATACCAAGTGTAAGAATTCTTTGCCTACCCCAAGGTCCCAGAGATTTTTCTGCTGTTTTCTTCTAAAAAATATTATCATTTTACATTTTTCATTTGTGTCTATGATCTATTTTGAGCCCATTTTGGTTTAGATATGAGATTTAGGTGGAAGTCAAATTTTTGTCTCTGTATGTCCAATTGCTGTAGCACCATTGGTTGAAAAGCCTGTCCTTCCTTCACTGCATTTCTTTGGCACCTTTGAAAAAAATCAGTTGGACATATTTGTGTGGGTCTGTTTCTGGGTATTCTATTCCATTATGTGTCTAACTCCTCACCAATATCACCCTTTCTTGATTACTATAGCTACATGGTAAGCCTCAGTATCAGGTGGAGTGATTCCTCTCACTTCATTTTTATTTGTGAAGATTGTTTTAGCTACTTGAAGGCCTGTGCCTTTCCATATAAATTTTAAAATAAAGGCTGGGTGCAGTGTCTCATGCCTGTAATCCTGGAGTTTGGGAGGCCAAGGTAGGAGGATCCCTTGAGACCAGGAGTTCAAGACTAGCCTGGGCAATATAGCAAGACTCTGTCTTCACCAAAAATGACAAAATTAGCTGGGCATGGTGGTGCTTGCCAGGTAGTCCTAGCTAACTGGGAGGCTGAGGCAGGAGGATCCCTTGATCCCGGAAGTTCAAAGTTGCAGTGAACTGTGATCACACCACTGCATTCCAGCCTGGGTGACAGAGCAAGACCCTATCCTAAAAAATAAAAAAAATAAATAAATTAAGCTATGTTTGCAGAAAAACCTTGCTAAGATTTGTATAGGAATTGCATTAAATCTATGCATCAGTTTGGGGAAAATTGATGTCTTTACTATGTTGAGTTTTCCAATCCATGAACATGTATGCATCTAGACTCATTTAGGCCTTCTTTTATTTATTTCATTATTTTGTAATTTTCATCACATAAGCCTGTATATGCTTCATTAAGTATATACCTAAATATTTCATTTTTTGGAATGATTATAAATGGTATTGTTTTTTAATTTTTGTCTTCACATGTTAACTGTTAGTATATTAAAATTTGATTGATTTTTGTGTATTGTTCCTTTATCCTGAGGTCTTGCTGAACTCACATATTAGTTCTAAGAATATTTTTCTATCTTCCTTGGGATTTTCTGCAGATAATAGTTAAACTTGTGAAAGTGGCAATTTTATTTCTTCCTTTCTGGTCTCTCTATATATTTTTTCTTGCTTTATTCTGGTAAGAATTCTAATACTATGTTGAGTTAGAGGGGTGTGAAATAAATATAGTTGCCTTGTTCCTGATCTTAGGGAGACAGCATTTAGTATTTCACCATTAAGTATGCTGTTAGCTGTAGATTTTTGCAGATGGTTTTTATTAAGTCAAGAAATTTGTCTTCTATTCTTAGTTTGCCAAGAGTTTTTATCATGAATGTGTGTTGGATTTTGTCAAATCCTTTTTCAGCATCAACTGACATGATTGTATCATTTTGCTTAGTAAATTATTTTTTAAATTTCCAAGTTGGAAAGAGTGATTCTCATAAAATGCCCTGGGACTAATGATGTATACATAGAGCATTTTCAGTGATACCTAAATAATGCAAGATAAATTAAAAGATAATGGTAAAATTTTCCTTCTCGTAAGTTCTTTATACAAGTATTGCCCTTTTTCTATTAACTATAGCTACTAATTAGCTTGCTGAAATTAACTTTCTTTTAGTAAATTACCATTCTTTTAGTTTTATGATCCTAAATATTACCAGAATAAATACACATTTTAATTTAGATTAAGCTAGGTTTCAAATTAGGATAACTAAAGTGAGTCGAATTGAGTGAAGCTACTAAAAACAAACAAAACAATAAAAAACCTCCTCACAAAAACTACTAATATTTTTTCCTGTGTAACATGAATATTATACCTAAAGTATTGTACACATCGGAGGTTAGGGAGTAAAATAATAAACACTGTTTATTTTTAGAGAAAAAGACAAAACAGGATCATCTGAAACCTAGTTGAATGTTTTTATATGAATACACTGCTTTGGGGCAATTGTGTATCTGCAGCTTTAACAATCACAAGTAAGGCTGATTCCAAAAAAGGATAATGCGGTTCTAACCCTGCATCCCTGTGTGGTAGAAACGAAGCTGTCTAGGTGCGCTCACATTTTCCTAAGGCACCAGCTTTAAATACCTTTGTATTCTGCTTCCTATAGTTTCCAGTAAAACTTCCTTCAGCTGCAGCCTAAAGCCACAGATGGCTTGCTGGAAATAGGAAAGTTCCTGAAGTCAAGCCAGTACAGTACATCTGCCTGTACAGCTTGCTGTGCACCTTCTCAGCAGTGGTCGTCCAGAGACAGGCAAAGATACTATCTAGACAACCTCAATAAAATGTCAGCCACATAGAATGTGAGCCACAAAAATGTCAGTTCTCCAAATAACAATTTAAAAATGTATCTAACTCCACTGAAGCCTTCAAGATGTTTTACCCTAGAGAATGTAACTATTTTTTCCCTTATCAGATTGATCCTGGCTTGAGCTTCACTCTGAGGTTTAGTCATTGGAAGGTAATAATTCAGGATTTGGTTACTGTCTTTTAATTAAGTAGATTTAGACCTGGATCTCACTGCTTATTACGGGGTTACATTTCCAATATTTCTTTAGCCAAAACATTTATTTTCTCTGAAGAAATGAATATTTTGTGTGACAGAGATATCTATTTCCAATTTACGGAAGAAAGTTAGAGTGACATTTGTTCCTGGACACAGGGTGTGTCATCAGAGAGTGACTGACACACCTGCATGATGAGGCACGTGCTGATGGATAAGAGCTGTCTGAGGGGTTCAGAAATGTGTAGTAATGAGGAAATGATGAATTGATGATGCTAAACAAATCAAGGTTAAGATGGCTTATACATTAAAAAAAGGCAATTTCAAAATATCAGTATAATAAATATATATGACCTTCTGATGCATAGGACTCCATTTCAGAGTCACAGAGTCGCCCTTGTTTATATTCCTCTACCATTGAAACACAGAAACAGTAATGTGGCAATAGCTCCTTTTGGGAAAGAACACTTCTTTTGTTAATATTGATCCTTACATTTTCTCAAAGACGTATACACTTACATTTCATTTTGCATAGAGCAGTTGTGCTATGTTTAAGCACTAAAGTGGAGGAATTAGAGCAATTGCTATTTCCTGCACTACACAAATACCTGTTCACTCATGTAATACGATATTCACTTCAAATATTTGACTATTTTGGCCAGCATTATCTGATGATAATTTTTCTCCATTTTCTTTATTCTATGTGTATATTTTATGAATTGAGCAATAAGCTCTATTATAATTTGATAGCTCAAACAAGCTATTAATATTAGTGTGTATATTAGTCTGCCATTACCATGACAGTGCTGCATAACAAACCATCCAAAATTCAGTGTCTTTTAATGAAAGCATTTGTTTTTATCACTTATGGGTCCACGGACTAGCTTGCCTGCCTCTGTTCCAGGCTGCAGGTTGGCTGTACTTGGCTGTAAAGTTGAGTCCGGGTTCAGGTCTGCTCCACATGAATCCACTTTTTCTTTGAACCAGCAGTTACTCAGGGCATGATATCTTAGTGGATCACAGGAGCACAAAGTCCTAGACAAAAATAAAAACAAGAACAAAACAAGCACATTTAAGGCCTCTGCCTGCTTCATGACCACTGATACTCATTGTCTAAAGCAAGTCATATGGCCAAGCCTAACATCAAGTGCACAGAAAAATATACTCTATCCATTTTAGTGCAGTGCAAAGAGAGAGACTGAAGACAGAGGGACTGAAGAGTTAAAAATCAGCCAATTAAGCTGGGCATGGTGGCATGCACCTGTAATCCCAGCTACTCAAGAGGCTGAGGTGAAAGGATTGCTTGACCCCAAGAATATGAGACCAGTCTGGGCAACATAGCAAGTCCTCATCTAGAAGAAAGAAAGAAAGGAAAAAAAGAAGAAAGAAAGAAAAGAGAGAGAGAGAAAGAGAGAAGAAAGAAAGAAAGAAAGAAAGAAAGGAAAGAGAAAGAAAGAAAAGGAAGAGAAAGAAAGAAAGAAAGAAAGAGAGAGAAGGAGAAAAAGAGAGAGAGGGAGAGAAAGAGAGAGGGAGAAAGAGAGAGAGAAAAGGAAAGGAAAGGAATGGAAAGGAAGAAGAAAGAAAGAAGAAGGAGTGAAGGAGGAAGGGAGGAAGGGAGGAAGGCAGGGAGGGAGGGAGGGAGGAAGGAAGGAAAGAAGGAAGGAAGGAAGGAAGGAAGGAAGGCAGGGAGGGAGGGAGGGAGGAAGGAAGGAAAGAAGGAAGGAAGGAAGGAAGGAAGGAAGGAAGGAAGGAAGGAAGGAAGGATCAGTTAATCTACCACTCAATCCATGGCAAACACATCAGTGATTTAAGGATGCTTGTTCTGGGGTTCCCTGGAATGAGGGTGCGTGCCTTATGGCATTAGCCATAGCAGTAGTACTAAACAGTAAGTGTGTGTAATGGTATTCACTGTGCCCAAGTACAATTGCCATTTTGCCCTTATGAACTTATTAGTAATAATTAATAAACAAGTAGTGATAAAATATATAGCTTGAATGTTTAAAAATAACACTGAGTTTTTGAAGCTGATGTATTAATAGAATAATGCCCAGCAACATCATTTTCCTGTCTACCTACCTCCAACTCTTCAGCGCTCCTACCTGCAGCCCTCGCTACAGCAATGTCCTTTTACCTGGTTTCATCTCCTTCAGTCCCATTCCCTTACATATAAAATGCTGGTTCTGAATAAATTTTTAGATCAGACTTGATTAGCTAGTACATCCTGATTCTACCACTTCTCTGATTAAAAATCTTTCAAATGGATCCCATTAGCCACAGAACATAGTCTAACAGCCAAACTCTATATAATCCAGCATTTGAGGCCCTCTATAGAAGACCTCATCCTGTTTTCCCAAACCTAGTTCTCATTATTCTCCTTCATGTGCCCTATTGTTTTCTCAGAGTTATGCTTGCCCATGCATATAATGTAACTTCTTGCCCATTTAACCTTGGATCATGAGATTCTTTCAGGCTGGAGTTGCCAATACCAATTCCATTTTTACATGGTTTTATTCTATTTATGCTTCAAGACCCAGATCCAAGTCACCTCCCTCTTGGAACAGTTGAGATCCTCGTAGCCCAAAGTAATCTTCATCTTTTTCTAAAACCATAAGACTTTTCTGCCTCTTTTACTGAACCTGTCATTTTCTAAATTGTGCCATCATTATGTATCTATGTCTTGTTACTAATGGACTATCATTGATCTTTTTCTAGTTAAATACTAAATATACTTCCTTGAATATTAAAACAACATGTAATAAATAAATTTATCAATCCATTAGTACCCTCAGTCATTGTTCTTCTGTACTATGCATGCCAATAAGCTTAAGTGGTTTCCTTAAGTAACAATCAGTACACGCTGAAATCAAAGCTGTTCAAACTTCACAAACTCCAACTCTCTCTTTAGTTTTCAGACCCATTTCAGATGAGCAGAATCATTAGCAACATGTGGTGCGGCACTGTGTATTGCTTACATTTCAGAATAATTTTGTCCTAGATGTCATCTGTGATTAAATATGTCAGGGACTGGGCCTTTGGAAGCATTTCTACTTCGGGAAATGTCTGACTGTGCAAATACTCTATGGTTTTGCCTGACTTAGAAGTTATGGACAGGGCAAGCCTGACCTACTAAGTAATGTACCTGTAACAAAAATCACCCTGGACATTTGCTATCCATTGGATTTACAGTCAGAGTTGAGGAGAGCCACCATTGTTTATGTTTCCTGCCAAGGTCCAAGTATAAAATCTTAGCACCCCCTAATGTTGAAAGCAGTCCTTTCACTGTGAGCAAAAAATGGAATAAGAAAAATAGACCTAAGGCCAATCCCAGTGAAGTTTAACTTTGGAACTAGCGATGACCTCTATTTGTGTAGAATGCGAGCTTTACAGATATTACTTTCAGCACCTATTTAATTCTTGTTCCTACTAGGGCTATTTTGAGCTATTTCATCCTCACCATTTCTTATAAAATTGTCAATAAATTGTTCGTCCCTTTAAGCTCTTCTTAAATTACTTCTGAGCTATCTGCTTAGGCCATGGAGTCGACAAAACTAAATCCTATGTTCTGGGGATTGTTTTTTGTATGTTTTTATGGTGGACCATTTAATTATCTTGAGATTATTATTTACGTCTCCTTTGTATTTTTATTCTGAATTATAAAATTTTTATCTCAAAGAAGGCCTTTTCTTCCATAAAGATTTTTTTCTTTAGCTTCTCATGTTTTGGAAAAGAAAAAGTTAAATATAGAGTGTCGCTGGATAAATATAAACTGGACTGCACTGTAAAATGCCACTCAGCCTCTTTTTTTTTAAATATATATTTTTATTATACTTTAAGTTATAGGGTACATGTGCACAACGTGCAGGTTTGTTACATATGTATACATGCACCATGTTGGTGTGCTGCACCCATTAACTCGTCATTTAACATTAGGTATATCTCCTAAAGCTATCCTTCCCCCCTCCCCCCACCCCACAACAGGCCCCGGTGTGTGATGTTCCCCTTCCTGTGTCCAAGTGTTCTCATTGTTCAATTCCCACCTATGAGTGAGAACATGTGGTGTTTGGTTTTTTGGCCTTGCGCTAGTTTGCTGAGAATGATGGTTTCCAGCTTTATCCATGTTGCTACAAAGGACATGAACTCATCCTTTTTTATGGCTGCATAGTATTCCATGGTGTATATGTGCCACATTTTCTTAATCCAGTCTATCGTTGTTGGACATTTGGGTTGGTTCCAACTCTTTGCTATTGTGAATAGTGCCACAGTAAACATACGTGTGCATGTGTCTTTATAGCAGCATGATTTATAATCCTTTGGGTATATACCCAGGAATGGGATGGCTGGGTCAAATGGTATTTCTAGTTGTAGATCCATGAGGAATCGCCACATTGTCTTCCACAATGGTTGAACTAGTTACAGTCCCACCAACAGTGTAGAAGTGTTCCTATTTCTCCACATCCTCTCCAGCACCTGTTGTTTCCTGACTTTTTAATGATCACCATTCTAACTGGTGTGAGATGGTATCTCATTGTGGTTTTGATTTGCATTTCTCTGATGGCCAGTGATGATGAACATTTTTTCATGTGTCTGTTGGCTGCATAAATGTCTTCTTTCGAGAAGTGTCTGTTCATATCCTTTGCCCACTTTTTGATAGGGTTGTTTGTTTTTTTCTTGTAAATTTGTTTGAGTTCATTGTAGATTCTGGATATTAGCCCTTTGTCAGATGAGTAGGTTGCAAAAATTTTCTCCCATTCTGTAGGTTGCCTGTTCACTCTGATGGTAGTTTCTTTTGCTGTGCAGAAGCTCTTTAGTTTAATTAGATCTCATTTGTCAATTTTGGCTTTTGTTGCCATTGCTTTTGGTGTTTTAGACATGAAGTCCTTGCCCACGCCTATGTGCTGAATGGTATTGCCTAGGTTTTCTTCTAGGGTTTTATGGTTTTAGGTCTAACATGTAAGTCTTTAATCCATCTTGAATTAATTTTTGTATAAGGTGTAAGGAAGGGATCCAGTTTCAGCTTTCTACATATGGCTAGCCAGCTTTCCCAGCACCATTTGTTGAATAGGGAATCCTTTCCCCATTTCTTGTTTTTGTCAGGTTTGTCAAAGATCAGATGGTTGTAGATATGTGGTATTATTTCTGAGGCCTCTGTTCTGTTCCATTGATCTATATCTCTGTTGTGGTACCAGTACCATGCTGTTTATTGTGTCTATTTGATTCTTCTCTCTCTTCTTCTTTATAGTCTTGCTAGCGGTCTATCAATTTTATTGGTCTTTTCAAAATCCAGCTTCTGGATTCATTGATTTTTTGAAGGATTTTTTGTGTCTCTATCTCCTTCAGTTCTGCTCTGATCTTAGTTGTTTCTTGCCTTCTGCTAGCTTTTGAACGTGTTTGCTCTTGTTTCTCTAGTTCTTTTAATTGTGATGTTAGGGTGTCAATTTTGGATCTTTCCTGCTTTCTCTTGTGGGCATTCAGTGCTATAAATTTCCTTGTACACACTGCTTTGAATGTGTCCCAGAGATTCTGGTATGTTGTGTCTTTGTTCTCGTTGGTTTCAAAGAACATCTTTATTCCTGCCTTCATTTCGTTCTGTACTCAGTAGTCATTCAGGAGCAGGTTGTTCAGTTTCCATGTAGTTGAGTGGTTTTGAGTGAGTTTCTTAATCCTGAATTCTAGTTTGTTTGCACTATGGTCTGAGAGACAGTTTGTCATAATTTCTGTTCTTTCACATTTGCTGAGGAGTGCTTTACTTCCAACTATGTGGTCAATTATGGAATAAGTGCGGTGTGATGCTGAGAAGAATGTATATTCTGTTGATTTGGGGTGGAGAGTTCTGTAGATGTCTATTAGGGCCGCTTGGTGCAGAGCTGAGTTCAACTCCTGGATATCCTTGTTAACTTTCTTGCTGATCTGTCTAATGTTGAAAGTGGGGTGTTAAAGTCTGCCATTATTATTGTGTGGGAGTCTAAGTCTCTTTGTAGGTCTCTAAGTACTTGCTTTATGAATCTGGGTGCTCCTGTATTGGGTGCATATATATTTAGGATAGTTAGTTCTTCTTGTTGAATTGATCCCTTTACCATTATGTAATGGCCTTCTTTGTCTCTTTTGATCTTTGTTGGTTTAAAGTCTGCTTTATCAGAGACTAGGATTGCAACCCCTGCCTTTTTTTTTTTTTTTGGCTTTCCATTTGCTTGGTAGATCTTCTTCCATCCCTTTATTTTGAGCCTATGTGTGTCTCTGCACGTGAGATGGGTTTCCTGAATACAGCACACTGATGGGTCTTGACTCTTTATCCAATTTGCGAGTCTGTGGAACATTTAGCCCATTTACATTTAATGTTAATATTGTTATGTGTGAATTTGATCCTGTCATGATGATGTTAGCTGGTTATTTTGCTTGTTAGTTGATGCAGTTTCTTCCTAGCATCGATGGTCTTTACAATTTGGCATGTTTTTGCAGTGCACCCAGCCTCTTTCTATCACACTATGTAAATAAAAGATTTGTTGGCAGCAATTTTCTTGGTGTGTTGGGTAAATTCTTCATAAATTCAGTTTTCAGTCTGACAGTGTTCATAAAAGTGGAATATAAAAGTAAAACATATGGACATTTTCCACCAGTTTTATTATGCAAAATACTTGATTTTGTATAAAATTGGATTTTTCAAGGCTAGGAAAATCTTCAATAAATCACATCAGCAGTTCTTCAATAAATCACATCAGCAGTTCTAAAAACGTATATAGAACCCCGTGTGTTTTCCCACTCAGCAACTCTGTGAGTAAGAAGGAGACCTGAAGGCTCTGCTATGGAAGCAAAGATCGAGGGAGGGATGAATAGAGGCAGGGATGGCGGGGTGATGGGGAAGGAAGGACAAAACGAAGGGAGAGAAAGAGCGAGGAAAGGAGGGAGCCCAGGAGGGAATGATCTGATCATGTTCTCAGAGTGTGACAGAAAATGGAAACTATGTTCTTTCAAAAACCCTCCATGTGCAATGTAAGGTCTATTCTGTTTGGCCTGCATAGTGATGTGTCTTTGTTTTAATGCAGGGCCTCAGCAAGGATGTAGTGATTATCTGACAGGTTCGAATAATACCTTTGCCTCTCCTGATTCTGATTCGAATCGAATGGAATATATGACAAGAATTTAAACTGTGTATGGATCATAATTGCACCTGTAAATAAATTAATTCACCTCACCTTCAATACTTTTGGTCTGGAAGCAGCAAGTACTAGGCAAAGATGCCTTTATGATTATGTAAAGGTAAGGCTGTTTTTTTTAACAGAGTCTACTCACCCCAGACTCTAATATAGTGTATTCCAGTGTATATCATCACAGGAAGTCCTGAAAACTGTGAGTACAGGTACTACTGCTTTTTAAATGACCTATTCTTCAATGATGCAACATTTAATATTATAGATGCTCTACCTTCATATCAAATTAATCTTTAATATGGGTGACTCAAATATTTTGTGTGACTGGCTTCTAACAGTAGCATTAAAATCTCCTATTCATTAATGTCTTGCAAGAGACGATCTATGGGAAGGTTGATTTTCTGGAGAGAGATACCCAAAGGACCTTGGCAAATCCTAAAATAAACAATGTCAGTGACACAAATAATATCTCTTAATTTGTCTATTTCTTAGGCTTATAGATTTGCTTATCATATTATGTTTAGATAGTAAAATGGTTCTGAAATCACATTAAAAGTAAATCAAGGCTAGGCACAGTGGCTCATGCCTGTAATCCCCACATTTTGGGAGGCCGAGGTGGGTGGATAACTTGAGGCCAGGAGTTCAAGACCAGCCTCGCCAATATGGTGAAACCCCATCTCTACTAAAAATACAAGAAATTAGCTGAGTATGGTGGTGGGCACCTGTAATCCTAGCTACTAGGGAGGCTAAGGCAGAAGAATCCCTTGAGCCCGGGAGGCAGAGGTTGCAGTGAGCTGACAGCTTGCTAATGCACTCCAGCCTGGGTGACAGAGCAAGATTCCATCTCAAAAAATAAAAATAAAAATGAAAAAGTAAATCAAGAAACTTCTGTTCAATTGTTAAGACTCTTTAATGTTAAATTATTATACCTATCAGGTTATATGGGTTCAGATTACAAGTGTTAAGTTGCAATATTTACTACTGCACTCTCTGGGGGAAAATTAAAAGTATGGCAAGATTTCTATTTATGAGGAGCTTAAGACTGATTGGAAAATTATAGGATGACACATGCAAATTAAGAATGTACAGTTCAGGATAGTAAGCATGTAAGCGCTAATGAGTGCATTTGATGCAGGCTTGAAGCAATGTGCAAGCTTAAAAGGGAAGAAAGTTCATGAAACTCTGGCATGATCAAGAAAGACATGATAGAATGAGGGAAAACTTACTCAAGTCAGGAGAGAATTCAGGCAAGGTGAACAGTTTCAAAAAGGCACTGAACTTGATATGTGCGTGTTGTCGAAAGAGTAAAGAGGCTGGCTATATTGAAGCAGAATAGTGCTAAAGAGTAGCAAGAAATAAGATGGCATAAGTAGATAAATACTGAAATTACAAAGGATCCTGAAAGTTGAACTAATGACTTTAAACTTTGTGTGGCTGAAAATAAGGAGTGGTTGAAGGTTTTCCAATGAGTGATGTGATGAGAGCAGTAGCTGGGGAAGATCTGAAATCAGTAGCTATGGGAACCGGAAGGAGAGGAGACCGGGAGGGCTCCAGGGAGAGGTCACCCCTAGGTGAGGAGGTCACTCTTAGACCCGGATCAGGGGTGCAGCCATGGTGGAGAT
This sequence comes from Hylobates moloch, assembly GCF_009828535.3. Taxonomy (NCBI): domain Eukaryota; kingdom Metazoa; phylum Chordata; class Mammalia; order Primates; family Hylobatidae; genus Hylobates; species Hylobates moloch. The sequence goes on from NW_026652278.1 coordinate 84,643,797, forward strand.
GGCAAGAGGGGTGCAAGAGAAACTTAAGTTCTAATACTGTCATAAAGTTTAAAGAAAATTGTTTTAAAAGAAAAGGAAGGAAAATTTGTGGACAGAATACCCATTTAAGTACACAATGATATGCTTATGTTTTTGCTATGAAAAGGGCTAAGGCTGGGAGACCAGAAAAGTAACAGTGTGGTTTTGATGAGAGCAAGACATACAAGTGAGACTGCAGTGGGCAGAGAATAGAATGGAGCTCCAGTGAGAAGACAGCTCCATGAATAGAGAGGACACAACAAAGAGCCTTCCTTCCAGCAGGAGAAAGGATGCTTTCTTAGACGAAGTCAGCATGGATTCCAGAGAGTCAGGCTCTCAGCTCCAGGAAAGGTACCCGGGGAGGCAGTTGGAGAGGGCAAAAGGGGCAGAAAAATAAACAGATGCATCATGAAAAAATGAATGTGAAGACCAGGAATAGTGTAGTATCCCTGAAGTCAAGGGGCAGGGGGATTCTTTTACAAAGCATGGGTGGTCAATACTATTAAATTGTAAAGTAAAGGCCAAGAAAGGTAAAGATGAAGAACAGCCTCACTCCATTGGATGACAACCATTTTAATAGAGTATTGGCACAGAAGCTGGATCAGAGGAGTTCATGAAAGACTAAAGATAACAGGGAATGTCAATTCAGGTTGAATTCTCCTTTCCTAAAATGAGACCTGGCCAGCCGGGTGCCGTGACTCACACCTGTGATCCCAGCACTTTGGGAGGCAGAGGTAGGCAGATTGCTTGAGCTCAGAAGTTTGAGACCAGCCCTGGTAACACAGTGAGACTCCATTTCTATAAAAAATACAAAAAAAGTATCTGGGTGTGGTGGTGTGCACCTATGGTTCCAGCTTCTCGGGAGACTGAGGTGGGAGGATCCCCTGAACCCAGGAGGTAGAGGCTGCAGTGAGCTGTGATTATGCCATTGCACTCCAGCCTGGGCAACAGAGTGAGACACTTTCAAAAAAAAAAAAAAAAAAAAGGTGGGGAGAGACCAAAATGACTAGAGTAGTCCTAAAGCTGAATTCAGAACTGTTCAACAGCTCCCCTGGTTTTACAGAAAGGTAATAAGGTTTAGAGACAGACAGTATGGGGACTCAAACCCAATTTTGCTGTCAGACCAGTTTCCTAATTTCCCCAATTCCTCATCACTTCATCTATTTTTCTTTAAATCACATAATAGTACCTACCATGAAAGGCAGTTTTGAGGATTAAAATTATGTGTACTAGAGTGTTTAGCATTGTGCCTGACATAAATTGTAAACGAATTTACCTCCCCTTTTCCCCCCCTTGGAGTAATTCCAAATTGGCATGGACACTATGGAATTTCTTTTTCTTAAAAACTAAAAATAATGGATTTACATATAAAATTACAATTTCAAGAATGTTTTGAGGATGGCCTTGCTAGGAGAGTTGATTGGATTTACTCTCAAGATCCATTTTTATGGAGTGCGATTTGATAATGTCATTAAAACAGCTTGTCATTGTCTGAATTTCCGCAATTCATTCACGCCAGAAATTACAATATCAAAAACAAGGAGTTATTTTCTTGCTTCAAAATAAAATACCTTTTTTTCAAATAAATTCTGTTCAGAACTATTCTTGTTTTCCCCCTTGGAAAAGCAATTTCCTTCAATTGGCAATGTTTCCAACTACCAGTAAACTGGCAGATCAAAGAACAGCCCTTGGAATGTGGAGCTTGGAGGTTTCTTTATTAAAGAGATTTTTCTGTGATAAATGAGACATTTGATTCCTTTTAGATTTTTTTTTAGAGATTATAAATCACTTTTTAGAAAAGCTAATTTAACTGAACTCTGTGGTACATATACAAGTAAAATCATACCAATTCCATTATTCATTCATAATTCTATCATGATTGTTTGTGAAAGGGTTGACTTGGAGAATAATTATGGTAACTGAATCACCTAGTGAATTGTGCATTTCACTGAGTGGTCTCTGTTGAAATCCACATCACATCCATTGCAGAAGGAGTTAGTTGGCAAGCATATGTGCCAGGCCCTGTACCAGCATCACTGGAGGTGTAGAAAGCTAAAGGCATATCTTGAGGAGTTCCAGATTCTTGAGGAGCTGTCAATAAAGTGTAGAAGACTGACATGCAAACAAATAATATATATTTAAATAATTACATTTAAAGTATAAATAAAATACATTTAAATAATTGACATTTTTGTCACGTTGTATAACATGCTGTATAAATTATGAAAATCATAAATAGAAACAATGTAGAAGGGCAGAGCAGAAGAGGCTCTGATTGGCTTCGTTTTGGGGTTCAGGAAAGGCTTCCTAGAGGGGATGGCTGAGCTGGGATTTACAAAATAAACAGAAACTTACTTCCTTTTGTGATGCTTTACAAAATTGAGAGGAACATCACAAAAGAATGCTTCCTGTGGGAGGCTGACTACCAAAATGGAGAAGGAAAGGAGAGGCTATGAGCTACATCCCCTCATGCCCATGTTCTTGACTCCTGAATTACCACTTGGTTGTCACTCTTGTGGTAAGCAGTGACTTGGGCAGCAGAGAGGGGCCAGGAGCATGAAGCTAGTTGACTTTTTCTGCCAGGAAATATGGAACCAGCAGAGAGATGTACTCACCCTAACATTGCCCAGTTTTTCCTCAACTACATCAGTGCCCCTTTTCTGTTTCTTTTTTCTTTTTTTTTTTTTTGAGATGGAGTTTCGCTCTTGTCACCCAGCTGGAGTGCAATGGTGTGATATCGGCTCACTGCAACCTCTGCCTCCCCGGTTCAAGCAATTCTCCTGCCTCAGCCTCCCAAGTAGCTGGGCTTACAGGCGTGCGCCACCATGCCTGGCTAATTTTTGTATTTTTAGTAGAGACGGGGTTTCACCATGTTTGCCAGGCTGGTCTCAAAGTCCTGACCTCAGGTGATCCACCTACCTGAGCCTCCCAAAGTGTGAGGATTACAGGTGTCAGTGCCCCTTTTCATAGTTAATATTTTGTAATGCATCCTTTCCCACCTGAAGTGAATATCATCTATGCTATAACCTACTCATAATGTAATTTCAAAAAATCACTATAATATCCTAAAGGCAATGAAAAGGAGAAATAAAAGGAAAGTACATAAAATAGTGTATATTCGCATATGTAAATACTCCAACACTGCTACGCAAAGTCACGTAATAAAATAGATCCCTTTTATATGTGGAATGGTAGTGAATAACAAATATAAATTTAAACAAATATGAGTGGGTTGTATTTGCAATCCACATGCCAATAGTAACATCGCCATCTGCAACATGAATTTCCAAACTGGTGGAAAGACTTAAAACAAACATTTCTAAACCAAAGTACAGTCTTCCCTCAGCTTACACAATAATTACATTTCTGGAAATTTGATGCATATTGAAACTGTGCAAAACTATTTTTCTGTTTATATACAAAATGGATTTAGGTTCTGGGATCAAATAATTACAAAAAGTTTTCTTTACACAAATGTCAGACAGGACTTTCAAAAGTTATGTGGGACATAAGTTTTCACTTTGCAAAACTGTACCGTGAATTACTAAATGCCGGTTATAGCCCCAAATTATAGTGATGACCCAAAAACCACCACACTTGTGCAAAACACTCTCTACGGGGTGGTATTGACCTCATTGAGAAGGTCTGACAATGTACTGGGCTTAACCATTCAGTCTGTGTCAGACACTGGAGCTGAGGAGGGGCGGTCCATCTTTGGGGAGAGGATCAGCAGTCTATGGAAGGTATCACGTTCCTATCCGTATGAGGTTGCACCTACTATTCATTTATTCTTTCATTCAATCAATGTTAATTAGCATACCTACTATATTCTAGACATTGCTCCAACAACTATGAAAGAACACTGAGATTTTAGAAAACAATACTAGGAAAACTCCTGCACTTGTAGAGCTGATTCTAATCATTGCTTCTTTGTGGCTTTTTTCTGAGGCAACTGAGACTAATATAACTTTTTTTCCCCAGAAGATTCTGAAATGAGTCAGAGTTTAGCCCCAAACCTGAAAAGTCACTCTCTATTCTTCTACCCATACTAAATTATGCCCTGGCATGTTGCCCAGAAGACCCCATCAGACGTTCCGCAATAAGATCAAAGAATTCATGAAGATACTCTAAGATATTCCAAGTAAGAATATCAAAATCCTCCTGTGATCAAACTCCCAGGGAAATATTAAAAGATAGTCCTAAGGATATTAATGTATAAAAGCATTAAATTTGAAAAGAATTATAGTCCAATATCAAAGCCTATTGCCCTTGTGCATTAAAAGTTCATAGGAATTAAAATCCAAAAATTTTCTTTCCCAGTTTCTCTGACTGCTCAAGTCAACAGCTGGGTGAAGTGTGGGATCTTGCTGTGGTTGTAGCAGAGTCCGCCTGCCACTAAATTATTTGTACAATGCCTTCAAGATCTTTAGCAGATTCTAAAACTATCAGAGTTCTAAAAGTTGAGAAAATATAACATTCTTCTCAGCACTTACCCACATCCACAAGACTTAGAACGTAATTCAAGCTCCAGGTCCAACGCAGTTGTGCTAGGAAATGTATGCTCCCAGAATGCAGCCCATAGCTGCGTATGATGGTGTAGATCTTAAAGACACCATTTATATCCCAGTTTATATATGATTCCCTCTCATCATCATTGTATAGGGCACCCCCTGCAAAGCACTGTAGGGCAACCTGCAAAAGTCTTTAGTGGAGACTTAGTGTTATCAGAGAATAAGAGAGCAGATACAGATCTTGGGTTTGATGCACAGCAGTCTAGAGCCTCTTACGTCAGTTATCCCGAGGCCAAAATCTATTTCAACTCACTTAGGAGAAATCTTACTGTGGTAATGAATGAACTAACCCAATACCAGCTTGGGGCCAGGCACATATGTCATTTCTTTCCATCTAGCCCTGGCTTCTGCCTCATACCTTCTTTCACATTTACCAGTTATCCATTTAAAGTCCCAATCTGAGCTTACATCATGTAGGATCAGATCCAAACTCCTTGGCATGAAATATATGGAACTTCACAGCCTTGTTTGTTGGACTTCGTCATTTCTCCTGTTCTCTCACCCTAGCCTCCAGGATCAATGAACGGGATCAGAAGTTGTTGACACATGCCATGCGTTTCACACTTCCGTGGCCTGGCACTCATGTCTTTCTGGCTGGGATACCCTTCCTCTTTTGTAGGTCTGGAAGGTCTCTACTTACATTTAAGGGCCAATCAAAATGTCTGTCTCCATCATGTGGGTTCTCATGATACACTTCCATTCTTTTATTGTGGCACTTACTTTTCTCTATTTTGTATATAATTTATATACACACATATATTTATATGTATACATATATAGTGTACGTGCATATACACACAAGTGTATGTATATTTAATTTGTAGACCTTTACTCTCTTTTGTTCATGAGGAGGTCTATGTCTTGAAGGTCTAGAAAGGGCTTTATACATCCTTGTATGCACGGGACCCAGCACAGAGGCCTGGCACACAAGTCCCAGAATAAAAATGCTTGCGGCCGGGAGCGGTGGCTCACGCCTGTAATCCCAGCACTTTGGCAGGCCGAGGCGAGCGGATCACAAGGTCTGGAGTTGGAGACCAGCCTGGCCAACATGGTGAAACCCCGTCTCTACTAAAAATAACAAAAATCAGCTCGGTGTGGTGGCGGGCGCCTGTAATCCCTTGGGAGGCTGAGGCTAGAGAATCATTTGAACTCAGGAGGCGGAGGTTGCAGTGAGCCAAGATCACGCCATCGCACTCTAGCTTGGGCAACAGGGCGAGACTCCATGTCAAAAAAAAAAAAAATGCTTGCTAATATAAACGTGATCATAAAGACAGCAATGATTGTCATGAAATTTTAACTTGCTTACCAGAAAAAGTGCATGATCTAAAACTTGGCAAATGTGCTCTTCCGTGAGACAAGGGAGTGAAGATTAGAAAACTCGAGTTTCTTCGGATTCTGAATTAACTAAAATCATGTTTAAGTTGGAAAGACAGTGCCATCTATTGGTGCATTTCTTTTTCTTTTGAAATTACTGGTTTTAGCCATTCCTGTCTTACATAATTCTAGCACTTTAGAGTAATGTCACTGGTCATGGTCATGGCTGTTCTGTGGCCTTGAGCACATCATAGCTCTGTTATGAATTTAATATTTGGAGTTAGATACACACAGATACTCATTTAGAAAAGGGCGGGGCGCGGTGGCTCACGCCTGTAATCCCAGAGACAGAGGTTGCCGTGAGCCAATATCAGGCCATTGCACTCCAGCCTGGGTGACAAGAGCGAAACTCCGTCTCAAAAAAAAAAAAAAAAAGAAAAGAAAAAAGAAACAGAAAAGGGGCACTGTGGATCACGAGGTCAGGAGATGGAGACCATCCTGGCTAACACGGTGAAACCCCGTCTCTAGTAAAAATACAAAAAAAATTAGCCGGGCGTGGTGGCGGGCTCCTGTAGTCCCAGCTACTCGGGAGGTTGGGGCAGGAGAATGGCGTGAACCCGGGAGGTGGAGCTTGCAGTGAGCCAAGATCGCGCCACTGCAGTCCGGCCTGGAGAAAGAGCGAGACTCCGTCTCAAAAAAAAAAAAAAAAAAAAAAAAGAAAGAAATACAATGAAGATTACTCAGAAGAAAACAAATGTTTTCTAGTTATGTGTTTAGAGAAATCCAAGCACCCACTATTTCAAAGGATGTTTCTAGAAGGCTGCCATGGCTGCGAATTGTTCTGGGTGCTGGCGACACCACAGTGAAGAAGTCAGACAGAGTCTCCGTCTCCCCACCCGCGGGACTTACATCCTTGTTGGGAAAGAGACCGGACAAAGCAAATAAACAATAAATAAGATCGGTTTTTATTATAATAGGAAAAGAAAACAGGATGATGCTGGGGGAGGGCAACATTCGATAGCACAGGCTTCTCTGAGGAGGTGACATGTGAGGTGAGGGCCCATGACAGGGAGTCCTTAGCTGTGCGGGTTCAGCTTCAGCTGAGGAAAGACGTCTCCTGGTAGGAAAAGCTGCAGGAGCAGGCCCATGGGCAGGAGTCCTCCTGGGATGAAGGAAGTGCAACCAGCAGTGAGGTGCGGGCGGCCTGGGAAGGAGGCACAGGCCAGAGCAGCTGGGGCTTGCAGACCGTGGGAAGGAGCCGGAATTTTACTTTAGGTGCAACGAGCATTTTAGTCAGAGCAGGAGCAGCATCTCACTGGAGTTTGCAGACATGCAGGCAATTCAGTGGAGAACACTATGGCTGCTTCGGAATTAGGTCTATTAAGAAGATGTTTCAGTGGGAACAGGTGAAGAACAATGGTGGTCACCTGGAGATGGAGCCCTCTGAGATATGTTTCGAAGGTAGAATGGAGTGGATGTGGAGTGAAGAGAGAGAGAGGAATCAGAGATGACTGAAGTTGTAGGCTCGAAACGTTGAGGTAAAGAAGCCTCAAGGAGAACAGTTTTGGGAGGGCTTGTGGAAGAGGGGAATCAAAGCACTTGTTTATTTATTTATTAGATATTTATTGAGTGCCTCTCATGTGCAGACACCTAAAAACTGGGAACATAGCAGTGAGCAGAACAGAAATCTGTGCATTCACTTGTATTCTCTTCAGCGGGAAAGACAATGAAATAAACAAGTTAGCCTGGGCAGCATAACAAGACCACATCTCTAAAATTTTCTTATTAGCTATTCATAGTGGCATGCACTTGTAGTCCCAGTACTTAGGAGGCTGAGGTGGGAGGATCACTTGAGCCCAGAAGTTCAAGGCTGCAGTGAGCTATGATTGTAGCACTGCATTCCAGCCTGGATAACAGTGAGACCTTGTCTCAAAAAAAAAAAAAAAGTTAAATATGTAGTATATAGAAGAAGGTAATACTTGCTGTGGAGAAAAGTCAAGCAGGAAAGGAGATGGGAATGTTGGGAGAGTTTACACAAGGAAGGCCTTATCGAGTTGGGGCTATCTTTTTTTTTTTTTGGAGACAGTCTTGCTCCATCACTCAGGCTGGAGTGTAGTGAAACGATCTCAGCTCACTGTAACCTCCACCTCCTAGATTCAAGTGATTATCCTGCCTCAGTCTCCTGAGTAGCTGGGATTACAGGCGTGTACCATCACACCAGCCAAGTTGGGGATATCTGAGTAAAGACCTGAAGAAATGTAGGAGGACAAACGATGTGGATATACAGGGAAGAGCATTCCAGGCAAAGGGAACAGCAAATGCCATACCCAAGAAGCAGGAGCATGCCTGGTTTGGCTCAAGAAGCAAAATGAACAAAGTGGAGAAAATAAGAAATTAGATAAGAAAGGTCGGGGTGGGAGAGGAGGAGAGAAGGCCATTGTGATGGCTTTGGTTTTTCTATTGAGTGGATGGGAGTCAGTTAGGAGGGTTTCAGCAGAGCGATGACCTGGTCTGACTTACATTTTAACAGTATCCTCTCGATGACATTTTGAGAATAGACTAACGAGGAACAAGAGCAGAATCAGGGGCTTCGTAGGAGGCTCCAGTGATCATCAAGGCAAGACATCAGAGCAACTGGGGCCAGAGTGTTAGTGGGTGCAGTGGTTAAGGTAACAGTGGGTGAGCGGACTTTCATGACACATTCTTTTTAAAATCATAGATTACTTTCCCAAAGAGGAAAAAAATGTTAGGTATCATACCAGGTTTTTACTGAAAGTCATAATATAATCAATCCAATTATAATTCTGTTCCTAAATTAAGACTACCTCTAAGAACATCAATGTAAAAATGTTTAATCATGACCTATTGTGACTTCACATCCAATTTGGTGTGAAAGATGCAACTTTTTTGTAAATAATGGAGAAGTAATGAATTGTTTTTCTTTTCAGTTATACTATGGGGTTAGTGAAAATGCCAACTTGGCTGGAACGTTTTGTGGTTCCACTGTACCTGCTCCTTTTATCTCTTCTGGTAACTTCCTTATGATTCGTCAGTGACTTAACATTAGAAAGGGAAGGATTTAATGCTACATACACCATCATGGACAGTGAGTAAATAGAAACATTTTTATATGTTATGAAATACACATGTATTTAGGCACTGAAAAGAATGCCCTGCTTATTATATTGAAATTTCAATGTTAATTACTAAACTCAATGTCAATTACTATCTAAACTCAATGTCAATTACTAAACACCATGTTACTCTATGTTAATCTGTGGTACAAAATTTGATACAATTTTCAGTCAAGGATATAAACCCCCAATTCTTTTTTTTTTTTTTTTTTGAGACGGAGTCTCGCTTTGTCACCCAGGCTGGAGTGCAATGGCGCAATCTTGGCTCACTGCAAGCTCCACCTCCCGGGTTCACGCCATTCTCCTGCCTCAGCCTCTCCGAGTAGCTGGGACTACAGGCACCCGCCACCACGCCCAGCTAATTTTTTGTATTTTTAGTAGAGACAGGGTTTCACCGTGGTCTTGATCTCCTGACCTGGTGATCAGCCCGCCTCGGCCTCCCAAAGTGCTGGGATTACAAGCGTGAGCCACCGTGCCCGGCCTAAACCCCCAATTCTTAATGGAATGATGAAAATATAGCTCCTCTGGGGTGGGAGATGAGGAAGACAGAATTTTAAAGATTGCCTGAGATGAGACATGAATAAAATGTCTCTTGTGTTGCTTTTTCTTCCCAGTGCCTTGTGGTGGAACATACAATGCAACTTGGTCCCCACAAAATATTTAATCACCCAATTCATCAGACCCAGATGTCCCATTTTCCATCTGTACTTGGGTCATTGACACCCCTCCACATCAGCAGGTCAAGATAACTGTGTGAGTGTTAACAGCTGAGCTCATAAGACTGCATGCAGAATTACTTAGAGCTTCAGGACTCACCACAGGTAACAATTACAGGATGAATGACAGTCGCATCTTTTCACCAGCTTTTGCAAAACACTTGAAATAATGAGGCCATGATTAAATAATTTTCTAAGTTACTTCCAGCTTAATGTGTTTTTCATCTGTACACAAAGCCCTCCAATCAGGTGTGTCAAGAAACTTGAACTTGGTCCTGTAGGTCCAGAGCTCTCAAAGCTTCGTGTGCCTAAGAATGCATTAAGATGCATCTTAAAAGTGCATCCTCCCTGGCCCACCCTCAGAGACTGAGTTATAACACCCATTTATCTGACTTTTTGACAAACATCTCTGGTGTTTTGGTGCCAATACCAGAGCTCCATGGACCATGCGTGGAGAAATACATATAGTTAGTAGGATTTATGTATAGGCTGAATTGAAAGGGTCAACACAGAACACAAGAGAATCAGTGAAGAGGCCGTTTGGCACCAGTTTCAGAGGTCTATATTCATGGTAATATAAGAGAGATAAAAAGAAAAGGGCCAGGTGCGGTGGCTCATGTCTGTAATCCTAGCACTTTGGGAGGCCGAGGCAGGTGACCCGAGGTCAGGAGTTCAAGACCAGCCTGGCCAATGTGGCAAAAACCCATCTCCATTAAAAATCCAAAAAATTAGCCGGGTTCAGTGGTGCATGCCTATAACCCCAGCTACTCAGGAGGGTGAGGCATGAGAATTGCTTGAACCCAGGATGCGGAGGTTGCAGTGAGCCAAGATTGTACCATTGCACTCCAGGCTGGGCGACAGAGCAAGACTTTGTCTCAACAACAACAACAACAACAACAAAAACAAAGAGGCCGGGCATGGTGGCTCACGCCTGTAATCCCAGCACTTTGGGAGGCCGAGGCAGGGCAGGTGGATCACGAGGTCAGGAGATCGAGACCATCCTGGCTAACACGGTGAAACCCCGTCTCTACTAAGAATACAAAAAAAAAAAAAATTAGCTGGGCGCGGTGGCAGGCGCCTGTAGTCCCAGCTACTCGGGAGGCTGAGGCAGGAGAATAGCATGAACCCAATCGTGCCACTGCACTCCAGCCTGGGTGACAGAGTGAGACTCCATCTCAAAAAAAAAAAAAAGAAAGAAAGAAAGAAAGCCATTTTGAGCTTTACAAAATGCTGAGTCTGAATTTCCTCTGGAATAAGATGTTGAGGAGACAGTTGGACACAAAGTGGGATGTTGACCTAAGGCCCAAAGATTTTTGTGCATCATCATTATCATGATAAGTAATTGAAATAATGAGAAGAATAAGATTATCCAGGGAAAAATATGTAAAGGGAGAGGCCATGAACTGAGGATGGATACCAGGGAGAACATCTGAGAATAGCTGGATTGTCTTTCTGCAGTCGAGGGAGCAACTAACCCTCCCCAGTTCATTCCAAGAATGTCATGTTCAAGCCCCATCTGCTGGAATAGTAGAGTCCCATTTGTTGTCTTCTGAGTTTTCAGGGTCCTCTTCACTATAAATCTGGGGTCCCCTGCTTCTCACCTGGTCTTGCTGGGGAGAGAAAAGTCCCGTTTGTCTGACTCCAATGTGGAGAGGTGTCAGATGTGCTGGCAGCTGAAGAGGCCCTGGACTTGCTCAGTTTTGTGCAAAGCATAGACGCTGAGATGAGCTCCCAAGCTCTCAAGATGGACAAGATGCTAGATTATTATCATTCTGTTGGTAATGGTTTTCAGGACAAAATCCCTATTACCCAGTGGTACCCTTACAGGAAGGACTTAGAGCCAAGTGGAACAAGTCCCTTTGGGTGAAAGCTTTTCCCCCTGCTTCATGAAGCTAAGAAAATGAGGATCATGGTGGACCACTCAGTGGGGCACAGAGTGCCACTTACAGAGCACTGGGCACCAGCTGGAACATAACAGCAGCTGGAGTGGCTGTGAGTAAGACCCAGTGTTTGTCATGACTGAATAATGTTTTCAACTGAATGAATACAGGAAACAATCAAGGGTTTCAGACTGGGTAGGTAGGGAGGAAAGACAAACATTGACGGATGAGCTGGGAGAAACTGGGATTCTCAGGGTATCCAAGAATAGACAGAGAAGGTCTAATTGGAAGATCATGAAGGAATGATGTGTAGGGCTGTTATAGAGGATGTACAGTAGCTACCTGGCACTGGGGATGAACAGAGACGTAGAGATGGAAGTCACTGGTGTTAAGAAATATAAAGTGAGGGTGTTTAATGGCTTGTCTGTATAAACACTGAAACCTCTAAGGGTTCAGAAAGGAAATCGGGGGCAGGAGATTACTATGAGCTGAGACACCTCAAGTCTTTCATAAATGTTGGGAAGTAACCAGGAGAAAAGTAAGTGAGAGTGATGACAATGGTGAGAATATATTTGACCAGACGTAGAGACCCTCAAAGGCAAACCAGCTTTGAGGCAAGGATGGAAGCTGCAGTGAGGAACGTGGAGCATCCCTCCCTTCCCCCTAGGCTGATCCCCCACGCTTCCTACTCAATGAACTGTGGAGCATGGGAAAAGAATGGCCTCTACCAGGAGGCTGGTGGGGAAACAGGTTTTGCTAAGGCTACAAAGTGGAAAGGCGGCGGATGTATACAGAGAATGATTGACAGTGCGGTTAAAGTTCACAGGATACAGCAAAGTTAGACAAGGACCAAGAGCAGGAGACGGATGGGAGGAGGAGTGGAAGTCCTGAGCAGTAAGAGGAGTTTGCAAGCAGAGTTGGGTGGGGTCTTTCAGTAAGTTCCTAAGGACTGCAGATATTAGAGACATACTTGTGACAGGGAGGCTGCAAATACCCTGACTTTGGTACAACTTGTTTTTATGCAAGAACTGATGGGCATTCAACTGCATTTACTCCAGGCTTTTGAGAGGTAATGAGGGCTGCCCAAGTGTTACAAAGGGGAACCGGCACCTCATTACAGGCCCTGGCTGGCTTGGGGATGTACAGTGGAACCAAAGGCTCTGATTAGATTTGCTAAGGGGTAGCAAGGGCTGGATCAGGGCGATGATGGTTGTTAGTCTCATGGAGCTCAGGACTGGCAAAAGCCCCAGGAGGAGAAATCCAGTGAACTCTCAAACAGCCCAGTGGTGCTCAGAGCAATGGCACAGGCCTCAACTAGGAAGTCGCATGAGAGGGGAGGGGTCTTGTTTTCAGCAGGGAAGTGTCTGTGGTTTCAGCAGAAACTTTGCCTCCGCTCCTCCCTCCCCTCTGGGAAGGTGTGACTTGTATCAGTTCCAAGGCCAACGTGAGTCTTCTTGCAGAGCACTTCCAACAACAGCTAGTTTCCACGGTTAAATATTTAAGCCATACTTTTATATGCAGTTTAATTTCTGTCATGCTGTTCTTTTCTAAAATAAATCTAACATGATTTGGCTTCCATTTCGTTTCAGAGTCATGGAAATTCAAGAATTCAGTTCTGTGGCAGAAATGCTTCGGCTGTGCCAGTGTTTTATTCTTCTATGAGTACTGCAATTGTCATTTTCAAATCTGGAGTTTTAAACAGAAATTCTAGAATGAGTTTCACCTATCAGATAGCAGGTGAGCCCCGGAACTTCATCTTTTATTAAGAAAAGCTGCCATCATTACAATTATTCCTAGAATAATTACAATTATTTCTAGAATTGACTCCTGTGAGTAAATTAGGATTTGTTAACAAAAACCACACCCATCTCTTAACTAGAACCCAGGCCCAATTTAGCAAATTACTAAAGTTGGTTTCTAAAGAGGTAAAGAGAATAAAATACTAACCAAGATGCTTAGAATGCTAGCATTTTTTTCAACGTCTATGTAGTTGATTTTAAAAATATACCAGTTATTTTGTTAATTTACCCACTTAACCACACTGAATATACATATTTATTTACAAGAAATATATGTATATATTTACAAGAGCTTTACCAAAATACAATCCTCATATCATACAATTTACCCATTTAATGTTTATATTTCAGAGGTATTTCACAAGGTTGAAAACCTTAGAAAATTATGTTTGTAAAAATCAAAAAGCCTTAAAAGAGTTACCTGATTACTATCACTGAGAAGTTTATTTTCACAGAACACTTTATTTAATATTTGTTTTGAATTGATTCAAATGAAAGCTGCCTTTGGTTAAACAAACAGAAGTACTTTTGATTTTTTTTTTTTTTTACAAAAAAAAAAGGTAAAGAACGATTTCCTACAAATAACTCACCAATGGATTTAAAATCCTTGCATGAAACTCTGTCTTGGAGGTAGCGTCCTTGTCTAAAAGAGAGTCTGAATGCTAGCCACTTCACCTCAATGTGATCAGAAAAAGTTCAAAGGATCCTTGAGTATTTGTCTTTAAATGAGAAGGCTCCTGTGTCATGCTTCCTGTAGGGGTGTTTGTGTGAACAAGCTGCTGCACTGCATCTGTGTGTGCTGCTTGAAATTCACTTCACCGCTTAGGGTCTCAATTATCTCAAAGGTAAACGAAGAAGCTGGATTACTTTTTTCTAAAGTTTGTTCACATGTAATGATCTTTTTGAATTATTCCCATGAAGTTGAAAGAGCACTGAACATCAGAATGCATACATTAATTAAGCATATTTTTCTTCTAAGATTGCAACAGAGACTATCACAAGGCATTTGGCAACCTGAGGAGTACTGGATGGTCAGATAACTATGACAGTGACATGGAGTGCACCATTACTCTCATAGCCCTGCCACAACCACACCCTCTTTTTTCATTTATTTGGCATTGAGAACTCAATTGAACGCAGAAACGATTTCTTGGAGGTAATGTGCATTTGAATATCATTTAAATGAATTATTTAAAAGATGATGGATTTTACCCCTTTTCTTTAGTGCTTCTAATACTCTATGATTCTTACTTGTTTCATTAATTTATTCATTACCCTTTCATTCCCTAAACATTTACAGAGCACCAGTCCAAACACCGGAAATTGGGAACCTCAGGGTCCTCGGAAGACTCCTAGTCTGGCGGAAAGGACAGATGGGGTATAGCCAGTTACAGCACAATGTGGAAAGGACTAACTGAGTCCAGCAGGGGTAGGGGTTCCTAACTCAGTCTGGGAACTAGAAGGCTTCTTTAAGAGGGCAAGAGTAAGTTGAGACCTAAAAGGATCAGAGGAAAGTCTAAGAACAACATGCTGATTCTGTAAAATGAAACTGAATGATACTAAATAGCTCACCTAATTTCCCTGACAGCTACAGTAAGTTTGGGGCATCGTCAACATCCTCTAAAGACAAGCGTTGCCTTGAATAAGTGCTCCCTTGTTGTAGGAGGTGTGGTCTGTCCTTTTTCCACCACAACTCCAGAGCTCTAATTTGGACACAGAAGTGACTTTGCTGTTTGCCCATCCTCCACCCATCCACCCTCCACTCCCACCCCAGGACACACTGAGAGAGAAGCCCCCCTTGCACCTGGAGCAGGCAGAGCCATGCCCCTTGTGGGCCTGAACCTTTGGGGTCTTCCAGAGCCCCCGGTGAGCTCCCTCTGTGCTCTTTCTGCCACATCACCTGCATTGGGCATGTGAGATGGAACATGAATATCATTGCTCATAGGAAGGAAATGGTCTGAATAAGCCTCATCTGATGAGGACCCAGTGTGTGGAACTCAGCACCTGTGTTTTGCCAGAAAACCCCCAGAGCTCATGGGGTTGTGACCTTTGCAATCTCTGCTGAAAATGCATTCATCCTTAGGAAATAAACTCAGGTGGAACCTGAGACTCAAAAGGATAAGGATGCTGAATTCCTCTGAGAGTGGAATTTAAATCTAAACCTCATTCCGATGCTCTCTAAATTGGTTTTGTTTCACCATACAAGAGGCTTCAGTAAGGTTTCCAAAAAGTTTGCTTGTTCCTCTACACCTCATCTGGAGTTGTATTTTTAATTTTTTTCTCACTGCCTCCTTGATCAGGTCTTCATTCAAAATAAGCTGCCCAAGATGATTTGATCTTTGTAGCATAAACAAATGTACTGGTGTATGCAGCAGGCTTCTTTCCTTCTGTGGGAGGATTCTTTCCAGTGGGCTTCTGTTCAGCTGCTAGTTTCTTGGTAGCTGCAGACTTTGTTCCCAACAAAATCTTTTCTCGCCTGCAACCCACCTCATCTGATTTGGTTGCTGTCACCTTCTGCCCAGCCTGGCGAGGAAGGGTATTCTGGCATATGGTCTTTGCCTATGGGTTTAGCTTCAACATGATTCCTGATGCAGAGTTTTATCATCCTGGAAAGCTCTCCCCTTTGGAATTCACCTAAATCCTTTATTAATCAATAGCCTTAACATGTAGTGCCATAAATAACACTCAGGGGAAGCTCATGCCTTTTCTAAAGGAATATTTGCATGACAGGAAACCAAAAGATGTTATGTAGCAGGGAGAAAACGAAGAGACAAATACAGTATTCTTTGTGCCAGTCAGGTTACTCAACTTGGACCTATGTACCTCTCCCACCATGGAGATCCATATATTTATATGAAGCATAAAGCAGAAAGAATGAGGGGAGTGGGATCTGGAGGAAAGATGGAATAATCCCGTTAGGTTGGAGTCACAGTGCAACTAACTCTTAAGTCACTCCAGCTTGAATGGACCATTATTGATCAGAGTCAACATTTGCCATTTGCCTGATACGTGCTGGGAAGCAAAGCCTTGCTTTCCAGCCATGGAGAGTAAGAACTTCTCCTTCTCACTGTCCTTCATTACTCCGTAGAATGGATCTGAAACTTCCTGTCCCATAAGCAAAGAAAGGAAACCACAGCTTAGGCCTGTAAAATGTAGCTCCGTCTGGCTCTCAGTGGGAAGATTGTGGGCATAGTTTATTGGCAGCTGGACCAGGAAGCCTCAGCATTCCATTCTTGTGAATTGCCGTGGGAACAGAAATGTCTGACTGAGGATTCTGTGTTACAACCAAGTGAGGGCCGAGCTCTAGACCATGCCTGGAATCTGCGATTGTTTTCATGCCTTCACATCCCATTTCAGGACATGCCTCTGATGTCCCAGGGATGCCCGCTGCTTTCGGTGGCCCCATTCCTCCTAGGAGACGAAAGTGAATAAGACAAGTTGTTGGTAGTGTCAGTGAAAATTAGTATCTCACTGCTCCTCTCAGAGCAACGCCATTTTAAAAGAGGACCCCTAGGTGAAAACACCCAAACTCAAGAGTATGGTGCTGGCAGGTCTTAAATATGGCAGCCCTCCCATCTACTAGTGAATAACTGGCTACTCTGTCATGGCAAGTCTACTTTGTTTAAACACTTAGCAGAATAATCCCTGAAGCACTAGAAAGGCATTATTCTCTCCCATGGGCTACTACATAGACCTAAAAGGAATCTCACCTGATCAACACAGCCCAGCAAAATTAGACTGTCTTAACTCTGTGACTTAAGATACCAGCAATTAACCAAATTTTAAACCATGGAATTACAAAGGGAAGAGAGGAAATTCCAATATTTTGAATACACAGATCAGTAAAATCAGCATTTCTACATGTCAGGCTGGTTCCAACATACATTGCCTGTGTAACGTTTCCTTTAGAAGTGTCGAGAGCCCTCCTGGAAGCAGGGCTGGTTGTGAATGCAGGGTAGGAGCCAGGCTGGGGGACAGAAAGTGGTTGAATTCACAGTGTGGTTCTCTCTCCCCTCAAAACACCAACTCATTTCCTGTTTTTATATGTGTCTATTCAACAATGAGGAGTTGAAACAAAAAAGCAACAAGGCCTCTCAATGTGTTTCTAAAACACATTTAACAACAGTCAGAAGTTGTATAGATTTATACTTCTGTCCTTCACCCACACAGAAATTCCTTTTGTTCTGAGCTTTATTATACTTTGCATTGTATTTTTTTCATAGCCCCTTTACAGCCAAGTAATTTTCAATGGGAAATCCGTGTGCGTGCACACACATACACACACACACACACACACACACTATGAAAAATGTATAATAGTTGACTGGAAACAGGGCAGGAAACATTGCCCCCACCCATCCTCACCCTTTAAAAATTCACTTTACCTACATTCTTCCAAATGTTTCCCCAAAAGCAAAGGCTGCAGGATCATAGCACAAACTATTGTATAAAAAAGCAGCCTGATGTTTTAATTGCTGTAGGTTAACAGATATTTCTGAATCCAAATACAAATGTTTTTTGATCTACACATGGAACATTTTTCCCCTTTGCAAGTGAAGATGACTTCTGTATGTATTTTCAGAAAACCCTTCATTCTTACGTATATAAAAAGACAAAGCTTTTCCAAAAAGTGTCATCATTCAAATTGTCTCACATTGTAATGTATATACATTAGAGAAGAAAGTGTAAGTTTAATAATGAATGACTCCTTCCTAAAGGTGAGAAATGGAAGTAACAGCAATTCACCATTACTGGGCAAGTACTGTGGAACTCTGCTGCCAAACCCTGTCTTCTCTCAAAATAATGAACTATATCTACGATTTAAGAATAATAGTGTAATTTCCGATTGTGGATATGAAATCATCTGGACCTCATCACCCTCTGGTAAGACATTTGCACTTTGTATGGGAAAGCAGTGTAGGTGAGTAAAACATAAGGTATCTGATAGAAAAAGGCAAAGTAACCTTGTATTTTTTAGCTACCTGTGTACCTGATTAATTCATGTTAAGAATAGAGATTTTTAACAATGAAGGTACAAATTATTTTGTTGTTGTTGTTGTTGAAATGGAGTCTTGCTCTGTTGCCCAGGCTGGAGTGCAGTGGCACGATCTCGGCTCACTGCAACCTCCGCCTCCTAGGTTCAAGTGATTCTCCTACCTCAGCCTCCCTAGGAGCTGAGATTACAGTTGCACGCCACCATGCCCAGCTAATTTTGTATTTTTAGTAGAGACGGGGTTCTGCCATGTTGGCCAGGCTGGTCTTGAGCTCCTGACCTCAGGTGATCCACCTGTGTCGGCCTCCCGAAGTGCTGGGATTACAGGCACGAGCCACCGCACCTGGCCAGATTACTTTAAATTCTACATTTATTTATTATTTCTGTTTATAAAAGAATATATATTCATATATGAAGCATATATAAGGTATGAAGATTTAAAAATTCCTTTGTAAATTCAATTTTGTTAGACTTCTTGACTTTTGGTTTGACCATCAAGGAAGTTCTTTGAGAATTTAAGGAAAAATATTTACCAAAAATCCAACTTATGAACACATTCTGGCATATATATGAATGGTTGTGCTTCTCACAGGCCCTGACACTTGTTGGCAGTCCTGGAGAGAAATTGCTTTTTTAGGGTAGTAAGTATCCTCTCATATTTTTGGTTGGCCACTTTTCAAACAGCTAAAGAAAATTTAAGTCATGTCAATACATTTAATGCAAGAGAGGAGAAATACCTTTATGAAATGTCCTGAAATACCAAAATACCTTCCAAATAAAAAAAGATAAATAGAAATCACTTTAAATATCTTAAGAAAATGGTTCTATTAAGATAATCATGGGTAATGGAATTTTGGCACCCAAAGGAAGATAAAGATGACTTCCAATGCTCAAATTTTATCGACGAGGAAATAAAACACCAAGATTAGGCTGGGTGTGGTGGCTCATGCCTATAATCCCTGGGAGGCCAAGGCAGCTGGATCACCTGAGGTCAGGGGTTCCACACCAGCCTGGACCACATGGTGAAACCCTGTATCCACTAAAAATACAAAAATTAACTGGACATGGTAGTGCATGCCTGTAATCCCAGCTACTTAGGAGGCTGAGACTGGAGAATCACTTGAACCTGGGAGACGGAGGCTGTAGTGAGCCGAGATCACACCACAGCACTCCAGCCTGGGCAACAGAGCAAGACTCCACCTCAAAAAAAAAAAAAACCCACCAAGATTAATGAGTTTCCCAAAATGCTCCGCTAGACTGAGGTGGAGATGGGACTAGACCTCGGTGGTCAGAGGCCCAGCCAGGTGCTCCGTAACTATGCCAGCCAGCTTCTTCCTGTCCTGGAGGCGATCTGGATCTCCACAGATATGTAGTCTATATGTAGTCTAAATCATGACAGCCTTCATACACAGATTAACAAATTGAACAAATTAACACCAAAACTTGAAGTATTCGACCTTAAGTATGTCAGTTATTAGGGTGGTAAAGTCACTTTTATAATGAAGTCATTCCTGCCACCACCTACAATAACACACTTCCTCTTGGTTTAGTGCTGAATTTTACTTCTAATTTTACTTCACTCACGTCATTGGCATCAACTCAGAGTAAGCAAAGATCTCCGCATCATCGAAAGCACAGAGACAACTTGATTTTCTCCCACAGTTACTTTATCAAGTTTTTGTTTGTTTGGTTTTGTTTTTTTTTTTGTTTGTTTGTTTTCCATTCTGCTCTCAACCCCCAATTTTCAAAGTACAGTCCTGGAGGAAGTTGTCCCTGGGTTGTGATATGCAGGCAAAGGCATGTGTGTTGAGGATGGAAGAGGTGGTGGTGGCGATGGGAAGAGAGGGGAAGGGAGGAGAAAGGGTGTAGCCCAAAGAAGAGGAACAGGAATAGGGGTTTCTGCCTCCATTATTCTTGCAGAGTCTCAGCACCTTAAGAAAATAAAGTCTTATTGCCTAACAAGCCAGACTGGATGGCTTATACATTGTTGAATCAAAGTTCCTGTCCTGTTTTCCTTGCAGGATGTGGTGGAACTCTTTATGGAGACAGAGGCTCATTCACCAGCCCCGGCTATCCAGGCACGCATCCAAACAACACGCACTG
The DNA here is from genome assembly GCF_009828535.3 of Hylobates moloch. Taxonomy (NCBI): domain Eukaryota; kingdom Metazoa; phylum Chordata; class Mammalia; order Primates; family Hylobatidae; genus Hylobates; species Hylobates moloch. The sequence continues at coordinate 84,664,325 of NW_026652278.1, forward strand.
CGAGTGGGCACTGGTAGCTCCTGCTGGAAGGCTTCTCACCATCAACTTTTACTTCACCAGCATTGACGATCCAGGAGACTGTGTCCAGAACTATCTCACACTCTACGATGGGCCCAACGTCAGCCCTCCATCCTATGGACCATACTGCAGAGGCATGAGTAGAACAAACATTTTATGTTCCCATTTGTTATGTTTAGACAATGAGAGTCACTTAACGTAGACTTTTTTTTTTTTGAGACGGAGTCTTGTTCTGTCGCCCAGGCTGGAGTGCCGGGGCACAACCTCAGCTCACTGCAAGCTCCACCTCCCGGGTTCAAGCAATTCTCCTGCCTCAGCCTCGTTGAGTAGCTGGGACTACAGGCGCCCGATACCACGCCCGGCTAATTTTTGTACTTTTAGTAGAGACAGGATTTCGCCATGTTGGCCAGGCTGGTCTTGAACTCCTGACCTCAGGTGATCTGCCCACCTTGGCTTCCCAAAGTGCTGGGATTACAGGCGTGAGCCACTGCGCCGGCCTAGTATAGGCTTATTTAAAGGCAGACATGTGCAGAGTACAAAGCACAGCCTTTAACAAATTGAGCAGTTTTCCGACTTGCCTTTCTATTCTCGGAGCATGAGTCCCATCTGGTGGGCATTGCATTAAATTACTATTAATAGTTACCAAAATCAGCTCTGCATCAGAATCACCTGTGGAGTTGCTTACATTAGACTTCCAGTTCCCACAGAAACCTATTGAATCAGGATTTCCGGGGAGGAGCCACAGCATGCTGTTTTTTAAAAGCTCCCTCTGTGACGTCAGTGCACCGCCTAGGGTTGAATACCCATGTTTATTTCTGCATAAATAAAACTATAGAAAATTTGGACACCTGGCTCTATTTTATCTACTTCTTGCTGAAAATTGCAGGAATTCTTTGAAGAAATGGTGACTGACAGTTTGTTTTTGTAAAGCTCATATCAGAGCTTTACAAACAACAACTCAGAATCTGATGTTCATTCAATATTGCAGGCATCTGTCCTTATGGTCCTCTCATTTTATGTGCAAGTAGATACTTAGAGTATGGGCTCACACCTGTAATCCCAACACTTTGGGAGGCCCAGGCAGTTGGATCACTTGAGGTCAGGAGTTCGAGATCAGCCTGGCCAACATAGGGAAACCCCCGTCTCTACTAAAAATACAAAAATTAGCCAGCATAGTGGCACACGCCTATAATCCCAGCTACTCGGGAGGCTGAGGCAGGAGAATCGCTTGAGCCCGGAAGGTGGAGGTTGCAGTGACCCGAGATTGCGCCACTGCACTCCAGCCTGGGTGACAGAGCCAGACTCTATCTCAAAAAACAAGAGAGTAAGTAAGGGAAAAGTGGCTGCTGGCAAGTGGGTATCTGTTTCTAATTTTTCTGCTCTTTAATCACTTAGGCTTTGTAATCAAACTAGACAAAGAATTATATCAGCTGGAAATCTAGATGGTTTTTAAAATATACTATTTATAAAACTGATAAATGCTATTTTCAGAAGTATCAGAAGATAGACTAATTTTTCTAACACCCTAGCATTCTCATATATTCTTAACACCTTTCTTGAATATATTTCCATATATTTTACATGCATATTTTTTACTATTTGATGGTGTGTTTTTTCCACTTACCAATATATCATTAATATCTTATATTAATAAAAACACTGGTGCATCATATTTAATTTTTGGAGAGTATTCCATTACATAAGTGCAGCCTAATTTATTTAACGAAGCTCCTCTAAGTGGATATTTAGGTCTCTTGAACTTTTCGCAACTACAGACAACACAATAAACTTTTTGGTAGTGATATCTTTATACACAGAGTTACACTACATGGTGAGAAATGGTGATCACAGGACCAGCAGATACTGTATCACAGGGATGCACAGAAGGCCCACAGAGAGAGACCCCAGTAAATGTGCCACACATCAGATTTAGAAGATAACCAGCTCTTAAGACATTGAATTGAAATTTACAAACATTTCAAAAGGGAGGAAAAGAGACACTTTTAACAATATCATGAATTTATATTGATAGGGTTTTTTTTTTGTGGGCATGGTTTTCAGTGGCTTGCAAACATACAACCCCATTTGATCCCCACAGTGACAATCCCATAAGGTGGAAAGAACAAGTATATCCCGGAATTTGCAGATAAAAGAAAACTGAGTCACTGAGAGAAGTGATTGCCATTTAATCCAATGCCACGTTAAGTTGTAATATATAGTGAGATACATCAATTTTTTAAATTGTTGGTGTTTACAGTATTTTCCCAGTTTTACATTTTCTTTTATAAATGTGGATATAATTTCATGTGTAATTGTTTTTTTCCTTAAAGGTACCACTGATTTCTTTAACACTTTATAAATGTTAAACATAAATTATAAAAATGTAAAACATAAGTATAAAACATAAAGTCAATTTACATAGAGAGGTAGCTCTTATTTTGCTAATATTTACATACTTACAAGTTTTACATTTTACATGCACACATATTTACATGCATATTCATACAAAAGTAGTATACTTTTTTATGTATACTCCTTAGTATACAATTCAACTTTTGTATGTATGTAAATATGCATGTAAATATGTACGTAAAATGTAAACATACATGTAAAATGTAAACATACATTTATGTACATACAATTTACATACAGAGGTGGCTCCTTATTTTGCTAATATAAATACAAACCATCCCCTGATTTGGGAGATATTTTATGTTATGGTAAATACCATTGTTCACAGGGAAATCCTCTATCCCTTGCAACTACAGAATATGAACATCAAGCAAATGAAAGAATAATGGGAAAAACAAGGAGAATCAAAGGAGATTCTAAAACTTTTGTTGACTGTCCATACATACTAGTTTGTCAATATAAAAGAAGTTGTTGAAATTTGAAGCAGATTAAAATGGAAGTAAAAAGTAGACATGCATGGGAATAAAAACGTTGCATACACCTTGATATATCTCTTACAGAGAAAAATCTACACTCACTTGAATAAGTGAGTATCTTGGAAATAAGTCTGTGTTTTGATGACTTGGGGTGGGGCTGAGGCAGGAAAACCCAGTAATGTGAACATCATGAGAGCCGGGCTTTTTCCCTGTTTTGCTCATTTTTTAATATACCTAGTACTAAAAACAATACCTGCAGCGTGGCAGTGCCTTGATCAATATTTGCCAAATGAATGAACAGAAAGTGAGAGAAAACAGGGACCCATCTATTCCCCCCAACACACACACAAACACACACTGTTCCACAGAAGTATATGAAAATAAATCCCAAGAGGAAACTATAAACATTGAGGATTAAAATAGTATATTTTACTTAGTGTGATCATTTCACTTACATGTTTAAGAAAAATTAAATTTGCAGTAAGAACTTGAATAAGAAGTTAAAATTTTTCGATAACAGTTTTATTGAGGTATAATTTACATACCATACATTTACATACATACAATTTACATACCATACAATTCACCTCCTTAAAGTATACAATTCAGTGGTTTTTAGTAGATTCAGAGTTGTGTGGCCATTATCAGCACAGCCAATTTTGGGACACTTTCATTACTCCCCAGAAGAAACTCTATACCCATTAGCAGTCCTTTCCCATTTTCCCTTAACTCCCCACGCCCAGAAATATTTCTTTGTAAAGCATTTGCATTCATTCTTTGCAAGGTTACTTCAAGAAATATATGCAGGTTCACCGTAAATTCTATAAAATTTCTTTATGTGGTACTTTGTTACTAGGCTAACACTTCTAAAAAAAGGTTCAAATATGTGAAGTATATAATTTGATATATACTTAAAATTTTTCAATTTTAAGACACCAGCATAGCTCCCTTCATGGCTTCCTCAAATCAGGTCTTCATAAAATTTCATGCTCATTATGCACAGCATCCATCCACATTCTGATTAACTTGGGACAGCTAAGTGGGTAACTCAGCACGTTCACTCAGCACTTTCCCTCCGCAGCATGCTGGACAGGACTTTGTCATCTTTATACACGACCCCTGCCAATGCCATGGAGAATAAGCTGAACTTTTATGGTTTTCACCAAACCATGGATAGACTCAATATTTGTAGGCTGGGCACGGTGGCTCATGCCTGTAATCTCACCACTCTGGGAGGCTGAGGCGGATGGATCACCTGAGGTCAGGAGTTTGAGAACAGCCTGGCCAACAGGGCGAAACCCCGTCTCTACTAAAAATACAAAAATTAGCCGGGTGTGGTGGCGGGCGCCTGTAATCCAAGCTACTTGAGAGGATGAACCAGGAGAATTGCTTGAACCTGGGAGGCAGAGGTTGCAGTGAGCCAAGATCATACCACTGCACTCCAGCCTGGGTGACAGAGCAAGACTCCATCTCAAAAAAAAAAAAAAAAAAAAAAGAATCAATATTTGTACATTTTCTTGAGCATAGAATATACCTTCTTTAGTCTTGAGTGTGCATTCCATTCTAATATTTTGAGCTGAAATTAAAAAAAATCTTTGAAAGACTTGGAAATGATTATGGCATATGTGACGTACATTTTTCAAAGTTAATAACAATAGCCAGGGGCAGTGGCTCATACCTGTAATCCCAGCACTTTGGGAGGCCATGGCGGGAGGATTGCTTGAACCTAGGAGTTTGAGACCAGCCTGGGCAACCCAAAGTGAGACCTCATTTGTACCAAAAACACAAAAATTAGCCGGGCATGGTGGCATGGACCTGTGGTTCCAGCTACACAGGAGGCTGAAGCAGGAGGATCACTTGAGCCCAGTAGGTTAAGGCTGCAGTGAAACCCTGTGAACCACTGTATTCCAGCTTGGGTGACAGACTGAGACCCTGTCTCAAAAACGACAACAACAACAACAAAAGTTAATGATAATATGGAAGTATAAATTTCATGTGAATGTTCAATTAGGGATAATAAATATTATTGAATTGTACACAATTATGCTGCATTAATTTTTGACTTATTAAAACTGTCTTTCACTATGGGGCATAAATTTTCAAGTTTAATTTTTACATTTTGGAAAAGAATTTAATATACATATGAATCTTCCAGAGAATCAATTCTGGAGCCAAACGGCCTGAGTTTGAATTTTAACTTTACTAGCTAAGTGCTTACTTAATCTCTCTGTGCTCAGTTTCTTCATTTGTGTGAGGGGATTATTTTACCTGTCCCACAGGGTTGCAATAATTATGCATATATGTGTAAAGACTCAGAACAATACCTGGAACATATTAAGTAATCAGTAAATGCTAGCTGCTATGTCAATTAGTAGTAGTATGGTTCACCTCCCTAACATACTGATGTACCTGCTTTTCCCATACTCCTCCAAAGCCAGGCCCAAGTCTCACCTGTGTTTACCTTTTGCCATGCCGCTAAGTCAATCTGAGCTTCTCCAAAGACCTTGCCTTGACTACAGAGAAATTTGCTGTAACCTCTGATTCTCTATTTCCCTCCCATTTGCCTCAAACTTCTGTTTCTCCTGGCCACGCTGAACCTTTTCTCCATTTATCCCCAGGACACTGTGCTCTCCTGGTTATTTAATCTCTCTGAGTATTCTCCACTCTCTTGTAAAATGGTGGCCCTCTTCATACAGCTCCACTAGGCAGTGCCCCAGTGGGAACTCAGTGTGGGGCCTCCAACCCCACATTTCCCTGCTACACTGCCCTAGTAGAGGTTCTCTGTGAGGATTCTGCCCCTGCAGAAGGCTTCTTCCTGGAAACCCATGCTTTCCCATACTGCCTCTGAAATCTAGGTAGAGGCTGCCAAGAATCTACCACTGTTGTACTCTGTGTGCCTACAGGTTTAATACCATGTGGAAGCTGCCAAGGCTTATGGCTCTCATTCTCCAAAGTGGCAGCCCAAGCTGTGCCTGGGCCCCTTTGAGGCACAGCTGGGGCTGGAGTGACCAGGATGTGGGAAGCAGTGTCTTGAGGCTGTGCAGGGAAGCAGGACCCTGGGCCCGGCCCATGAAATCATTCTTTCCTCCTAGGCCTCTGGGCCTGTGATGGGAGGGGTTTCAGCAAAGGTTTCTGAAATGCCTTTGGGGCCTTTTCTCCATTATCTTGGATATTAGCACTTGACTCCCTTTTAGTTATGCAACTATCTCTAGCAAGAGGATGCTCCACAGCCTGCTTGAATCCCTCTCCTGAAAAAGCTTTTTCTTTCTCTGCCATATGGCAGAGAATTTTGCATGTATACAAAATTTACATATGGCTGTAAATTTTCCAAAATTTTACACTCTGCTTTCCTTTTTAATATATGTTCCAACTTGAAGTCATTTCTTTGCTCCCACAACTGAGCATACACTATTAGAAGCAGCCAGGCCAAATCTTGAACATTTCGCTGCTTAGAAATTTTTTCCACCGGATACCCTGGGTTGCCACTCTTTAGTTCAAACTTCCACAGATCCCTAGGGCATGGACAGAATGCAGCTAAGCTCTTTGCTAATGCATAATATGTGTCACCTTTGCTCCAGTTCCCACTAAGTTCCTCATTACCATCCAAGACCTTGGCAGCCTGGACTTCATTGTCCATATCACTATCAGATTTTTAGTCACAACTTTTAACCAGTCTGTAAGAAGTTCCAAATTTCCCTCATCTTTCTGTCATCTGAGCCCTCCAAACTCTTCCAACTTCTCTACCCATTACCTTGTTCCAAAGTCAGTTCCACATTTTCGGGTATCTTTATAACAAAACCCCACTCCTGGTACCAATTTTCTGTATTAGATCATTCTTGCATTGCTATAAATAAATACCTGAGACTGGGTAATTTATAAGGAAAAGAGGTTTAATCTGCTCACAGTTCTATAGGCTTTATAGGAAACATGGTGCTGATATCTGCTTGGCTTCTGGGGAGGCCTTGGGAAGCTTATAATCATGGAAGAAGGTGAAGGGGAAACGAGCATGTCACATGGTGAAAGCAGGAGCAAGACAGCGAGAGTAGGGGGCAGGTGCCACACACTTTTAATTAACCAGATCTCATGTGAACTCAGAGTGAGAGCTCAGTTATCACCAAGGGGATGGCCCAAGCCATTCATGAGAGATCCACCCTCATGATCTAAACACATCCCACCAGGCCCACCTCCAACATTGGGTATTACAACTCAACATGAGATTTGGGAAGGGATAAATATCCAAACTATATTATATATTTACTCTCAAGAGTACAAAGTTTCCATAAGCAGCACCATTGCCTATTCCTTAACACACTATGTTAAGTTATAAATAAACAATATAGTTTGCCATTTAACAACAAGTAGAAAGTTCAATAGCACATCCTTATCTCCAGTGCTGCCAGACATGTAACTTAGTGAGGTAGTCATCAGCTTCCTTTTTATAAGAAAATCCAATGCTTTTATAAAGTTTTTCACTGCCTCTAGAAAAGCAGAAGCCTTTACAATGGAAATTTGCTTCATGTTAATTATGCAAAATCTAGGGTTATTAAGAACATGAGACCAAGTGAATGAAAGAAGCTGTGGAATATATTACTTCATCTTACTCTAATACTCAAATTTCAGAGAAATTATTCCTGGACAGAGTATGGAGGCACATAAAGAAAATACTCTCACCTTAAAAATTCAGCTACTTGGGAGGCTGAGGCAGGAGAATTGCTTGAACTCAGGGAGGTGGAGGTTTCAGTGAGCCAACACCACGCCACTGCACTCCAGCCTGGGCGACAGAGTGAGACTCCATCTCAAAAAAACAAACAACAACAAAAAAATTCCTCCTCCCTTTTTGTATTATGGATAGATATATCAACTTTATGGATGACATTTCTATTGGAAAGGACAGTGAATGCAATGAATAACACCATCAAATCCAAAGGGCCTTGATAAGCTAGAAAAATGGGCCAATTGTAACCAATGAAATGTGATAGATATAAAATCTTCCTCTTTTATCTAAAAAATGAATTGCAAAGGTACAGAATACAGGTAAAGTTTAACAATAACATGAAATGACATAGTACTTTTCTGAAAGCAAGACTAACATGATGTAGCTGTCGAAAAAATGCTGCTTGGATCATGGATTGCATCATTAGAGTAATGGTAACATTTCCACTCAGAAGGGCATGCTTTTCAGGAGGCATATTGGAATATCCAGAAGGGGTGAACATGAAATTGAGGAAAGCATAGTCAATATTATTATGTAACTTTAAAATTAGAAATACAGAAAAAAAGAGACAAAATGAAGCTTTACAAAATCTTCCAGGCTAACCATCTAGGAAATAAACAGTGATTTTTTTAGTGGGTTAGGGGATTGTCAGGCTTGGGAGAATGACATTTTCATGTATAGCAAAGGGAAGTAGTTATTGAGTAATTCAGTTTTTGAGTAATTCAGCTGGAAGAAGGAGAAAAGAGTCTTGACTCTACTCTCATTAGTAAGACCCATCATATATCCTCTGGTTTTGCTTTACATTTAATTCACTCATTTCCAAATGTTTATTGAGCATCACCTAAGTGACATATACTAAGCACACTGAGGATAAAGCAGAGAACAGACAGCCATACAAGACTATCAGCTGATTTCTCCCAACTTCACAAAGCACACTTCCCAGGTCCATCTTGCTTGATTTCCTGAGCCAGTCCCGAGGCAAAAACCTTAATATTCTGATCTGGTGAAACACACATTGAGTCAACTTCCCAGATCTAGTGGCCAAGGGATAAGTTTCCTGATTCCAAATTGTGTCACCATGAAGTCTCACTGCTAGCAATCAGGACCCTGAACAGGCTAACCATCACCCTAGCAAATTAATCAAACCTAAGAAGGGGGTGTGGGAATACTGATTTATAGCTGGTCAGAAGTATAGGTGACAGTCAACCTAAAGTAGGGGACAGTCTTGTGTAAATACACCCTTAACTTGTGGGATTTGACTGTAAGTTGAGGTAGTATGAGAATTAAGTTAAACTGTAGGACACCTAGCTGGTGTCTGCTGGAGAACTGTTTCATGTGTGGGGGAATCTCTGGTGTCAGAAGTGTTGAGCGTGTAAGAGCAGCAAAAACAGTCTGGTTTTTACTATCTCATAGAGGAGTGAAAACAAATTCCTGTGAAACAGGAGTGAATGGAGGCGTGCAGCCCAAAATAACTTTGAGAAAGAAATGCAGGAGGTTTGGGACTCTCTGTTCCAGGTGTTATCTGGATGTGGGGCTGGCAGGTGCAGTGTGAGGAGCTAAAACCAAAGTCATGGAGTCGCCTTAACTGGCACTCACAATCCACCATTTCCCTCCACCAGCAAAGGTAGCCTGGTGATGACCTGCAGGCGTAACACTGGGTTCTTGCCTCTAAAGAAATTCAACAATCAGCCCAGGGATCTAGGAGGAAAACAATACACACAAACAAGAGAGGAAAGAAACCACTCCAGCTATCTAGAAAAACCATTTCAGATTTTCACACTTGAACTCAAAAGGACAACAAAGAATAAACCACCAGAGAGGGGAAGAATCTTTCTTTTCTAGGGGAAAGACTAGATAAACACACATAAGAATGGAGCCTTGAAGAAACATAATTTAGTGAACAGAAGAGAGGTTTAAAAACTATTATCCTCAGTGATACTTGAGAAGAGAGTACATTTATGAAACAAAAACAGGGTGTTACTACAGAGAAACAAGAGTGGAGCTGTCCAATAGGACTGGTGTCCTTATAAGAGGAAGAGACACCAAGGGCGTGACTGCACAGAGAAAAATACCCTGGAAAGACACCAAGAGAAGACAGTCATCCACAAGCCAAGGGGAGAGTCCACAGGATAAATCAAATCTGCTGGCACCTTGATCTTGAACTTCCAGAACTGTGAGAAATTTCTGTCGTTTAAGCCATCCAGTCTGTGGTATATTGTTATGACAGCACTAGCCGACTAATACAGGTACTACTTACTGTCTTCAGCCTACACAGTCAAGATACACTATTAGAAACTGATGGAACAAGAACAATTCTGATTTTTTCAAGAAAGTTCTTTTGCTTTAAAAGAGTTAGTGCATCAAGAAATAAATGTATTAGGAGATTACCAACTAATACATACAGATGAAATTATGAAGTTAGAAAATCATCAGTGGATGCTAAAACTAGTAGGTAAAAATTAGATGAGAAATGGGACGTAATCAAATAGCACCTCCCCCCAGCATTATTTTTAATCATAAAGAAAAAATAGTAACTTTATGGTGAAGAAACCTCGCAGACACCACCTTATCCAAGTGAACATCATCAATACTGGGAGAAACCGATGTCATCTCTACCTTGATATGATGCACTGGAAAAGACACATCACTTAGTGGTGTTTCTCCAAAAATTCATAACCTGAAAGGGAACATCAGACAAACTCACTTCAAAGGATATTCCACACAATACCTGGTCTGTACTCTTAAATAACATCATTTCAATAAATATAAAAGCCGAGGAACGGTTCCAGATCAAAGAAGACTAATGCAGGAATAACCCTTTCATCTGGAATGTTTTTCAAGCAAGAAGTTTCTGCTTTCGAATTTAAGAGTGCAGATCCTTTTTTAATCCAACTGGTTCAGGGCTAGAATTACATTATTTTACCACATCTCCTTAAGGCTTTGATCCCCGCTACAATCTACAATATATAAATGCATATGTGTGGTATCCGTCTATCATCAATTTAGGTGACAATAGGAGAAAAGTGCCTGGTGCCAGTCTTTATTCCATAGTATGAAATTGTCTCTCAGGACAGGGTTTTTGGTGAGAGAAGCACAGGATATTGCTGGGTAACTGAGACTGGGTCAGGAAAGAGGGAGGCAGAGGGCAGCAGTTTTGCTAGAATTTAAAATTTGGTTGCTTTTGGAAGAGAAAGCGGGAGGTTCCTGGAAGCCAGAATGTTATGTTTCACAGATGTAAACGTCATAGTCGGGAAAGACACATCGCTTTAGTGGTGTTTTCGAATGACCTTTAAATGGTAGGGTTTTACTTGTAGCTTCCAGCCCTGAGGGTAGTTCTTGTTGCTTAAGGGCAAAAGGGTCACGGGTAAAAGCCAGCCTTAGAAACCTGTCAAAAACGATTTCCAGCGGGGCGCTGGGGAAACACAGACCGCACCGGAATCCCTGCCTGGAGAAGCTCTTAATAGGGCGAGAGGCTGCGTGCCCCACAAGGTCCTTCAGAGGCACATTGTGGAGACGGGACTCAGGGTAGCAACTTCTGGCGAGTGGAGCCGCAGTTACAGAAGCAGAACATTCGGAGGCAATTTATTTCCAGCTTTTGCAACACCCACCCTCAGCCATTACCTACCCTTACGCAGTCGTGCCATAAACTTCCCTGCTTTCCCCCACAGCCCTCTGGGTTTCGACCCATCAACTGAGCACGCGCCAAACCTAGTGCGCACGCGCCAAGCTCGTCCCAATCAGAGTCCCAAACCGCGGGGTGTACGCCACGGGGATAAATTAACCTCAGCGTGGGGCGGGGTCTCGAAGCCGAACGAACGTGACTGGCCAGCCTCTTCCATATACTTTTAAGGGTGGAACCTGGCCCTGGAGCCACGCCCAGCGAGCTGTTCTCTTAATATGGGTAGGTTCGGGCGTGGAGCTGGCAGCGGCGCAGACAGGGCGTGTTAGTTATTTAGTGCGGGTGTAGCAGGGAACGAGGGCATCTCTCGCCGCCGGAATGCGTCCTGCCGAAGCCTGTGGTTGCACGCCCACCCTCTTAGGGGCTGACCTCTGCGGTGAGTGTGTGCGGCCTTGCACTTGGGGTTGCTTCTCTGTGCGTGGCCGGACCGGGGCTCGACCCTTCCCACTCCCCTGCCCTGCCCCATCCCCTTCCTGCACCCGGACCAGTCCTGGGGACGCCCTCGGACGCCCACCCTCTCCAACCCAGAGTGGCAGCGAAGGCCTCTTTCCTTTCCGCCCCTACACTTGGTGCCATCGCCCACGTGCTTTGTTGTTGTCGTTTGGTGCAGACCATGTCCAAGTCTCTGGAGAAGTTGGTGGAGGAGAGCCGGTAGAAGAACCAGCCCGAAGTGGTCATGAGTGACCGGCACATCTCCAATATGCTGCATGTCAATGGTCTGTGTGAGTTCTCGGGTAGGACCCTCACGTGGATGAGCTGGAAGGGTTTCTAAGTTTGCCAAGTCACTGCTAGTCCTGCTGTGAGCGATTGTAATGGTTTAGACCCCAGCCCCTGCTTGTAAACATCACTCGTCAGGGGCTTCGCGCAGAGGGTTTACAGTAAGATTTATTCTGTTCCACCTGGAAAATGATCCTGAGAGTCCACGATGAGAATCACACAGACAGCTGTGCCTCATCGTTTGTCTCTGCTGTATGGCATTGGGGTGGATTTTCCACATAGTTTAGTTAACAGCCACTTTATTTTTTAATAGAGAATTAATTTGGAGTCCTTCCTGTCTCCTAATACAGTCTTTGTCCATGAACAAATGACACACAAAAGTTCCAGGATTAATAGGCATTCTTGTGCCTGGAACATTTTAAGCATTTCTTTCATCTTCACTTTCTTCTGAGTATTTATTCTCCTAACTTGGTTCAGGCTTTTGTTACCTCCTCATGCTGTGGTGAAATCCTCCTAACTTGCCCTCTTGCCTTCAGTTTCACTGCGCAGTTTAATCAGTGGGTCACTTTCAGTGTTATTTTCCTGTAACCCCAGTATATGGTGTTACCCTGTCCCTTAAAATCAGGGATTGCAAATGCACGTGCCTCCAAGTGAGGGCAGTCATGAACTAGGTGATACGTATCCCACCTGAAGGGGCCAGCCGCTGCATCTGCTACTCAGACACATGTCACCGTAGAAATGTTGGCCCAGTATGCCAGATTATTTTCTTCAAGGAGCCAAGATTCTATATTTTTATATGAAACTTGCTAATTTTTAGATGTTGGCCACTAATTCCAATATTTGGAAAACCCATGATAAGTGAAATAAAGCACTTCTTCAGGCTGACGTGGCTTTGGTTTAAACCCTCTCCACACTTCTCCAGGTTGTCCGTTACCGACTGTAGTGCTCCAGGTTTCTAGGCGTGATGCACAAGGCCTTTCCGAATCTGAACACTACCTTACCCTTCCATGCAGCTGGCATTTCAGCCATTCTGAATTTATTGTCCTTTCTGGACCAGAGCCTACTTGTTCAGATCTTGGTGCCTTTACGAATTCTGTTTTCCCTCCCCTTCAGTCTTTTTCACCTGAAATCATTTCACTTCTAAGAGTCAGCTTAGACATCACCACCTGTGTAACACCTTCTCTGTCTGCACCAAGCTAACATAGCCACTCCCTCCCCTGTGAAGTTGGACGTGTGCCTTGCTTTGTGACTTCTGTCACATAGGATTGTAATGATTTTGTTTTTAATCTAGAAGTCTCCCTTCTCCACTGGGGCATTGGGAAGACAAAAGCAGTGCAATGTTCACGCTTGCATTTTTTTTTTTTTTATAATAGTGCCTGGGGTACGGTAGATGCTCAAAATAGTTGAGGAATGAAAGAATGATGGATTAGGCCCATGAGTGTGTGAGATCAGGTCCAGGATGTGACGAGACAAAAAGGGAGATGCTCAGGAGACCCTGAAAGGTGATGGAAAGCCATTTAGGCAAAGAAAGAATGGCAGAGTCAGGTTTACTGTGAAGCCGTGCTTTTCCCGGTTTGAAAACCTGCCTGGGACAGAGATTGGAGTTGATGCTATTGATACGTCTTGGCAGAAGGAAAAGGGAGGAAACGTAGTTGATTTGTGTTTCATAGCCTTTATGAAAATACGTGCCATTAGACTTAGGTTGTGTACTAGTTAGCCTCTCAGCCTTGGTGTGTGTTGGTCTCTTGCATTCTGTAAGGGTCCTTGCTGTCAGCAACAGAACAGATGCCTTTGGAACTGAAGATCTAGATGTGTCGCTTGCTGCCCCTGCCCAGCTCTGCCATGATCATGGTCATTATTGGGGGCACTGTTGATACAGAGGAGAAAGAGAAGGGGATAGGGAAGATGATGCCTGGCATAGCGGGACTCTTGGCCCCCACTGGTTTCCTCCCTCCAGCACTCGTTCTCACTGGGTAGAAGAGAGAGGCTGCTTTCAGCAGAGGAGCTTTATACCCTTCGGCTTTTGAAGAGGAGACTTTATGTAATATTTATTTATTTTTTTTTAAATTTAGGTTTTAGGGTACATGTGCACAATGTGCAGGTTTGTTACATATGTATCCATGTGCCATGTTGTTTTGCTCCACCTATTAACTCGTCATTTAGCATTAGGTATATCTCCTAATGCTGTCCCTCCCCCCTCCCCCCACCCCATAACAGTCCCCGGAGTGTGATGTTCCCCTTCCTGTGTCCATGAGTTCTCATTGTTCAATTCCCACCTATGAGTGAGAACATGTGGTGCTTGTGATAGTTTACTGAGAATGATGGTTTCCAGTTTCATCCATGTCCCTACAAAGGACATGAACTCATCATTTTTTTTATGGCTGCATAGTATTCCATGGTGTACATGTGCCACATTTTCTTAATCCAGTCTATCGTTGTTGGACATTTGGGTTGGTTCCAAGTCTTTGCTATTGTGAATAGTGCCGCAGCAAACATACGTGTGCATGTGTCTTTATAGCAGCATGATTTATAGTCCTTTGGGTAAATACCCAGTAATGGGATGGCTGGGTCAAATGGTATTTCTAGTTCTAGATCCCTGAGGAATCGCCACACTGACTTCCACAATGGTTGAACTAGTTTACAGTCCCAACAGTGTAAAAGTGTTCCTATTTCTCCACATCCTCTCCACCACCTGTTGTTTCCTGACTTTTTAATGATGGCCATTCTAACTGGTGTGAAATGGTATCTCACTGTAGTTTTGATTTGCATTTCTCTGATGGCCAGTGATGATGAGCATTTTTTCATGTGTTTTTTGGCTGCATAAATGTCTTCTTTTGAGAAGTGTCTGTTCATGTCCTTCGCCCACTTTTTGATGGGGTTGTTTGTTTTTTTCTTGTAAATTTGTTTGAGTTCATTGTAGATTGTGGATATTAGCCCTTTGTCAGATGACTAGGTTGCAAAAATTTTCTCCAATTCTGTAGGTTGCCTGTTCACTCTGATGGTAGTTTCTTTTGCTGTGCAGAAGCTCTTGAGTTTAACTAGATCCCATTTGTCAATTTTGGCTTTTGTTGCCATTGCTTTTGGTGTTTTAGACATGAAGTCCTTGCCCACGTCTATGTCCTGAATGGTATTGCCTAGGTTTTCTTGTAGGATTTTAATGGTTTTAGGTCTAACATTTAAGTCTTTAATCCATCTTGAATTAATTTTTGTATAAGGTGTAAGGAAGGGATCCAGTTTCAGCTTTCTACATATGGCTAGCCAGTTTTCCCAGCACCATTTATTAAATAGGGAATCCTTTCCCCATTTCTTGTTTTTGTCAGGTTTGTCAAAGATCAGATAGTTGTAGATATGCGGCATCATTTCTGAGGACTCTGTTCTGTTCCATTGACCTATGTCTCTGTTGTGGTACCAGTACCATGCTGTTTTGGTTACTGTAGCCTTGTAGTATAGTTTGAAGTCAGGTAGCGTGATGCCTCCAGCTTTGTTCTTTTGGCTTAGGATTGACTTGGCGATGCGGGCTCTTTTTTGGTTCCACATGAACTTTAAAGTAGTTTTTTCCAATTCTGTGAAGAAAGTCATTGGTAGCTTGATGGGGATGGCATTGAATCTATAAATTACCTTGGGCAGTATGGCCATTTTCACGATATTGATTTTTCCAAGCCATGAGCATGGAATGTTCTTCCATTTGTTTGTATCCTCTTTGATTTCATTGAGCAATGGTTTGCAGTTCTCCTTGAAGAGGTCCTTCACATCCCTTGTAAGTTGGATTCCTAGGTATTTTATTCTCTTCGAAGCAATTGTGAATGGGAGTTCACTCATGATTTGGCTCTCAGTTTGTCTGTGATTGGTGTACAAGAATGCTTGTGATTTTTACGTTGATTTTGTATCCTGAGACTTTGCTGAATTTGCTAATCAGCTTAAGGAGATTTTGGGCTGAGACGATGGGGTTTTCTAGATATACAATCATGTCATCTGCAAACAGGGACAATTTGACTTCCTCTTTTCCTAATTGAATATCCTTTATTTCCTTCTCCTGCCTGATTGCCCTGGCCAGAACTTCCAGCACTATGTTGAATAGGAGTGGTGAGAGAGGGCATCCCTGTCTTGTGCCAGTTTTCAAAGGGAGTGCTTCCAGTTTTTGCCCATTCAGTATGATATTGGCTGTGGGATAGATAGCTCTTATTATTTTGAGATACGTCCCATCAATACCTAATTTATTGAGAGTTTTTAGCATGAAGGGTTGTTGAATTTTGTCAAAGGCCTTTTCTGCATCTATTGAGATAATCATGTGGTTTTTGTCTTTGGTTCTGTTTGTATGCTGGATTACATTTATTGATTTGCATATGTTGAACCAGCCTTGCATCCCAGGGATGAAGCCCACTTGATCATGGTGTATAAGCTTTTTGATGTGCTGCTGGATTTGGTTTGCCAGTATTTTATTGAGGATTTTTGCATCAATGTTCATCAAGGATATTGGTCTGAAATTCTCTTTTTTGGTTATGTCTCTGCCAGGCTTTGGTATCAGGACAATGCTGGCTTCATAAAATGTGTTAGGGAGGATTCCCTCTTTTTCTATCGATTGGAATAGTTTCAGAAGGAATGGTACCAGTTCCTCCTTGTACCTCTGGTAGAATTCAGCTGTGAATCCATCAGGTCCTGGACTCTTTTTGGTTGGTAAGCTATTGATTATTGCCACAATTTCAGAACCTGTTATTGGTCTATTCAGAGATTCAACTTCTTCCTGGTGTAGTCTTGGAGGGTGTATTTGTCGAGGAATTTATCCATTTCTTCTAGATTTTCTAGTTTATTTGCATAGAGGTGTTTGTAGTATTCTCTGATGGTAGATTGTATTTCTGTGGGATCAGTAGTGATATCCCCTTTTTCATTTTTTATTGCATCTATTTGATTCTTCTCTCTTTTCTTCTTTATTAGTCTTGCTAGCTCTCTATCAATTTTGTTGATCTTTTCAAAAAACCAGCTCCTGGATTCGGTAATTTTTTGAAGGGTTTTGTTGTGTCTCTATTTCCTTCAGTTCTGCTCTGATTTTAGTTATTTCTAGCCTTCTGCTAGCTTTTGAATGTGTTTGCTCTTGCTTTTCTAGTTCTTTTAATTGTGATGTTAGGGTGTCAATTTTGGATCTTTCCTGCTTTCTCTTGTGGGCATTTAGTGCTATAAATTTCCCTCTACACACTGCTTTGAATGTGTCCCAGAGATTCTGGTATGTTGTGTCTTTGTTCTCATTGGTTTCAAAGAACATCTTTATTTCTGCCTTCATATCATTATGTACCCAATAGTCATTCAGGAGCAGGTTGTTCAGTTTCCATGTAGTTGAGTGGTTTTGAGTGAGTTTCTTAATCCTGAGTTCTAGTTTGATTGCACTGTGGTCTGAGAGACTGTTTGTTATAACTTCTGTTCTTTTACATTTGCTGAGGAGAGCTTTACTTCCAACTATGTGGTCAATTTTGGAATAGGTGTGCTGTGGTGCTGAAAAAAATGTATATTCTGTTGATTTGGGGTGGAGAGTTCTGTAGATGTCTATTAGGTCCACTTTGTGCAGAGCTGAGTTCATTTCCTGGATATCCTTGTTAACTTTCTGTCTCGTTGATCTGTCTAATGTTGACAGTGGGGTGTTAAAATCTCCCATTATTATTGTGTGGGAGTTTAAGTCTCTTTGTAGGTCACTCACGACTTGCTTTATGAATCTGGGTGCTCCTGTGTTGGGTGCATATATATTTAGGATAGTTAGCTCTTCTTGTTGAATTGATCCCTTTACCATTATGTAATGGCCTTCTTTGTCTCTTTTGATCTTTGTTGGTTTAAAGTCTATTTTATCAGAGACTAGGATTGCAACCCCTGCCTTTTTTTTTTTTCCATTTGCTTGATGGATCATCCCTTTATTTTGAGTCTATGTGTGTCTCTGCATGTGAGATAGGTTTCCTGAATACAGCACACTGATGGGTCCTGACTCCTTATCCAGTTTGCCAGTCTGTGTCTTTTAATTGTTTTAATTGGAGCATTTAGCCCATTTACATTTAAAGTTAATATTGTTATGTGTGAATCTGATCCTGTCATTATGATGTTAGTTGGTTATTTTGCTCATTAGTTGATGCAGTTTCTTCCTAGCATCGATGGTCTTTACAATTTGGCATGTTTTTGCAGGGGCTGGTACGAGTTGTTCCTTTCCATGTTTAGTGCTTCCTTCAGGAGCTCTTTTAGGGCAGGCCTGGTGGTGACAAAATCACTCAGCGTTTGCTTGTCTGTAAAGTATTTTATTTCTCCTTCACTTATGAAGCTTAGTTTGGCTGGATATGAAATTCTGGGTTGAAAATTCTTTTCTTTAAGAATGTTGAATATTGGCCCCCACTCTCTTCTGGCTTGTAGAGTTTCTGCCGAGAGATGAGCTGTAGTCTGATGGGCTTCCCTTTGTGGGTAACCCGACCTTTCTCTCTGGCTGCTCTTAACATTTTTTCCTTCATTTCAACTTTGGTGAATCTGACAATTATGTGTCTTGGAGTTGCTCTTCTCGAGGAGTATCTTTGTGGCATTCTCTGTATTTCCTGAATCTGAATGTTGGCCTGCCTTGCTAGATTGTGGAAGTTCTCCTGGATAATATCTTGCAGAGTGTTTTCCAACTTGGTTCCATTCTCCCCGTCATTTTCAGGTACACCAATCAGACGTAGGTTTGGTCTTTTTACATAGTCCCAAATTTCTTGGAGGCTTTGTTCATTTCTTTTTATTCTTTTTTCTCTAAACTTCCCTTCTCGCTTCATTTCATTCATTTCATCTTCCATTGCTGATACCCTTTCTTCCAGTTGATCGCATCTGCTACCGAGGGTTCTGCAATCTTCGCGTAGTTCTCGATACTTGGCTTTCAGCTCCATCAGCTCCTTTAAGCCCTTCTCTCCATTGGTTATTCTAGTTATCCATTTGTCTAATTTTTTTTCAAAGTTTTTAACTTCTTTGCTATTGTTTTGAATTTCCTCCCGTAGCTCGGAGTAGTTTGATCGTCTGAAGCCTTCTTCTCTCAACTCATCAAAGTCATCCTTCGTCCAGCTTTGTTCCGTTGCTGGTGAGGAACTGCGTTCCTTTGGAGGAGGAGAGGTGCTCTGCTTTTTAGAGTTTCCAGTTTTTCTGCTCTGTTTTTTCCCCATCTTTGTGGTTTTATCTAGTTTTGGTCTTTGATGATGGTGATGTACAGATGGGTTTTTGGTGTGGATGTCCTTTCTGTTTGTTAGTTTTCCTTCTACCAGACAGGACCCTCAGCTGCAGGTCTGTTGGAGTTTACTAGAGGTCGACTCCAGATCCTGTCTGGCTGGGTATCAGCAGCGGTGGCTGCAGAACAGCGGATTTTCGTGAGACCACAAATTCAGCTGTCTGATAGTTGCTCTGGAAGTTTTGTCTCAGAGGAATACCCGGCCGAGTGAGGTGTCAGTCTGTCCCTACTGGGGGGTGCCTCCCAGTTAGGCTGCTCGGGGGTGAGGGACCCACTTTAGGAGGCAGTCTGTCCATTCTCAGATCTCCAGCTGCGTGCTGGGAGAACCACTACTCTCTTCAAAGCTGTCAGTCAGACAGGGACATTTAAGTCTGCAGAGGTTCCTGCTGAATTTTTGTCTGTGCCCTGCCCCCAGAGGTGGAGCCTACAGAGGCAGGCAGGCCTCCTTGAGCTGTGGCGGGCTCCACCCAGTTCGAGCTTCCTGGCTGCTTTGTTTACCTAAGCAAGCCTGGGCAATGGCGGGCGCCCCTCCCCCAGCCTCGCTGCCGCCTTGCAGCTTGATCTCAGACTGTTGTGCTAGCAATCAGCGAGACTCCGTGGGCATAGGACCCTCCGAGTCAGGTGCAGGACACAATCTCCTAGTGTGCCGTTTTCCAGGCCCATTGGAAAAGCGCAGTATTAGGGTGGGACTGACCCGATTTTCCAGGTGCCGTCTGTTACCCCTTTGTTTGACTAGGAAAGGGAACTCCCTGACCCCTTGCGCTTCCTGAGTGAGGCGATGCCTTGTCTTGCTTCAGCTTGCACACTGTACACTGCACCGACTGTCCTGCACCCACTGTTTGGCACTCCCTAGTGAGATGAAACCAGTACCTCAAACAGAAATGCAGAAATCACCCATCTTCTGTGTCGCTCAGGCTGGGAGCTGTAAACCGGAGCTGTTCCTATTCGGCCATCTTGGCTCCACCGACTTCATGTAATATTTATAAATGGGGAGAGTGGCTTAGCTATTTCCGTTCAGCTCTGTTATCTCTTTGAAGCCTTTGCTTTTATTAGGGAAGAAAAGATAGCCACTTGCTTCCTGAAGTATATTTCCGGTATAACATTGGGTACTGAAAAATAAGATCATTCTTAAATTTTCCTAAGGAAGTAGCTAACAAAGAATAATAGTGCTTTTTGGGAAGTGGAAGTGCGTTTGGAGATTTCAAGAGTCCACCTCCTCTGGCGTCTGTAGCATTGACCCAAGGCTGCTCTCTGCAAACTCCCTGACCTCGGGACTCCTCGGAGCCTAGGGGGTTCCAGGATGCTCTTTGGAGCCTCCACTAGGGCTCAGTTCTCAGCAGTGCACTCACAGTGACACAGTGCTTAATATATACAAGTATTAAAATATTTCACTTGGCTACATTAATTATAAGTGTAAAATTTTTTTTTTTTTTCCTGAAAACGGGGTCTCGCTCTGTCACCCAGGCTGGAATGCAGTGGTGCATTCACAGCTCACTGTGGCCTCAACCTCCCAGGTTCAAGTGATCCTCCCACCTCAGCCTCCTGAGTAGCTGGGACTGTAGGTACACACCACCATGCCTGGCTAATGGTTTTATTTTTTTGTAGAGATGGGGTCTTGCTATGCTGCCCAGGCTGGCCTCAAACTCCTGGGTTCAAGGAGTCCTCCCATCTTGGCCTTCCAAAGTGCTGGCATTACAGACTTGAGCCACCACACCTTCCTCCATATTTCTTTACTGATAAAATTTTAGCTGTTACCAGGAAGTTTTATATATTAGTATCCAGATTAAACACAGGGAACACTTAACTGGCATGTACAGAGAATAGTTCTTGCATCTCAAGCTTTCCCTTCATTATTTTACTTTAATTTCTCAAAAGGTAAGAACTAAGCTTTGAAGATAACAGTAAGGTTTTGTACTACTAAGCGTATGAGATGCCCGTCTTTCTTCTTGGGAGAGTTGTATCTTCTAACACAGCACTTCCTTAGAGAGAGCAAATTACCTTTGAAAGCTGTTTTGAGGAGTTGAGGTACCAAGAGCTTTCTGATGGGGAAAACTTCTTAGGCTGGAGACATATATTAGACAGGTCCTACAGTTTTCTTATAGTCCAGCCAGATTCTAGAAATGCTCAGTTCCTACCGTAAGAGGCAGAGGAGTACAGCGAGCATATGAGGGGAACTTGGATTTGGATAGATGTGGGTTCAAATTCTGCTACTTAGTACTGTGTAATCTTAGAGAAGCTACTTAACCTCCCTGATCCTCAAGTTCCTTAACAAATGGTAACCTAAGTAACCACTTCATAAGACTGGTTTAATGGTTCACTTTAAAGGCAATAATGCACATTAAATGTTAGTTATTAACTAGTTAGTGTTAGATGCAGTAATGTACATTAAATGTTAACTATTAATGTGAATATCCAGCTATAAGCCCAAATGCCTCAGACATACCCAGTTCCAACATAGTCAATGGCCTGAACTAAGAATTTCGCTTCATTAGCTAGACTGGGTAAGGCATTTGTAATGGTGTTGGGATTTTTTGTGTGGCTTATTAGAACCTGTAGTGTTTGGTACTTTTGCCTAGGGTTCTAATTGATTTAGATAGCTATTTATTTAAAATTTGTCCTGATTTATTTCTTTTCTTTCTTTTTGTTTTAACATGACATGTAATTTGCACACACATTCTCAAAGCTTCCAGAAGATCAGTGTGGGCAATAGAGTGAGACCCCATCTCTACAAAAAATTAAAAAACAAGCTGAGGGTGGTGTGCAAGTCTGCAGTCCCAGCTGTCAGGGAGGCTGTGGTGGGAGGATTGCTTGAGCCCAGGAGTTTGAGTTTGTAATGAGCTATGATCCTGTTACTAGGCAACAGGACAAGACCTTGCCTCTTTAAAAAAAAAAAAAAAAAAAGCTTCCAAGCATAATCGTAATGCTGCTGTTTTTATTTATTAAAGACATTTCACTGCAGAAACTCTTTCCCAAGCAGCAACTGTCTTCAGCTGGTTGATAAAGTTGATTTTTTTGAAGGGCCCTGTAATCAGCTTCCATTTCCATAGAGACAGAATCCCAGCTGCAGCCAGGGGAACTTTCTTTCATTTCTCTTGTTTCCTAATTTTTTAATCTCTTCAAGTTTATTGCCCTCTCTGGGTGGTCAAGCCTTTATTATTTTTTTTCCAGGTTAGACTGATATTTTTCAGATAAATCTTGAAAAACAACCTGCTTTCAAGGAAGTGAGTGGTCTTTCTAAAGGACCAGGCAAAATAGTAAACAAATATGATCATGGGTTATCTGGAAGAGCTGTCTCAAAATCTTGTTAAGCCTAGAACACATGCCATCCATGTAGACCTTCTTTGGGGGAAAGATAAAAGAGCTGGGGAGAACCTGTAATTTTAGCTATAATCTTTATTAAAATCATTTATTTTTTATTTATTTAGTTTTTTGAGACAGAATCTCACTCTATTGCCCAGGCTGGAGTGCAGTGGCATGATCTTGGCTCACTGCAGCCTCCATCTACCTCTTGGTTTCAAGCGATTCTCCTGCCTCAGCCTCCTGAGTAGCTGGGATTACAAGTGTGCACCACCACAGCCAGCTAATTTTTGTATTTTTAGTAGAGACGGGGTTTCACCATGTTGGCCAGGATGGTCTAGATCTCCTGACCTCGTGATCCGCCCGCCTTGGCCTCCCAAAGTGCTGGGATTACAGGCTTGAGCCACCGTGCCCGGCCACACCTTTGTGTTTTTAAACATGCCACATCTTGGCCTGAGAAGCTCTTTTCCTTTTTCTCTCTCCAGCTAGCCCTTGCCCCCTTGTCAGTTAGTGCTTGTTGAAAGAAGGAAGGACTTATTTATTCACGTGACTCCATTTCATGTCACCTCCTCCAGGAAGCCCCTCCAGTATACTCAGTTCTGACCCACCATCCCATCCAACCTAGCTGAAGTGTCTCTGTACTTGGCATAGTGATTGGGAAAAATTTATTGAAGAAAGAATGTTACTGCTTTTAGTAAAGAGATTCAGGTTAGTTAATGAAGAAAGCATAGCTCTGGAGAAAGAGCATGTACTCTGTCTCCTTCTTGCAGGCTTCTCCCCAATTTCCAGAGTGAAGTAGTTTCCAGCTATCAGGAACAAGATGGAACTGACAACTTCTATTTTTGATTGTAGGATAGGGTTAAAACTGGAAATGTTTCATTGAAACAAAAGTTGTAGCCTCTTTGGTATAACTGAGCCAGTAATGACATTTGACTGTTTTTCAGTCCTCTGACATTCCGGTCCCAGTGGCCACGGTGGCTTTTTTGTAAGCATCTTTTTTGTTTGTTACTAGCTGTGTAACCTTGGGCAAGTTGCTTAACCTCTGTGTGCCTCAGGTGCCTCATCTATAAATTGGGAATAATAAGAGCACCTCATAGGGTTGTTGTGAGTTAATATCTATAAGGGCCTAGCATACCACCTGGTACCTATTGGTCTTAATAATACTCGCTATTAGTACAGTCATGTATCACTTAATGATGGGGATATGTTATGAGAAATGCTTAATATGATTTTGTCATTGTGCGATCATCATATAGTGTCCCTACACACACCTAGATGGTGTAGTCTACTACACCCCTAGGCTAGATGGTATGCTTGTGACTAAGGCTTTTGCTTTTAGACTACAAATCTGCACAGCATGTGACTGTACTGAATACCATAGGGAATTGTAGCACAGTGGTACTTGTGTCTTTATAGAAAAGATACAGCAAAAATACAGTACATTATTGTAGTCTCATGGGACCACTGTCATATTTGTGGTCTATTGTTTGTTTGTTTTTTTGAGACAAGGTCTCACTCTGTTGCCCAGGCTGGACTACAGTGGCATGATCTTGCCTCACTGTAGCCTTGGCTTCCTAGGCTCAAGTGATCCTCCCACCTCAACCTCCCAAGTTGAGACTACAGGCACATGCCACCGCTCCCAGATAATGTTTATAGAGACTGGGTTTCGCTGTGTCTCCCAGGCTGGTCTTGAACTCCTGGACTCAAGCGATCTGCCTGCCCTGGCCTCCCAGGTGCTCCATTGTTGAGTGAAACATAATTAAGTGGTGCATGACTATTTTAAAAACCATTTTATCTGTGATAATATA
The DNA here is from genome assembly GCF_009828535.3 of Hylobates moloch. Taxonomy (NCBI): domain Eukaryota; kingdom Metazoa; phylum Chordata; class Mammalia; order Primates; family Hylobatidae; genus Hylobates; species Hylobates moloch. The sequence goes on from NW_026652278.1 coordinate 84,688,659, forward strand.
ACCAATGCAAAACAATATCTCTTTATTTCTTGGAAATCTTAGTGATGGTACTTCTCAGTGGTCTTTGCCCACCTGTCTCATGGTCTCATCGTACCAGCACACCCACTGCCTCATTCTTCATCTGATTCAGAATTCCCAGGAGAAATTGGGTGGCTGGGCCCAGTGTGCTGGGGTCAAGAGGAACAGCTATAGCCACACACTAGTGAGTTCAGAGCTGTGGATAGCCCAGGGGGTGGCTGGGGGAACAGCAGCAGGATTTTTGTTGGGATGTGCTTGTGGCCAAGTTTCTGTTGAGAATGAAAGACATGCTTTGGAAACTGGTAATTTTTCCAGTAATAATTAAAATATTCTATGTCCTGCAATAACAACTTATTGAATGTATTTTTTTATGATAGGCATTATGTAAGCAGAGTCCATTTGGGAGTTTGTGTTGAATTTTATTTTTTCTATTTTTTTATTTTTTGAGACACAGTCTCTGTTGCCCAGGCTGGAGTATAGTGGTGCGATCTTGGCTCAATGCAACCTCTGCCTCCCGGGTTCAAGTGATTCTCCTGCCTCGGCCTCCCAAGTAGTTGGGATTACAGGTGCCTACCACCATGCCCGGCTAATTTTTGTATTTTTAGTAGAGACGAGGTTTTCCCACGTTGGCCAGGCTGGTCTCGAACTCCTGACCTCAAGTGATCTGCCCGCCTTGGCCTCCTGAAGTGCTGGGATTACAGGCGTGAGCCACTTCACCCAGCTTTATATTGAATTTTAAAATTATCTAGTGACAAAGTATTATTTGCTGTGTTAAGATGACGATAAGGTGTTTATTAGATGGTGAAGTAGTTAATTTTTCACCATAAGAAACCGTTAACACCCACTGCTTTGCCGTTATAACCAGTGCTACAATTGGTATGGATAATAATTGAAAACACTGCCAGCTTGGAAACTTGGATTTACAGGATGATTGCAGAGCTTTAACTATTGAAAAAAACATAAGAAGCAACTTAATCTCCATCTGATTAGTATTAGCAGAACCCTCCCCACTTTCTTCATGGTTTCCTAAAAAACTATTAACAGAATGGAATGATCAGATGTGAGATCTTTTTATACCATATATTAATTCATTTTCTTCTGTCTTCAAACTTAGAACATTAGCTTAAAACAGTACAAAGTATGGTGCTGGAAAAGATTGTGTTGGGGAAATATTGGTTCATGTATCAAACAGAATAAACGTGAATTACATTAAATGGTAGTTTTATAGTACCCATAGCTCATAAATATCCTTTTTATTTCATCTATTTCTCTGCATATCCATTAATTATTCCTTTGGACTCTGTATAGCTTATAATTTTAAGGGTGAGGTCAAATGAAAGGCACACATCAGAATGGGCAATTACTTGGAACGGGGGTTTGGCCTCATAGTTTTTCAGGACATAGTGCAGACCAGAGAATGGTAATATGGTTTGCATTCTCAATATTTGAACGGTAGTCTGTGTAACTTGGTTTTCTTAACAGCTGTAAGTGAGGCCGGGTGCAGTGGCTCACACCTGCAATCCCAGCCCTTTGGGAGGCCAAGATGGGTGGATCCCCTGAGGTCAGGAGTTTGAGACCACCCTGGCCAACATGGTGAAACCCCGTCTCTACTAATAACATGAGAATTAGCTGTGCATGGTGGCCCACGCCTGTAATCCCAGCTACTTGGGAGGCTGAGACAGGAGAATCACTTGAACCTGAGAGATGGAGGCTACAGTGAGGTAAGATCATGCCATTTCACTCCAACCTGGGTGACAAGAGTGAGACTCTGTTTCAAAATAAATGAACAAATAATAAAACAGCTGTAAATGCTTAAGTCTTTAGGCCATGTCAAAGATACCTATATGATTAATTATATAGTTGTATTCTACAAAGTTGTACACCCTTAGGAGGATGAAAATAATAGATAATATGATTGAAATACCATGCCATATATGCATGGGGTATATTAATACACACACACATTTATTATGTCCTAGGCATTGTGCTAAGCCCTCTGTATGGATTAATCTTTCAAACCTCACAGTTTAATTGTTATTATCTAATAGGTAAGGAAACAGATTTAGAGAGCTTCATTAACTTGCTTAAAGTCACCCAGAAAATAAGTGGTAGAGCCCCGATTTGAACCCACGCCAGCAGACTTCAGAAGCAGTGTTCTTAGCTTATCCTGTTTTGCCTTACTCGTTTCTGACAGTCATATACACATACCCTGTGGAGGAGAAGAGGATGAACAGCTAATTCAGCGAGCATGCTGAGTGCCTGCGGCCATCTGGTCATGATCTAGAAGCTATGGTAGCTGCCCTGTGTCTGGGCTAATGATTCTGTATTGATTTAGGAATGCATTCAGGGACGCAACCTACCTATGTTGATACCATTTGAACCAGGGAAACATGAACCTTCATCTTCTGAAAATACTTACACATAGTTTTTAAAAAATCCTACTCCAAAAAACTTTACTGAAGTATTCATATAGATAAGTGCGTATATGACAGTACAAGTTGACAGATTTTCAAAGCAAGAAACATTAGTAGGTTGGGAGCTCCTGCTCTCCCCAGTCACTCTCCCTTTAAGTCATGAGACTGCCAGCGTGGTGAGCTTATACTGGTAGTTCCAATGGAAATACATAACAGACTACAAGGCTTTTATTTAACTCTTTCTATGCCTCATCTGGGCCTCCTCCCTTCCTCTCAGAACCCTGCCTCTCACAGATTTCGGTGGTGATAGAATTAGAACATCTCACAATCACATATTTGGTACCTGACACACAATTAACAATACTAATTTTACTAATGTCAGTATTGCTAAAAACAATTGTTTTATGCATATGCTATCTTCATTCTCCCTCTTTAAAAAAATAGGCTTTATTTTTTTTAAGAGCACTTTTTGATTTACAGAGAACTGGAGCAGGAAGTAAAGATTCACATCTCTCCTCCATCTCCCCTTCCTAGTTTCCCATATTAACATCTTGCATTGGTGTGTTACATTTGCTATGATTGCTGAACCAATATTGATGCATTATTATTGTTTTTATTTTTTTTTTTGAGACAGAGTCTCGCTCTGTCACCCAGGCTGGAGTGCAATGGTGTGATCTCGGCTTACTACAACTTCTGCCTCCCAGGTTCAAGTGATTCTCCTGCCTCAGCCTCCCAAGTAGCTGGGATTACAGGTATGTGGGCGCTATCACACCCAGCTAATTTTTTTTTTTTTTTTAGTAGAGACGGGGTTTCACCATGTTGGCCAGGCTGTTGGTGCATTATTATTAACTAAAGTTTATAGCTAGCATCAGGATTCACTCTATGTAGTATAGTTTTATGGGTTTTGACAAATTAACATCATGTATTCACCATTACAGTATCATATGGAACAGTTTTACTGCCCTAAAAATCCTCTCCGCTCTACCTCTTCATCCCCTCTCCCTCATTATCTACCTCCTAAATCTCAGACAACCACTAAAATGTTACAGTTTGCCTTTGTCTCTATAATTTTACCCTTTCCAGAATGTCATATAGTTGGAATCATACAGTATAAGGTCTTTACAGATTGGCTACTTTTGCTTAGCAATATGCATTTAAGATTCCTCCATGTCTTTTGTGGTTTGATAACTCATTTCTTTTTAGCAGTGAATAATACTCCATTGTCTGGATGTACCATACTGTGCTTATCCTGTTGGATGACATTTTGGCAGCTTTTAAATTTGGACAATTATGAATAAAGCTGTTGTAAACATTCTTGTGTAGATTTTGGGTGAATACCTAGGAATGTGATTACTGGATCATGTGATAAGGCTATGTTTAGCTTTGGAAGAAACTATCAAACTGTCATCTCAAGTGACTGTACCATTTTGTGTTCTACCAATAACGAATGAGATTTTGTGTTGCTCCACATCCTCACCAGCATTTGGTGGTGTTGGTATTTTGGATTTTAGCCATTCTAGTGGGTATGCAGTAGTATCTCATTGTTTCCATTTGCAATTCCCTAGTGATTGTATGATGCTGAGCATCTTTTCATATGCTTATTTCCCATATATATATCTTCTTTGGTGAGCTGTCCATTCAGATCTTTTATGTACTTTTTAATTGGGTTCTTTGTTGTTGAGTTTTAAGTCGTCTTTATATATTTTGGATACCAGTTCTTTATCAGATATGTGTGTTGCGAATATTTTCTCCTTGTTTGAGTTGGTCTTTCATTTCCCTAATGATATCTTTCATGGAGCAGAAATTTTTAAATATAATGAAGTCTCACTTATCAAGTTTTTCCTTCATAAGTTGTGCCTTTGGTATTGTATCTAAGAAGTCATTGGCAAATCTCAGGTCAACTAGATTTTCTCCTTTGTTATATCTAGAAATTTTGATAGCTTTGTGTTTTATATGATAGGTCTGTGATTTGAGTTTATTTTTGTGAAAGGTGTTAGGTCTTTGTCTAGATTGATTTTTGTGTGTGTTGATGTCCATCTGTTTCAGCATCATTTGTTGAAAAGACTCTCCTTTTCCCACTGAATTGCCTTTGCACTTCTGCTAAAGATTAGTTGATTATATTTGTATGGTCTATTTTTGGGCTGTTTTATTCCAGTGATCTATTTGTCTATTGTTTCACCAATACCATACTCTAATGTTAAGTTTTGAAGTTGGGCAGTGTCAATGCTGTGATTGTATTTTCTTCAATATTGCGTTGGCTGTTCTGCCTTTCCATGTAAATTTTAGGATCAGTTTGTTGATATCCATAAACTTTCTGGTATTTTGACTGGAATTGATATGTAGATCAACTTGGGAAGAACTGACCTTGTAACAATGTTGGGTCTTCCTATTCATGAACATGGGATATCTCACTGTTTATTTAGGTCTTTGATTTGTTTCATACTAGTTTTGAAACTTTTCTCATATAGATCTTATACATATTTTGTTAGCTATATATCTAACTATTTCATTTGTTTGGTGTTAATGTAAATGATGTGTTTATAATTTAAAATTCTAATTATATAGAAAAGCAATTGCCTTTGTATATAACCTTGTATCCTGTAATCTTGCTGTAGTTGTTTATTAGTTTCAGTTCTTTTTTATTGATGATTTGGGATTTTCTACATAGACATCATATGTTCTGTGGATAAAGACAGTTTTAATTCATCCTTCCCAATCTGCATACATTTTTCTGCTTTTTCTTACTGCATTAACTAAGACTTCCAATATGATTTTGGCTAGAAGTTGTGACAGGGGACATCCTTGCCTTGTTCCCAACCATAGTAGGAAAGAAACGAGTTCCTTACCATTAAGTATGTTAATTGTAGGTTTTTTGTACATTTTTTTTATTAAGTTGAGAAAATTTTCCTCTATTCCTAGTTGGCTAAGAGTTTTTATGTGTGTTGGATTTTGTCCAGTGCTTTTTCTGCATCTATAGATATAATCATGTGGATTTTCTTCTTTCGCCTGTTTGAAGTGGCGGATTGCTTTTATTTTTGAATTTGAACCACCTTTGCATACCTGGAGTAAGTTCCATTTGGTCATTGTGTATACTCTTAATACATTTTTGAATTAATTTCAAATGCTTTGTTGAGAATTTTTGTATCTATGTTCATGAGAGATGTTCCTCTGTAGTTTCTCCTTTTTGTAATGTCTTTGGCTTAATGCTGACCTCATAGAATGAGCTAGGAATTGTTCTCCTGCTTCTGTTTTCTGAAAGGCATTGTAGAGAATTGGTATAGTTTCTTCCTTAAATGTTTGATAGAATTCATGAGTAAACCTATCTGGGCATGGTGCTTTCTATTTTAGAAGGTTATTAATATTTTTGATTCAATTTCTTTAATAGACATAGGCCTACCAAAAGGATCCATTTCTCCCTGTGTGAGTTTTGGTAGATTATGCCTTTCCAGCAGTTGGTCCATTTTATCTAAGTTATAACATTTTTGAACATAGAGTTATTCATAATGTTACTTTATTATCCCTTTAACATCCATGAAATCAGTAGTAATGGCCCTTCTTTCATTTCTGTTGTTAGTAATTAGTTCTTTTTTTTTTTTTTGGCTAGCTTCCCTAGAGGATTACCAGTTTTATTGATCTTTTCCAAAAACCAGCTTTTGGACTCAGACATTTTCTCTATTGATTTCCCATTTTAAGTATCACTGATTTCTGCTCTAATATTTATTAATTTTTTTTCTGTTTACTTGTAGTTCAATTCATTCTCATTTTTCTTGTTTCCTAGGGTAGAAGTTTGGATTATTGGTTTTATAAGGTTGGTGCAGAAGTAATTGCCATTTAGCCATTACTTTTGCACCAACCTAATAGAACTTTCTTGTTTTGTAATACATGCATTTAATGCTATAAATTTCCTTTAGCATTGATTTTGCTGCACTTCACAATTTTTTCTTTTTTTTTTTTTTTGAGTCGGACTCTCGCTCTGTCGCCCAGGCTGGAGTCCAGTGGCATGATCTCTGCTCACTGCAAGCTCCGCTTGCCGGGTTCACGCCATTCTCCTGCCTCAGCCTCCCAGGTAGCTGGGACTACAGGCGCTCGCCACCACGCGCAGCTAATTGTTTGTATTTTTAGTAGAGACAGGGTTTCACTGTGTTAGCCAGGATGGTCTCGATCTCCTGACCTCACGATCTGCCTGCCTTGGCCTCCTAAAGTGCTGGGATAACAGGCTTGAGCCACTGCGCGCGGCCCCTGCACTTCACAAATTCTGATAAGTAGTATACTCATTTAATTAAAATATTTTAAACATTTTTTTGAGATTTCTTTGACGTGTTATTTACAAATATGTTGTTAATGACCAGTTGTTTTGGGATTTTTCAGCTATCTTTCTGTTTGATTTCTAGTTTAATTCCAGTGTGGACTGACAGCATATATTATATAATTTGTATTCTCTTTAAGGGGTGTTTTATGGCCCAGAATGTGGTCTATGTTGATGAATGTTCTGTGCAAGCTTCAGAAGAATGTGTATTTTTGTGTTGGATGGAGTAGTCTATAGATACCAGTTATATGCAGTTGATTGATGATGGTGGTGTGTTTTTAACTCTGTCCTTACTGATTTTCTGCCTGCTGAATCTGTCAGTTACGAATAGAATGGAATGTTGAAGTCTCCAAGTATAATAGTGGGTTTGTTTTTTTTCTCTTTGCATTTCTGTAAGCTTTTGTCTTACTATTTTGACACTGTTGTTAGATGCATACACATTAAGGATTACTGTATCTTCTTGGAAAGTTTACCTTTTAATCATTATATAATATCCCCTTTTATTTCTGATAATCTTCCTTGCTTTGAAGTCAGCTTTGTCTGAAATTAACATGACTACTCCAGCTTTCTTTTGCTTAGTGTTTAGTGTCATATATCTTTCTCCATCCCTTTACTTTTAATTTGTTTCTATATTTTATATTTAAAGTGGATATCTTACAGATAACATATCGTTAGATCCTATTTTTTTCTTTTAGAAAAATCCACCCTGATAGTCTTTTATAGTCTTTTAATTGATATGTTTGGTTATCAACATTTAATGTGATCATTGATATTACTTAGATTAATACCTACATAATAAGTGTTTTCTATTCTTGCCCTTCTTTTTTTTGTCTTCTGCTCTTTTTCTGCTTTCCATGGCTTTAATTGAGCATGTTGTATGATTTCATTTTCTCTCCTCAAAACATATTCCATTTTCTCTCCTCTCAGCAAACTTACATGTAAAAATTTATTTATTTATTTTTATTTTTGTCACCCAGGCTGGAGTGCAGTGGCACAATCTTGGCTCACTGCAAGCTCCGCCTCCCAGGTTCACACCATTCTCCTGCCTCAGCCTCCCCAGTAGCTGGGACTACAGGCGCCCGCCACGACGCCTGGCTAATTTTTTTTGTATTTTTAGTAGAGACAGGGTTTCACCGTATTAGCCAGGATGGTCTCGATCTCCTGATCCGCCTGCCTCGGCCTCCCAAAGTGCTGGGATTACAGGCGTGAGCCACCACACCCGGCCAAAAATTTATTTTTTTTAGAAGGAAGATAAGGCAAGGAATAAAAACTTCTTAATGATAGCCCTAGAGTTTGCAATATACATTTACAATGAATGTTAACTCACTTTTAAATACACTGTGCCACTTCAGAGCCAGCGCAGATGCCTTACAATCAAACATTTCCAGTTCCTTCCTGCTGTCCTTTATAGAATTGCTAACATTCATTTCACTTATCCGTAAACCATAATCAACCAACACATTGCTGCTGTTACTATTTTGAACTATCTGTGATCTGTTAAAGAACAATAAACCATTTTATATTACTTTTATTCATTCTTTAACACTCTTCCTTTATGTAGATGCTATTTTCTGCTGTATCGTTTTTATTCTCTGTGACGAGCTTGTTTTTAACACATTTTATGTCTCTTCAATTTTTATTTTGGTGAGAAAGTATTTCTTCTTTATATTTGATGGATAATTTCAGTGAATACAGGATTCTAGATTGGAGGGTGTTTTTCCCTTCAGCACTTTATGTTTTACCCTGCTCTCTTCTTGCTTGCATGGTTTCTTAAGAAAAATCCAATGTAATTTTTGTTCTGGTTTCTTTATAGGTAAGGTTTTTTTTTTTTTTTTTCTCTGACTTCCTTCAATATTTTGTCTTTGTCTTTGACTTTCTACAGTTTGAATGTGTGATATGTGTAGGTGTAGATTTTTTGGTAATTATCCTTTTTTGTGTTCCCTGAGCTTCTTGGATATGTGGTTTGGTCTCTGCCATTAATTTTGGAATAGTCTGAGTTATTTAAATATTTTTTTCTGTTCTTTCTCTCGTTATATTCCCTTTATGTGCATGTTATGCCTTTTGTAATTTTCCCATTTTCTTAGATATTCTGTTTCACTTTTCCACTCTTTTTTCTCTTTGCTTTTCAGTTCAGGAAGTTTCTGTCGACATGTCTTCAAGATCACTGATTCTTTCCTTGGCTGTATCCATTCTACTAATGAGCCAGTCAGAGGCTCTCTTTATTTCTGTGACAGTATTTGTGATCTCTAGTATTTCAGTTCTCTCTTAGGGCTTTTTGTCTCTGCTGACATTACCCATCTTTTCTTGCATGTTGTCTACTTTTTCTATTAGAGCTCTTAGCATATCAATCATAGTAATTTTAAAGTCCCAGTCAGATAACTTTAAAATATCTGCTGTATATCCGAGTGTGCTTCTTTGGCTTTATTTCTCTCCTCAGCCTGTATTTTTTTCTTTTTAGAGTACCTCATAATTTTGTTGTAAGCCAGACATGATGCATTGGGTAAAAGGAACTGAGGTAAACAGGCTTTTAGTGTGAGTTCTCACATTTTTGTAGTTGTGGGTGTCAGAGGGTAACATTTTCTCTTGTGTCTTCCTTGTTTTTTCCTCCCCTTTTGTCTTAGAGTTTCCCTGTTGAATCCTTAAATACTGTGTGAGCATTGAAGTTCTGCCATAATTCCATGTTACCTTATAGGAGCCCTTCTGACGAGACGGGATTGGGAAAAGGGAAATGCTCTGTAATCCTGTGCTTAGATCTCTGTCCTTTAGTGAGCCTTGGCTGTGACCTTCACAGCTGTTTCTCAGCTTCCCTGCATGTCCACCAAGTGAGACAGGAAGGCGTGAGCAGGCTGGAGTTGGGTATTTCCATTACTTCCTATTGGTCAGGCTCTGGTAAAACCCAGGTAGCCTAGGCTCTGCTAAAATCATTTCTCCTTTGTTAAGGAGAGCAGAATACTTTGGGCTTATTTCACAGTGGTTGCTCTTCTCCCCTTCCATGAAGCACAAAGGGATTTTTTTTTTCTATCTAATTTTTTCACCCTGAGAAACTGATAGGGCTCTTGGAGGTAAAACTTAGCAAAGTACAGGAGACCCCTTAAGACCGGGCTCCCAGAAGTTGTTTTTTGTTGTTGTTTTTAATCTCTCAAACTAGTCTACCACTCAGTCTCTGGCAATTAGGCAGTTATCCGTGAAGCCTCCTTACGGGTTGCTGGCTCCAGCAGGTATTTCTGCTCCTAGTATGCTGTGATTCTCTGTGTTTGCCTGTCTCTAGTTTTCAGTATGGTGGCTTGCCCTGTGACCTCAATTTTCTGATGAATCTACAGAAGAGTTGTTTGTTTTGTTTGCTCAGCCTTTTTCTTACTGTGAGCATGGTAGTGACAACTTCCAGACTCTATTTGCTAACCAGAAACACGATACATCTCTAATCTGTTTTTAACTGTGGAAATATGGCTCCCTGCTTCTTAGAACTTGAACTGTATCTAGATTTCAGCACATATAGCCATTTCCTATGATACTTTCTCTCCTTTAGCCCTCACATAGTCTTAGTTCTACAGGCACCACTATCTTTTATGCACATCAAGAGTCCTTAGGTCAGTGTATCTCTATTTTGATTGTCTGAAGCTTGTACTCTGGAATATTCCTCAGAAAGGTATCAAGAGAATAATATTCCCAGTTTTTCCTGTGGATAGTACATAAAAATTTGTGTTCTTTTTACATGAAAATCAATTTTACAGGTATAGAGACTCAAAGTTTCTTTTCTGGAGTGCTGTCGATGTGTTACTTTATTGCTTCTGGCATAAAGTGTTGTCTGAAAGCCTGTTGATAGAATTTTATTTCCTGTAATTTTACTGGAGTATGACTTGGTGTAGGGTATAGGCCATTATGGTCTGATTATTTCCCAGGTATGTAGTATGTTCTTTAAATTTGTAGTTTGAAAATTGTATTAGTCCATTTTCACACTGCTATAAAGAACTGCTCAAGACTGGGTAATTTATGAAGGAAAGAGGTTTAATTGACTCACAGTTCAGCATGGCTGGGGAGGCCTCAAGAAATTTAAAATCATGGCAGAAGGGGAAGCAAGGCACCTTTTTCACAAGGCAGCAGGAAGGAGAAGTGCTGAGCAAAGGGGGAAGAGTCCTTTATACAACCATCCTATCTCATGAGAACTCACTAACAGGAGGACAGCATGGGGGAAATCACCCTCATGATTCAGTTACCTCCACCTGGTCTCTCCCTTGACACATGAGGATTATGAGGATTACAATTCAAGATGAGATTTGGGTGGGAACACAAAGCCTAACCACATCAAAAGTTATAAATAGTTTTGATTTCAAGAAATTATTTGTATTGTGATTTTTAGTCTATGAGCTCTTCCCTTATGTTCTTCTTTAGGGTTTTCTGGGGTCTGTATGTTGATCTTTTTGCCCATCTTTAATATTTGTCACTTTCTCCCAGATCTCTGTTATTGCTTCATTTCTTTGTTTTAAAAGAAATCCCCACTTTAACTTATGTTTCTTGAAAAGTATCATGTATTGTGTTTATTTGCTCTTGTATGTTTTTGAATTTAGCCTTCATTTCTGAAATAATTTTTTGGTTTCTAATTTTTTTCTCAACTTTTGTCCCTTTATTTCTGAGTTTTTGGAAATCAGGTTTATGTTTCTGTTTTATGTCATGTGTCATTGTTGTAATGTCTTTTTACCTTATTTTGAAATAGTCAATTATAGTTTTGCCCTGTTTTCTGGGCATCTCTTTTTGGTTAGTGAGCTTTCATGGTCAATTATGTTCTTCTACACTTTCTTTTTCCATTTATTCCATAATAACGTTATGGGATTTGCTCCCAATATTTTTTATGTCATGCATGAAATGAAATTAATTTTCCTAAACTTTCAGAGGAAGGCTTAGTTCTAGATAGATTTTCTAACTTCACAGAGCTCTATCCTCTGGTTGATTTTTATGTAGTTTTCAAAAATACAGTGGCTTGCTTTCAGATGACTTGGTTCAGTCCTTCTCCCCACTTTTATCTGGATCTTCTCTATCCTTGGCCTCTTCTTTTTTCTCTCTTTTTATATTTTATATTTTTATTATTATTTACTGCTCCTTGTGGAGTAGGGCTACCCTATAAGCAGTGTGCCTCCATCCTTGGTCTCTATTATTTCTGTCTTATCCAGTTTTGATTCTAGGCCCTGTCGTGCAAGGGAGCCCTAGGTGGTCAGTTTCCAGGTCACTGGGCCTAGACTTGTCCTGATCCATCAGACCCTACCGCAGGCGCCGCTGTTGGAATGGATAAACCATTCTTAATTTCAGCTGCTCTTCTCAAAGAGGTCTTCTGGGCTTTCTGCTGAATTTGTTTAGCCTTTTGGGGGTTCTCTGTTCTCAAGTTTGTTAGATGCCCCTTTGGTTCTCTCTGCTTTCATCACATGCATGCTGATATCATGTCAATCTTTGGGTTATTGGTAGCTTGTCCTCATCTACTTGTATTTTGGAGTGTTTTGTGGGGACACTTTATCTAGTTTTGTTGTAAATTGTGTCCTTGAATTTTTTCTTGCCGCCTAGTTTCCCTATTTTGATGTGGGCGTTCAAGATTCCTAAAATCTGCCGCCGTGCTGCCTCCATGTTTCCTGTACCCACACTTTTTCCTCCTTGGCACAGTGGGAAAAATATGCTTCTCCTCAAATGAAGGATAATGTCTTTGTAGTATCTGATGCAGACCAGGTACTCAAAACATTGTGACGAACAGTTTGGCAATTTCATACTTGTTGAGCTGAGGCATTGTCTGTTTTGAAGCTGCTATTATGGGAGCTCTGAGGTGGGAGATTTGGGGGTGAAGAGTCTAATGGGCCTTTGGGGCAAGGAAAGGAGACAAGAGTGTGGGTTTGTGGGTGTCACTGATGGCAGATTTGTTTGCTTCATCTGTATGTGTTGAGAGAAAGGCAGAGGGAATGGACTGGAGCAGGACTGGGAAAAAAGGACATCATGTACAGTAAAGGTCTAGGGAGGCCCTGGAGCAGATCAGAAGAAACAGACCCAAGTTTGACTTAGGGGCCAGTCGATGATCAATGTCAATCTAGGTGATTGGTTACAGGATTGGAGAAGGCAACACTTGGAGGCCAGGATAAGGGATGATGTGGGGAGAGAATCAAAATCCAAGGTTAAAAATAATGGTTGAGCTGCCTGTGAGACCAAATTATGTTTTGGCTTCAGGTAAGAGCAGGTGGCACACCGTGGTCTTCTAATATTTAGTGACTGTTGAGGGACTTACAACTCTTCGAGCTCCAAGAGCCATGTGGCTTTTGTACAGGCAGCAGGTTTAGGATTCCAGCTCCTCCTGCTTGGAAAGGAGGTTTGCTTTTCCCAGGGAAATGTGGGGTCAGGTTCAGGTGAGAAGTATGGGGAAAGGTTGAGGTGGTTGCAGAGAGCTGCTGCTCAAGGGGAGAATGGAGAGTCATAGAGAAACGTCTGACATCAGCCCCTGGGAAGAGAGTGCGGGTTTTTTATCTCTAGGGGTCCTGGGGGTTGAAGATACACCCTATTTTCTGAAATGCAAAGCATGCACAGTTAATACTGCTCATGTCTTAACTTTGGCAAAAAATGAACTTATGGACTTAAACTCCTTCTTGTCTTTTGAACATCATAAAATGCCATGCAATTGGCAAATTGTGCATGCAACCAGTGGCATATTTGTTTAGCCAGTAAAACAGTATCAGAATTAATCAACTTCTTGTTTGGAAACAGCTTTTAGGGGATTCTCTCTGCTCACTAGCTTTGAAACCACAGGCAAGTTATATAACCTCTTGTGTCTCATTTTTCTCATCTAAAATTGAGAGGGAGGAAGATACTACTACTATTGCCTTGTAGGGTTATTGTGAGAAATAGGTGAATTGATAAAGTTCTTAGAACTGTGCCAGTCATGTTTTAAGCATTTGGTAAGCATTAGCTATTGTTGTTTGTTATTACCTTATTTTAAAATTTTTTGAATTTTTTTTTTTTTTTTTGAGATGGCGTCTCACTCTGTCACCCAGGCTGGAGTGCAATGGCATGATCTCGGCTCACTGCAACCATTGCCTTCTGGATTTAAGCAATTCTCCTGCCTCAGCCTCCCGAGTAGCAGGGATTACAGGCACCTGCCACCACACCTGGCTAATTTTTGTATTTTTAGTAGAGATGGGGTTTTGCCATGTTGGCCAGGCTGGTCTTGAACTCCTGACCTCAGGTGATCCACCTGCCTTGGCCTCCCAAAGTGCTGGGAATACAGGTGTGAGCCACTGTGCCAGGACTGTTTTAACACTTTTTGATTCTAGTGAACAGATACATAGAGTGCTCAGTACAACACACTGATGTAGTGGTCATTGCATAAATATTAATTCTTTTTTTTTCTTTTGTTTCATTTTAAAGATGAGGAATTTGTGCTCCAGAACAATCCAGTGATTTTCTCAGGATCTCATGGGATTGCAGGGTGGGTCTCACCTGCTAGGAACTATGCATTCTATTCTTTGCTTTTATTTTATTCTAGATAGGAAGGAATTTTCTGTTCAGGTTTATATTATTTTTATTATGGTTGGAATTTCTGCCATCTTATAAAGAACATTCTATCCAGGTGTCAATATTATTTTTCCAGTTTGCAAAGAAGAAGCTCAAGATTTAGAATCTGGAAACCTTGGTTGTAGTCTCAGTTCTGATTCTGGTGGCCTGTGGAAACTTGGAAGAATTCCTTTACTTCTCTGGGCCACTGTTTTCTCATCTGTAAATTGAGGAGCTTAAGTTCTTTGATTTCTCGGGTTCCTTTGGCTCTAACATTCTACAACCATGATTTCCAATAATACATACGTCTTGTATTACACAAATAAAATAGTTTATGCTAGAAAAATTAGTCGATACAAATAAGCCAAAAAGAAAAAGGAGGAGGCGGAGTAGGAAGGTAGTTAGATATAAAATAAAATGGACTCTGGTCCTTGAAGGCTTTATTAACCCTAAAAAAACTTTCAGGCACTTGCCTTTTAATGGGAGTTTCAAAGCAGCTTCCTGCTTTTATGGTACAAGTCTTCTGCATGTCAGAGTTCTCTAGAGAAACAGAATCAATAGGCAATGTATGTATATATCTGTATCTATATATATTGATATATATAGATACATATCATGGGACTTAGCCTCCATAATCACCTGGGCCAATTTCCTTAATATATATATAATTATATATATATATGAAATATATATAAATATATAATTATATATGAAATA
>NW_026652278.1:84704028-84724504 GCF_009828535.3 Hylobates moloch
TATATATTTATATGTATATTATATATATATTTATATATATTATGGAAATTGGCCCAGGTGATTATGGAAGCTAAGAAGTCCCATGATGTGCTGTCTGCAAGCTGGAGAACCTGGAAAGTTGGTGATGTAATTTAGTCCAAGACCAAAGGCTCAAGAGTCACAAGAGGGGTGCGTGTCACTGATGCAAGTCCCAGAATCTGAAGGCCCAGGAATCAGGACCTCTGATGTCTGAGGGCGGGAGACGATGGATCTTCAGGAATTCTCCCTTCTTCTGCCTTTTTATTCTATTGAGGCACTCAGTGAATTGGTTATTGCTCACCTGCATTGGTGAGGTGGGTCTTCTTTACTCAGTCCCCTGATTCAAATGCTAATCTCTTCTGGAAACACCCTCACAGACCCTGGAAAAGAACATTTTACCAGCTATATGGGAATCTTGTAGTCCAGTCAAGTTGACAAATAACATTCACCATCGTGGTCTGTACTGTATCCTAGTGTTTTATTTCATATCTTTATTGTAGAGGAAGCTCACTGAGGGCAGCAATTGCATCTCACTCATACTCTATCTCTGTCCCACCAAGGAAATACAGTGGCTTGCAAAGTAGTTGTAACTGACCAAGTTTTTTTAATTTTTTTTTTTTTTTTGAGACGGAGTCTCGCTCTGTCACCCAGGTTGGAGTGCAGTGGCGCAATCTCGGCTCACTGCAAGCTCCGCCTCCCGGGTTCACGCCATTCTCCTGCCTCAGCCTCTCCGAGTAGCTGGGACTACAGGCGCCCGCCACCACGCCCGGCTAACTTTTTGTATTCTTAATAGAGACGGGGTTTCACCGTGGTCTCGATCTCCTGACCTCGTGATCCGCCCGCCTCGGCCTCCCAAAGTGCTGGGATTACAAGCGTGAGCCACCGCGCCCGGCCCCAAGTTTTTTTAATACCATCCTATGACTGCATATCTTAGGTGGCTTACTATATTTTTCTCTTTAATTCTCCCAGGCATCTTCAGAAATACAGTTTTTCTTTGTATGTTTTCCTGGAGCAAAAACTGTAAAATGTGTTTGGACAGGAATTAAGTGGGCTCCATAATTTAAATACCAGCTTCTTTGATCTGTCTATCTTCTTTCTCTTTTGTGTCCTGATGGACTCAAAGACCCCAATTAGTGACCAGCTTATGGGGGGTTCTCAAGATAGGTGAATTCTCTGCTCTTATGTGTAGAAAGAGGAGCCATCTTTTTTTCAGTTGTCATATATATTAAATCATTTTATTGTTGATTGAGGAGTTAATTGTGATCAATAGACCTTTTTATCTGTAAATACTAGAATTCAGTCAAGTAACCAATTATTTTGAAAAGTTACTACTGCAGAGTTTCAGTAACCCTGCACAATAATTAGTCATGAAATAAGAAAAAGCTTTCATCCCACACTGATATTTTTAAAGTTTTAACTTATGAACAAAATCCAAAAGAAAGGTTTTTATGATTTGGGTGTATTGATGAATATGATATTTATATTGTTTATTGATATCAAACATTTTATTATCTTCATTTTAATATATTGTCAGAACCTGCATATGTAAGCAGATCAGAATCTGTGTCCTACTACCAAGGGTGAAATAACTTCAACCATGCGACATGGGCAGTTATTTTAAGCAGCATCACGGAGATGCAGAGCTCAAGTTGGTCAGCATTGCTACCTGGTACTGATATCTGGCCAGCTCCCACATTCCTGTGGAGCCTCTGATGAGGATTATTTAAGGCTGTGGCTGTTTCTAGTCCACCAGGGAGCCAAAATGGCAAAGCCCTTTACACCATGCTACATGTTAAGTTCCAGTTAATTCTTTGTAGTCTAGAACTCTGGGATGATTTGCATTAACATGGCTGTCTCTGTGCACAATTGCAGAGGGTTCTGTCCACAATGCAATTTGTAGAATTGTACAGAATTGGAATAGTGCTGCCTGCAGTGATAAAACAAGGCGGCCTCCTTTGAATATCCCAGAAGGTATGGTGGTTCTTCCAGCACATTACATTTGAAACTACAGGAGGTGTGAAAAAGTGGCGAACGCGGCCAGGCATGGTGGCTCATGCCTGTAATCCTAGCACTTTGGGAGGCAGAGGCAGGCAGATCACGAGGTCAGGAGTTTGAGACCAGCCTGGCCAACATAGTGAAACCCCATCTCTACTGAAAATACAAAAATTAGCCAGGTGTGGTGGTATGCACCTGTAGTCCCAGCTACTCAGGAGGCTGAGGCAGGAGAATCGTTTAAACCCGGGAGGCAGAGGTTGCAGTGAGCCGAGACTGCCCCGCTGCACTCCAGCCTGGGTGACAGAGTGAGACTCGGTCTCGAAACAAACAAAAAAGTGGTGGATAGCAAGGTCTTTCTAATGGCTTTCAATCCGAATGCACAGTCTGTAAACTGAACTGGTGGTTGCAGTCCAGTTTTTACGACCAGCATTACAGAGTCTTTCATTTAGAGTCCAAGATTGCCAATGCTAACCCATGACAAGATCTTAGAACTTCCAAGTTCTGTATCATTTTGTGTGTTTTCAGGTCTCATTTCCCTTGTCTCATTGTCAGGTTCCATACTGTGCTCTCAGAATATACCTGAAAACAAGGTGTGGATTCTAGGCTTGCGAAGAGATCAGCAAACGCCGTCCACCTGACCCATCTGCTCCACAAGCCTCTCCTCCCTCCCCTCTCACGTGGGCTTTGTCTCTGAACCTAGATGGTTCCTCCCAACCCTCTCCCTCAATGAAGGGACTACTGACCACTTAGGAAAGGAGGAGGCTCCCAGAACAGGTGCTGCTGCAAGGCCTCAATGTCTATGTTGCTCTGGTTCCCGGGACCCAGGGTATCAAAGGCCCATCGGCCACAGGAGCCCTCAGGACACTCAGAACATGGGCATCCCCCAGGCAATCTTCCAGAAGCCTTAGCTCCCTGTCCTACTTCCTCTCTGACCCACTCTCCAACACACACACACAGACACACAACCATCCTCTAGTCTCTGCCTCCCAATGCAACAAAGGGTTGGTATATTCATTCACTCCACAAATTTCAGAGTTTGAGGGAAATTGTAAAATAAATTCTTTAAAAGGCTTACCAGTTCAAGAAATGCATATCATGTATACGAATGACAATTAAAATTTATTAAGTGCCACTATTATCAGAATCTATCTCATTTTTCTCACACCCTATAAATAAATTAGTCTGTGAAGCTGAGACATAGGAAAGAGCTGCCCGACGGGTGGAAATCCACAAATAGGACCAGCGTGCTGGGTCCCTGGGGATACCAGGTCCCAAGAAGAAGGCAAGAGTGAAGAGGGAGCAGGTATCCCACATGCCCAATGTCTACAGTGGAATCTCGCAGGGCCTCCTACCTCTTCCTCCTCCCAGGCCAGAAGAATGGACTTGCCTAACTGGCCAGGATGGGATGGAGAGGTACCAGCCCAGCTCCTTCTCCCTCCTTTCTCTTGGGAACCTGCTGGAAGCCCACAGACTACTTCTCTCATCTGGCCCAGGTAAAGAGGTTGCAGGGGGCTAGGTGGACTGCTGAGGTTGAGAGTGAGGAAGCCCTTTCTTAAAACGTCCCAGTCGTCCGATGGAACTTTTATCAGGAATGAATTTAACAATTTGATCTCCATCTGCCTGGCCCTTCAGCCCTACTTCTCAACTGGTTCAGAGCTCATGTGGGAAAGAATGGTTCTCCTTACTACCCCACCCATTCCTGACACACCCAGCACCGTGCTTCCTACATGGCGGGCAGGTTTGGGTGGGAAGTCTTCAAAGATAGTTCTCACAATGGAAGCCCACACAAGGCACAGGACATGCCACTTGGCTCATAGCCTCTGGGGCCAGCAGCACCTGATATCCACCAGGCAGTCAAACCATGACTTTTTCATTTTTCTTTTCTTCTGGAACAATGGGAGTTTCCTTAGACAGGTAACCCAATAGGCCCAGCATTTAGTCTCCTTGAAGAAGTCTCAAATAAGAAAACAAAACCAAATCCAAAGGGCTGTCCAAGTCCTCACTGTAACTCGAAATGGCATTAGGAGCATTTATGGAACTAGAAAATACAAGACCCAAAACCTGCTGGGCCTCAGACCAGGACACAGCCTCCTTCTCTCTGGCCAGCACACAAGTCATCCAACCACTGTCAATACGTGATCTGACCAATCTACATGCCAAGCCCAGCTGGAGACACCACCAACCCATCCCTATTTATTCTATTAACCAAATAATTTCCAGATTTCCATTTCATCTTGCTAGAGAGCCATGTTTAGGTCTCTAAAGCTTCACTCCTTCTTCAAGAACAAGAAATTAACAAAATCACAACAGCATTTCCTAATGGTACCAAACATAAAACTTTCATGCTTATATAAACCTGAGAGATCAGGTAGTTAGTTCCACATCCTCATTCCCCAGGTGAAGTGACTGTGGAACTATAAATTCAGTATATAACCCAACTATAACTGGGGAAACTGGAATATAAACTGGATATTAAGAAATTAGTATTAATTGTATTAGTTGTGATAATGCTATTTTGATTACATACGGAAACTTCCTTCTCTTCTTTCTTTCTCTCTCTCCCCTTCCTCCCTTCCTCCCTCTCTCCCTCCTTCCCTCCCTTCCTTCCTTCTTCCTTGGGTGAAGCAACAGAGATTCACACTACTGTTAGCATGAGTGTAACATCAAGATGTCTCTAATTCAGTTTTTTAATATACATGAGTCTTTTCTTTTTTTTTTTTTTAGACGGAGTCTCGCTCTGTAGCTTAGGCTGGAGTGCAGTGGCACAGTCTCGGCAAACTGCAACCTCTGCCTCCCAGGTTCAAGCGATTCTCCCACCAAGTAGCTGTGATTGCAGGCACCTGCCACCATGCCCAGATAATTTTTGTATTTTTAGTAGAATCAGAGTTTCACCACGTTGGCCAGGCTGGTCTCAAACTCCTGACCACCAGTGATCCACCAGCCTAGGCCTCCCAAAGTGCTGGGATTACAGACGTGGGCCACCACGCCCTGCTGATGTGTCTTTTTTTTTAAGCTTTATTGAGGTACAACTGACAAATAAAAAATGTATATATTTAGAGTTTACAACATGGTGTTTTGATATATGTATACATAGTGAAATGATCACCACAACCAAGCTAATTAACATATCTATCACCTGCCATCATCACCCCTTGTGTGCATGTGATGATAGCACTTGAGATCTGCTGTTTCAGCAAATATCTTCACTTTTTTTTTTTTTTTTTTAATGGAGTGAGTTGTAATAAATAAACAGCTGGTCTGACCCAGAGTATACACAGCTTGTTAGTGGGTGAGCTGATTTACAGCAAGTGTGGTTCCTGCCAGGGCTGTTTTCAATGTGCTGTACTCAACATGGGAACAGCTACACAAGATGACGGGGCCCTTCGGACAGCGACGCGGACCCTGCCCAATCAGCTTGGGGAGGTTCTATGTACTCCCAATGAGGATGGCAGACAAACCACACTTCGATGAAAGAGTAAGTTATTAGGTTGGCTTCTTTCTCTGATCTTAATGGCCAAATACTCATTTCACATTGGCCCAGGTAACATTTGTTCTGAGTTTCAAAGACCACATCAGTGCACCAAGGAACTTGAATCTTTCATAACACAGTAACATGACATAATAGAATCTGTATATAATCATACAATGATAATCATGAACTGCTTCCTGTGGACCAGGGACTAAGTGTTTACAAGAATGATCTTGATAAATCACAACATCCGATGAGATTATTATCTCCATCACATTGATGAAGTAACCAGGGCATAGAGAATTTAAGAAACCCGCCAAAACCACAGAGACCTACACTACACTCAGCATTTTGGATGACTCAGCCATACATGCTCCGGTGATCACAGTCCATTTCCAGATAGTCATATTTCATGTTTTTCACTGGGAGGAATGGTTCAGGGATAATTTCTTCTCATTCCTGTCTTTAAAAATAGTACAAAAGGATAAAACCAAAATGTAAAAGAGAAAAATAAAGTCTGCCTCAGAGGCCAAAACAACATATCTGATGTCAAAAATTTTTTTTCACTTTGTTTTTCTCAACAAAAATTCAAATCACTCAAGTACTGCTTGACTCTCTTCTCCAAACAAAGCTAGGCAAGAAGTCCAGACAGCTATTCAGTTTCTCCTCCAGAGAACTCTGTGGGCCAGGCATTGTGGCCCATGCCTGTAATCCCAGCACTTTGGGAGGCTGAGGCAGGCGGATCACCTGAGGCCAGGAGTTCAAGATCAGCCTGGGCAACATAGAGAGACCCTGTCTCTAGAAAAAAATAAAAATAAGTAAAAAAAGGCCAGACACAGTGGCTCATGCCTGTAATCCCAACACTTTAGGAGGGTAAGGTGGGATGATCACATTAGGTCAGGAGTTCGAGACCATGGTGAAACCCCATCTCTACTAAGAATAGAAAAAAAATTAGCCAGGTATGGTGGCACACACCTGTAATCCCAGCTACATGGGAGGCTGAGGCAGGAGAACCACTTGAATCCAGGAGGCGGAGGTTGTAGTGAGCTGAGATCATGCCATTGCACTCCAGCCTGGGCAACGAGCAAATCTTCGTCTCAAAAAATATAATACAAATAAGTAAAAAAATAAATTAGCCAAGCATAGTGGTGCCCACCTGTAGTCTGGTTACTCAGGGGGCTTTGGCAGGAGACTCGTTTGAGCCCAAGAGTTCAAGACTGCAGTGAGCTATAAAATTTTTTAATTACAAATTATTATTTTTTTTGAAATAGGACCTCACTCTGTCACCAAGGCTGGAATTCAGTGGCACAATCTTGGCTTACTTCAGCCCCAACCTCTCCAGCTCAAGCAATCCTCCCACCTCAGCCTTTTGTGTAGTTGGGACCCCACGTGCACACATCTGTGCTCAGCTAATTTTTTAATTTTTTGTAGAGACGGGGTCTTGCTATGTAGCCCAGGCTGTTCTCAAACTCTTAAGTCTCAAGCAGTCCTTCCATCTCAGCTTCCCAAAGTGCTGGAATTACAGGCATGAGCCACCACACCCAGCCCTAAAAGTTAAACATTCTAAAAAAGGAAAAAACAGCTGGGCCTGGTGGCTTCTGCCTGTAATCCCAGCACTTTGGGAGGCTGAGGCCAGTGGATTACGAGGTCAGGATATTGAGACCATCCTGGCCAACACGATGAAACCCCATCTCTACTAAAAATGCAAAAAATTACCTGGGTATGGTGGTGCATGCCTGTAGTCCCAGCTACTCAAGAGGCTGAGGCAGGAGAATGGCGTGAACCCGGGAGGCGGAGCTTGCAGTGAGCCAAGATAGAGCCACTGCAGTCTGGCCTGGGTGAAAGAGGGAGACTCTGTCTCAAAAAAAAAAAAAAAAAAAAAAAAAGAAAAAATGCTCATCATCACTGGCCATCAGAGAAATGCAAATCAAAACCACAATGAGATACCATCTCACACCAGTTAGAATGGCGATCATTAAAAAGTCAGGAAACAACAGATGCTGGAGAGGATGTGGAGAAATAGGAACACTTTTACACTGTTGGTGGGACTGTAAACTAGTTCAACCATTGTGGAAGTCAGTGTGGCGATTCCTCAGGGATCTAGAACTAGAAATACCATTTGACCCAGCCATCCCATTACTGGGTATATACCCAAAGGACTATAAATCATGCTGCTATAAAGACACATGCACACGTATGTTTGTTGCGGCACTATTCACAATAGCAAAGACTTGGAACCAACCCAAATGTCCAACAACGATAGACTGGATTAAGAAAATGTGGCACATATACACCATGGAATACTATGCAGCCATAAAAAAGGATGAGTTCATGTCCTTTGTAGGGACATGGATGAAACTGGAAAACATCATTCTCAGTAAACTATCGCAAGGACAAAAAACCAAACACCGCATGTTCTCACTCATAGGTGGGAATTGAACAATGAGAACACATGGACACAGGAAGGGGAACATCACACTCCGGGGACTGTTGTGGGGTTGGGGGAGGGGGGAGGGACAGCATTAGGAGATATACCTAATGCTAAATGACGAGTTAATGGGTGCAGCAAACCAACACGGCACATGGATACATATGTAACAAACCTGCACATTGTGCACATGTACCCTAAAACCTAAAGTATAATAATAAAAGAAAAAAAAAGAGAAGAGAAAAAAAATTACATTAACCCGCGTATTTCCCAAAGAGAGCTCGGACTGTCAGATATTTCCACAAGTCCAAATCCTGCTTTCCATTTCTCTGCAAGGTCTTTTTTGAGGGGAAGAGTTCTAGGCCTCTTGCATTTAGCCGGGTGCTCAGGGGACACGCTGCAGCTTGGAATGCAGCAGTCATTCACATCCAGGGATCACATCCCCTTGTAAGACCTGTCCTCACGTGGCAATGCCCCAGGCATAGGGCACCTGCAATCAGAGCTAGTGAGTTCATTTCTGATGACTGCATAATTATCCCATTACTAATACACGCTGAAAATCAAGAATAACTGGAGAAAAGCAAGACTCCCTTCTTTGTTCCTCCTGTTATACACAACTAAAATCCTGACTATAGTCATCACCACCAGACTTGTTTGCCCCTCAGCACCTTCTAGCAGTTGAATCAAGAAGGATTTTCATACCATATAACTACCAAATAGCAATGAAAAATCCCTCCCAAACGCCTGCCTCCAAGGGAATAGAAAAAAAAACACAAGGGCATGATTTGGAACTATAAAAAAGAGTCCTGCAGGACCAGCCTTGCCAACATTGCAAAACCCCATCTCTACTAAAAATATAAAAGTTATCCAGGCGTGGTGATGCACGCCTGTAGTCCCAGCTACTTGGGAGGCTGAGGCAGGAGAATCACTTGAACACAGGAGGCAGAGGTTGTAGTGAGCTCAGATTGCACCACTGCACTCCAGGCTGGGCAACAGAGCAAGGCCTTGTTTCAAGGAAAAAAAAAAAAAAGAATCTGGATAAATGGCCCAGCATGACCAAGGGGAGACAGTGGAATACGGCTGCACCCACACTGAAACAGTGGCTATGGTTTGGTCGTGCTGGTTAGACTTGGCTACACTGTGGCTAGGGAACACCTGGGTTTGAAGCTCTGGGATATCATTATGGAAAGCACACAGGGCTTGTCCTGCCCGCATACACTGTGACTCCCAGCATTAGCTGTAGAAACTAGATGCTTTATTGACAGGATTTTTCTCTGCAAAGTAAAGCTCTCAGATCAAAGCATAGGCTGATCTGAGCTTGAGAGAAAGTTACTCCTACCCTGGGATGGGAACATAGGATGGAGAGCAGGCTCAGCCACCTGAAGCTTACACTCACTTGGTCTTAGATTTATTGATGGATTCTGGACTTGGCTTCACCTGAACACCATGCCATTCAGCCTGTCCTGTCTCCTAAGGTGTAGAAGGCTGGAGATTATATGATATAGCCTGCAGGGCTCTGAGTGGGGCTGTTCAAACCAGCAAGAAGGACTTCTGGGCTGGGCGTGGTGGCCGATGCCTGTAATCCCAGCAATTTGGTAGGCTGAGGCAGGTGGATCACGAGGTCAAGAGATTGAGACCATCCTGGCCAACATGGTGAAACCTCCTCTCTACTAAAAATACAAAAATTAGTTGGCCATGGTGGCACATCCCTGTAATCCTGGCTACTTGGGAGGCTGAGGCGGGAGAATCACTTGAACCAGGGAGGTGGAGGTTGCAGGGAGTCGAGATTGCGCTACTGCACTCCAGCCTGGTGTCAAAGTGAGACTCCGTCTCAAAAAAAAAAAAAAAAAAGAAAAAATAAAAATAAAAAGACTTCTCTGGCACGAGGGAAACCAATACACCTGTCTCTCCCAGATAAAAGGAAGAGGTGAGCTCACAGAACAGACACGTCAGGAGCCCCATCTGCAGCAGCTAACCTCCTCCTTGTCTGAGTACTGGACCCCTCAGTTGTCCCAGATATCAACATGAGCCCAGGGGAGAGATGATAGCCCTCTGCAAATGCAAGAAAACACATCTGACACTTCATTTTATAGGAGGAAAGTGGAGTCATTCTCAGGCAGGTTAGTAACTTGGCACTGGTCTTCATGGCACTGATGTAATATACTTCATTTTCTCCTGGAACCTCCGTCTTCCTAGATTATCCAAAGGCTCTTAGCAAGACAGAGGCTGTTAGAAACATGCAGAATCTCCAAGTAGTTTTGGGACATATTCCATTTTTCTAGACAACTAAAAAAAAAAGAATATATTTGACTAAGGTGTCCAACAAACAGTCCTACCAATAAACAAGGGTCAATTAAATCAGTAAACCTCAGTTACCTCAAGATTTTACTCATCTATAAAATCCATTGCCAATAACGCTTTGTTGGAGTTATGAAAACAAAACAAAATAATTAATAAAGTAGTAAGAACTATAAAGTAAAATCATTAAAGTTCATTCATTTGAAGTGGAGCATCAAGGGGTAATTTGAAAAGGACTACTACTACATCAGCTGCCAGTACCACTATCACTAAAATGCCACAGAGACGGAGTCTCGATTCTTCTGCCTCAGCCTTCCGAGTACCTGGGGCTACAGGCGTGCACCACCACACCCGGCTAATTTCTGTATTTTTAATAGAGACGGGGTTTCACCATATTGGCCAGGCTGGTCTCAAACTCCTGACCTCGTGATCTGCTGCCTCAGCCTCCCAAAGTGCTGGGATTACAGGGGTGACCCACCGCGCCTGGCCAATGCCATAATTTTTAAAGTTACATAGATGTGATTTTTCACTAAGGCTGAAAAAGGTATTCTATCTAATTCTTCACTGCTTACTAAAAATTCTTACAAACTCAATTAAGTTTCTTAAATCACTATGACAACAGGATCCACCCAGAGTCATCTCTCTGGTGGAAGAGCTACTGTGGTAACTATTTATTTACAAGAGAAAACCTAACCAGAAAACGCAATATATACAATGAAACTCTTAAGCAGCTGCAAAACCAGTTTTTCTAATCTCAGTATTTTCTGCAACCTAGAAGTTAACAGGAACTGTATTTTTGCTTTTTGGGTGTGTGGGTGGGTGTGTGTGTGCACGCGCAAGCACATGCATGTTTTCTCTTTTGATCTAAGACTGAACCACTTTCTGGCTTCATTCAGAATCCACTGAGGCCCGGTGGGGAGTGAGCTGTGCAGTATTATGGACTAAGAAAACCATAGCTGTGACTCATGTCAAATATGTGCCCTGCATATTGTCAAGAAAGGCTGTGGACAAGTCAAGAGACAGGACTTTGCTCTGGTTATCGCGTGGATTTTCCCATTTTTCACAGTAATTTGGAAAATGTTGCTAACCAACATTGGAAAATATTACTGCCCGGTGTTCATAGGAGCCAGGATAGCCCAATTCTATTCTGGGAACTTTCAGTTCAGTGGCCCCAGGCTCCCGACCTCACCTCCTTGGGCTTATTTTTCTCACTTTTGCCTTTTCTTATTTTTTTTTCCCCACAAATGCAGAAGGTAGGGGTGAGTATTCATGAGATCATGGCTGTCAAGTTTTAAGAAAATATATGGTAAGGTAATTAAAGCTTATAACATCTCCCATCCCCATTGTTTTAAAAGGCAGGAGGGATTGCCATTCATTTGAGATGATGAAGTTTGAAACTGATGACCTCTCAGGCACCTTGCTGAATGTTAAGTCCAAAAGAGACAGAGAAGTTCATTCAATAGGGAAAGTCATGCAACCATTTTGAAACAGGCAGCTGTTCTAAAGTGTTCTGCGAGCAATGCCTTCGGCCACACACGCCCTTGGCTGAGGCCTCCCATCTACGGCCACTCTGCGGGACATCCCTTGGCAGGGGTGGACAGTAACTCCCCATCTCCCACCACGTGGGGGTCTGCAGCAATTCCAGAACACACCCAGCAATTGGGATGTTTGCTCAGCTGACCAGTCAAGTGTTTTCTGGTAATACCTTAATTAATTTTAATAATTTTTAAAAGGTTTCATTTTGGACTAGCAAATTAGAAAAAAAAATTTAATGCTGATCACTTGCAAGGATGTGATAAGAAGGTCGCACTCACACATTGCTAGTAGGAGTGCAAGTTAATAAATAATTTTTTTTAAAAATAAGAGACGTGGTCCCGCTCTGTCACCCAGGCTGGAGTGCAGTGCACGATCCTAGCTCACTGCAGCCTCAAACTTCTGGATTCAAGCAATCCTACCACCTTAGCCTCCCTGGTAGCTGGGACTACAGGCATGTGCCATGACATCCAGCTAATTTTTTCAAAAAATTTTTTTTGTAGAAATGGGGATGTGACTATGTTGCCCAGGCTGCTCTTGAACTCCTGGCCTCTAGTGACCATCTCATCTCAGCCTCCCAAAGTGCTGGAATTACAGGCATGAGCCAGCTGCCCAGCCCATCTCCATCTCTAATCAGTCAACAGCTGGCCAAGCTTTCTTCTTTCACAAGGCATGTCCGTGATGCAGTCATAAGTTTTGATGGCATGTTCTCTGCCTCATCCGACCTACTGGACTGAGGCCTACCAAGTAATTCATTCTCCTCCCACATCCTGGGGATGTGTATTCATTCTTGCTCACTGCATCATCTGTCAGGGTGAGGCCTTCTTCTAAAGAGCATAGGGGCTGGACGTGTTGGCTCATGCCTGTAATCCCAGCACTTTGGGAGGCCGAGGCAGGTGGATCACTTGAGGTCAGGAGTTCAAGACCAGCCTGGCCAACATGGTGAAACTCCATCTCTAATAAAAATACAAAAATTAGTCAGGCATGGTGGCACGTACGTGCCTGTCATCCCAGCTACTCGGGAGGCTGAGGCAGGATAATCACTTGAACTCGGGAGGCGGAGGTTGCAGTGAGCCAAGATCACGCCACTGCACTCCAACTTGGGGGACAGAGTGAGAGTCCATCTCAAAATAAGGGCAAGAAGAATAATAATAATGAGCATAGAGACACCCACTGCCACTGGGCTTCCACATTAGAGTGTGGCCACTCCATTGTAGGACCTCCATGTTCCTTGCTCACACACTCCGCAGATGGCCAGCCTTGGGCCTGCCCCAGCCCTCATTTCTGAAGGAGACAGGAGGCAGAGGAAACACCAGGAGGCTTGGAAGTCACTGTGGCTGAATCCCAGTTCCCAGGCCAACAGCCCGGGGCTAAGCCATCTCCCCACCTCAGCCGGAGCCCCAGAGGCTGCCCTCTGAGGAATCCTGAGCAATTCCCCTGACTGGATGCCACCTTAAACAACTCCTGGTCACCTCCTGCTCTGCAAGAGATCCTGCCTCTGTTTTCTTTCTCTGGAACCTGTTTTCTCTGGCACAGCAGTACGGCCAAAATTCCTTGCTCTCTTCAAAACATGACACTGACATTCTGTTCAAACATCCACAGAATATCCCCCAAAATCCACAGTATAGTTCTCCTGCTCTCTCTCTCTTTCTCTGTCTTACATGCACACACAGAATGGAAGAAGACTCAGAAGGTCATAGGGTCCATCACCCTGTGTTTAGGTAATTAAAATAATATTGACAGCTAATATTTTTTGAAAACTTGCTGTATGCCAGGCACTGAGCTAAGTTCCTCCCATGGATGTCCTATGAGAGACAAGTATTACCACTGTCCCCATTTTATAGATGAGGACACAGAGGCTTCGGGGGCTTCAGGAACTTGTCCGAAGTCCCACCACTAAAGTAGGACACAGGCCCAAGCAGTGTGACCCCAGACCCCCAGTAACATTAACCACCATCTCCATGGGCCTCAGCAGTGTACTGCATCGCTAGCACCGGAAGGTTTTTAGGGAGTCTACCAACAACACAATCAGACACACCCAAGGGGAGGCTCATTTTTGGCAGAACATCCAATGGAAAGCTGGGAGCAAAGGGGAAGCCCTGGAGAAGGGTCAGCTGAACTAATAAGGAAAGGGCAGAACACGCCCATGAACGCAGCAGAATCCACCACTTCACTCTTGCTGGAAATTGATACAGAGTATGGCAAGTGAGTTCTGCTTCTCTCCATCACTCAGTGCTGGTCAGAGCCTTTCCTCCAGTGCTCAGCAAAATTCCGGCCTTATAGCAATTCCACTCTGCAAATGAAGCCCTTCACCATGAGCAGCTTCCCCAGGGCACAACTGTGGGATTTTTCTGCATGGACTCTTGGCCTGGCCCCATCTGACAGTTTGTAAATGAAGGCCTCCAGCTGGAGCTGCAGCAGAGCAGAGACTGGAGCGGGGAATCTTGACTCATCCGACTCCCATTCTGTGCTACACTCTTTTCCTAACTCTAAATTTATGTGCAACCAGCAATCAAGACAGGAAAAACAAGCAAAGTTTTACATACACTGACAAAAGGCTGATTTACCTATTCCATTAATAATACAAAATCTCAGCAAATGCAAATGGCATTGCATGCATAATTCCATAAAATGTTAAATCCACACTAAACGTTTCCATCTGAATTGACATTTCCAGAGACTTCTCCATTAATATAGTTAATGCTGTATTTTTTAAGGGATTATTCTGTATCTCCTAAAAAAAAAAGTAGATGCTTAAAAAAAAAAGAGTATCCAAAAAGTGAATTC
Organism: Hylobates moloch; assembly: GCF_009828535.3. NCBI lineage: Eukaryota > Metazoa > Chordata > Mammalia > Primates > Hylobatidae > Hylobates > Hylobates moloch. The sequence continues at coordinate 84,718,557 of NW_026652278.1, forward strand.
TATATACCACCTTTTATTCTGAAATACTGCATCTCTTAGAACAAGAATAATCACATATATTAACAAATACTTCTGCCCATAGTCAAGTGCCGATCTTTTTTCATTTTCTTTTTTCTTTTTCTCCAGATCTCAGAGCAATACTAGAGTGCTAAAGGAGTAATAATAAACCTTAGATTCAGAACATATGCCAAACTGCTCCAACTGAGGCTGGAGGATCGCTTGAGCCCAGGAGGTTGAGGCTCTAATGAGCTGTGATTGTGACACTGCACTCCAGCATGGGCAACAGAGTGAGACCTTGTCTCAAAAAAAAAAAAAAAAAAAAAAAAATACATGCAAATCTCATTATCAACCATGTCTATTTTTTTTAAAAGAATAGATACTTCAGTAGGGAAGTTCTTAGCCCTGACTTTAGAATAATGACGCAAAATGCAAACGTATTGAAGTAGGACCTTGAAAAATAGTCACGAACATATAACATGGAAGAAATAATTTTCAGAAAATATAAATACAGGGGGCGGGGCATGGTGGCTCACTCCGGTAATCCCAGCACTTTGGGAGGCCAAGGCGGGTGGATCACCTGAGGTCAGGAGTTCAAGACCAGCCTGGCCAACATGGAGAAACCCCATCTCTACTAAAAACAAAACAAAACAAAAATTAGCCAGGCATGGTGGTGGCACTTTTAATGCTAGCTACTTGGGAGGCTGAGGTAGGAGAATCGTTTGAACCCTGGAGGCAGAGGTTGCAGTGAGCTGAGATCGTGCTGCTGCACTCCAGCCTGGGCAACAAGAGCAAGACTCTGTCTCAAAAAAAAAAAAGAAAAAGAAAAGGAAATTATAAATACAGATATACATATATATCACCAGCAAATACTCCAAGATACTAAAGGAAATGGCTAGAGGATGTCCTAAGTCACTTTGTTTTTAAAAAGAAAAGTCACATGCATTTTAAGTGATATTAATAGACTGGAAACCCTTTAAAAGAAGCCAGCAGCAATCTTTGAGAAAAGGAAAGTTAATGACCTAAGAAAGGTGGCCCTGACTATAATAATCAAACACATGAAAACGAGGAAAATCTATAAACATGAAAAAGCAAACAGAACCAAACTGGGAAACATGACGGATCTATAAAAAAAATCAAAGAGAGCTAACTAGATTTTTTTTCTGAAGAAATTCCAAACAAATGTTAGATGGAATCTTTTGAAAACAGAAGAGAAACTCACTGTCCATAATTTATTTCCTTAATTTGAACTGAATTTGGCCATCAAGCAAGATCTGAAAAACCTCAAATAAAACTATATTGACACAGGCCAAGCCAAATGCAGAATTAAGGCAATCATTCAACTAATCAAGGCAAAAAGCTAGGACACCCATGACTAAGAAATAGCATGTCTCAAGGAAACTATCCAAACATAAATTAATGGGGAATAGTTGCTACGTTTTCTTCACCACTTTGCCTAAAATATTCCAAAACAGTGATGAAAGCTCATAAGAACATTTTCAGAAAGGTGCCTACAAGTAGGCATTGGTGGTAAATTTATTCCAACAGCAAGGCTTGAGAAAACTTCAAGTTTGAAAAATGCAAAATGTTTGTACAAAACATACATCTCCCACTGACTATGAGATATTCGAACACAACAGATATCAGATCAGATCAGAAACTCAAACCAGGTTCCTCCCAGCCAACTACTCTCCCCAGCTATTTTTCCCTAAAACCACAGAGGAAAAAGATAATTTCAAAGATAAAACATGTCATGTAATCTCAGTTTATTACAAGATATTGGGTTTTTGCAACACAGAAAGTTTACTGCAATTGTCATCAGAAAACGTTATAAAATATCCAAGACTTAGCAAAACTAATAAATGCATGCATCCTATTTCACCACCTCCATACCTTCTATCTCTTCTTTAGAGGAAGGAAGTTTCAAAATTAAAGAATTAAATGACACATTTATTAGATTACGGTTTTCAGATTTTCAGATTTCAGAGAGCTGTACGATTTTCCCAACACTCAGGGAATAGGATAAGAGTTCCCAACTCTTAATTTTTCAGGTAAGGTCAGTACACCCAAACTACCATATTGTCACCACCATTTCATGAAAGAAAAGATATCTCATCATCAGAAAACAAGAAAGACCCTCATTTAAAGGGAAAAAAGGATAAGCCCTTCCATTTAATACATTTGGATTTCTAAAAACCCCAGTACATTATTTTTCTCATTTTACTGCATACCAGTGACAAATTCAGGGCAGGTAGGCCCAAGTTCCTCATCTCCAAACTGTGAAAATATGGCTAACAGACTTTTTTCAAACAAACAATGGCAAAATTTTGGTCTGAAATATATGGCATGACAATGGAATGGAATGGAATATTTGAAATCAGAACTATCTGAAATCAGAACTATCTGAAATCCAGAGACTGAATATCCATAAACACAAGCAAATTAGCAACTTCTCCTTCAAACCCACATTTCTAGGTCCTTCCATAATCAGCATTACCATAATCACCACTACCACCATCAATATCATCATCATCATCACCAACGTCATCACCATCACCATCACCATCATCATCATCATCACCATTATCACCATCATCATCACCATCATTGTCATCATGATTTTCATCACCATTATCACCATCATCATCATCATTGTCATCATCATCACCATTGTTATCATCATCACCATTATCACAAAATACTTACACACCCCAGGGAAGAGAACAGGGCCTGACTTCTCTCTAACACACTGATAAAGTTTGGATATTTGTCTTCACCCAAATGTTATGATGAATTGTAATCCCCAGTGCTGGAGGTGGGACCTGGTGGGAGGTGTTTGGGTCATGGGAGTGGATCCCTCAACCCGGGAGGTGGAGGTTGCAGTGAGCTGAGATCATGCCACTGCACTCTAGCCTGGGTGACAGAGCAAAACTCCGCCTCAAAAAAAAATAATAAAAAAAAAGAGAAATGCAAACAGGCCAGGAGGGGTGGCTCACACCTGTAATCTCAGCACTTTGGGAGGCTGAGGCAGGCGGACCATGAGGTCAGGTGTTCAAAACCAGCCTGGTCAACATAGTGAAATCCTGTCTCTACTAAACGTACAAAATTAGCTGGGTGTGGTGGCCGCACCTAAAGTCCCAGCTATTCAGGAGGCTGAGGCAGGAGAATCACTTGAACCCAGGATGGGGAGGCTGAGGCAGGAGAATGGCTTGAACCCAGGAGGCAGAGGTTGTGGTGAGCTGAGATCACACCTCTGCACTCCAGCCTGGGCAACAGAGGGAGATTCTGTCTCCAAAAAAAGAAGAAGAAAAAAAAAAAAGATAAATAAAAGAAAAGAAAAAAAGAAAAAGAAAAGCAAATAATTGGCTGGGCACAGTGGCTCACACCTGCAATACCAGCACTTTGGGAGGCTAATGCAGGTGGATCATAAGGTCAAGAGATCTAGACCATCCTCCCTAACATGGTGAAACCCCATCTCTACTAAAAATACAAAAAATTAGCTGGGCATGGTGGCACGCGCCTATAGTCCCAGCTACTCAGGAGGCTGAACCAGGAGAATCGCTTAAACCCAGAAGGTGGAGGTTGGAGTGAGCCGAGATGGCACCACTGTACTCCAGCCTGGATGACAGAGCAAGACCCCATCTCAAAAAAAAAAAAAACAAATGCAAATAATTATAGTCAAAATGTGAATGATTAAAATAGCATGTTAAAACAAGACTTCATTTAATTCCAAAGAAGGCAGCAAAAGAGAAACAAAAGGACAAAAACTACAAAAGAAACAAGAAAACAAATAAAATGGTAGACACTAATCCAACCACATCATTATTTAATGTATGAATATCATTTTAATTAAGTTTAACTTATTTAATGTACAAAAATATCAAAATAAAAGGCAACAATTGGCAGGATGGTTAAAATTCAACAGACACAACCATAAACTATAAGAGATATATTCAAATTATACAGACACAAAGAAGCTGAAAATAAATGGATAGAAAAAGATCTTTCATGTAAATAGTAGAAAAAGGCTAGATTAGGCCGAGCGTGATGGCTCACACCTGTAATCCCAGCACTTTGGGAAGCCGAGGTGGGCAGATCACGAGGTCAGGAGATCGATACCATCCTGGCTAACACAGTGAAACCGTCTCTACTAAGAATACAAAAAAATTAGCCGGGCGTGGTGGTGGGTGCCTATAGTCCCAGCTACTCAGGAGGCTGAGGCAGGAGAATGGCGTGAACCTGGGAGGCAGAGCTTGCAGTGAGCTGAGATTGCGCCACTGTGCTGCACTCTAGCCTGGGTGACAGAGCGACACTCTGTCTCAAAAAATAAATAAATAAAAATTTTTTAAAAAGATAAAACCATAGATAAGTAAAACAGAGAACAGATAAATATTTTAGGTTCAATGAATCTAAAAGCTGATTATTTGTAATGAATAACAAAATTGATAAGCCACTACCTAGACTGATGAAGAAAAAATGAGAACGAAATAACCAATGTCATGAATAGAAGTTATCAGTACAGATCATAGAGACATTGAAAATAAAATAAGCAAGACAGTATTACAGACAACTTGATGCCAACAAATTGGACAGCTTAGAAGAAACAGAAACACTCTTTGAAAAATATAACTTATCAAAACTAATAAAGATGAAACAGAAAATCTGAAAACTCCTTATCTAGCAAAAATATTGATTTTGTTGTCAAATTCCTTCTGAAAAAGAAAAGTCCAGGCCCAGGTTGTTTCAGAGGTCAGTTATATAATATACTGAGTGAAATATTAAAGCCAATATCATATTGAATATTTTTTGAAAATGCAATACCAGGAAAGCACTCTTATTTTATGGGGCTGGAATGACAAAGACTTAACAATAAATTAATAACATTGAAGCCTAATATTCATTATGAAAAATACTGTAAAATTCCTTAATAAAATATTCATAAATCCAGTCGTATATGTAAAAGATAATATATCATGCCCAAGTAAGGTTACCCTGGGAATTCAAATTTACTCTACCATTTGAATAATGATCAACATAATTTACCATAATAACAAGGTAAAAAGAACATTTATATATTTTTCCAATAGATGTGGAAAATACACTTGACAAACTTTAACACTCATTTATGAAAAAATCCTCAGCGAACAAGGAATCCAAGCAAATATCCTCAATCTGTTAAGTTGAATTTATGAAAAAAAATACATTACAGTTAAAGGTTTAATATTAAACAGTTTCTTCCTACATTTGGGAACAAGGCAAAAATGTTTACTTTAACCACTAGTACTCAAACGTTATACCCAAGATACTAGCCATTTCAATAAGGCAAGAGAAGCAAAAAAAAAGAAAGAAAGAAAAAGAAATGCATTACAAAGTTGAAAAAGAGGTAAGAACAGTTATGCAATTACTCTATTTAATGAAAAGATTATTTACCGGCAAACTGAGAAATCTACAAAGAACTTGTAGTATAAATGTTAATATAAAAATTGTATATGTAAATATTAGCAGCACACAATTAGAAAAAAGAAACTTAAAAATTGTATTTATAAAACAGTTAAAACTTACCTAAAATTTCAAAATACTTAAGTGTGCACTGTAACAGAAAGTATGCAAGTCATCTACACTGAAAACTACAAAACATTGCCGATAGAAACAATGAAATAATAAATGCTGAAATATATCATGTTTACTGATTGGAGGATACAATATTGTTAATATGTCCATTATTCTCAAGCAGATCTGCTAATTCAATGCTTTGTCAATCATAATCCCAGTAGTCTTATTTTTTGGAGGAATTGGCCAAACTGGTTCTAAATATATATAGGGAAATGCAAAAGACCTTGACTTGTCAAAATAATCTTGAAAAAGAACAAAATTAGAGGTCTTACCCTTTCTGATTTTGATATTTACTTTATAGCTGTGGTAATTACTGGGTATTTTTTTTTTTTTTTTTT
>NW_026652278.1:84724514-84754675 GCF_009828535.3 Hylobates moloch
TTAAACTGTATAATCCAAAAGGTTTTGTGGGGGAAGTTAGTAAAAACACAAATTGATGTCCATTTCCTCTCATTTTCCATGTGCTTCCTTTGGTTAAATAAATATTCTAAAAGCATAAAATGCTTCATGTGTTGGGAAAACCTCTGAAAGGCCTCCATATGGTTTCTACTCAATTTCTCACTGGCAGATTTATAGTGGTGGCTGATGGGTGGATAAATCCTGCCTCAACCCAAAACTACTTGCCAGACTTGAATTTGATTGAAAAATGAAACATCACAAAAGCAAATGTATAACAAATATTTTCAGTCAGCAAACATGAGTTTCAACCCGGTTAACACCAGTGACCAATGCATTGGACCAGTTTGTCTCAAACATGCCCACAGGAAATGACCTGGGCGGAATGGCCATTTTGCATGCCAGGTTTTTCTCAAGTACCGTATTGCACCATAGGAACATCTGACCCTCTACTATTGCCATGAATAAACACCAGAAACTTAAGTGGAAAAAAATGCACTGACCTGTCAGAAAATCTGAAATAAAGGGATTTGATTTTCCCAACCTTATTTTACACTTGAGATATAAGTGATTTATGTTATAAATCAGAACTCTAAAGTTCTGCCATCACAAAAAGTCTATAAATAAAGACTCTTAAATTTTACTTACAGCTTTGTTTTATGAATTCTACATTTTATAATTTTGATTCTTTCTCAGAATAAATTTTGTCATGAAGTTCCAACTTATAAATGATGGTGATTGCAAGGATGACTATATTTATTATGTTATCATTATTAGGGAACTACTGGTAACCAAAAGTTTCTTTTTAGTAGGTTAAATTCTCGCATACTATATGTGAGTGAGAAAATATATACCTTACCCACTAAAAAGGGGATATGAAATGTGATATGGTATTTAATAACCACTGAGCTACCTCAGCTTTCATAATGAGAAACCTCTCTGGAGACATTGATAGTTTAAATGGGCACAAGAAGAGACAAGTGAAGTTTCCTTCTGCTACCTCCCCCATGGAAGGGAGTACCCCTGGACAGTAATACTTTCCACCCACCATGCCTGAGAACAGAGCCTTGACTGACTAGATGGTAGTATTTCATAGAAATCTCTAACAATAGCTTTACAGATGTGTAACAGCACAGCAACATCATTCCACTATGCACAAGTAAGATGTATTTTGTTTATCTTTTTTTTCCCTTTAAACATCAGAGAGCTATGACTAAATATAGTTCTTCAGTTAATGGTCATTATCATGGCTATCTTTTCCCAAGCATCTATTATGAGACAAACACTGTGCTTGATATTTTCATACATTATATTTTTTAATCCTCTTCACAATACCATGAATTAAGTTGCTGCAGCCCAGGAAGCTGGAGATCTGAAAATGTGCATGTCTTGCCTATGTGTACCGAGCCAATTTCTTGGAAAAGGAAGAGGTTTCTTGGAATAGCACACGATGCTTCTTGGCATTCTCGCATCTCAAGGGCTTTCAGGAGGGGTTTTAAACACAAATACTTACAGGGGCCATGTGTGTTGCATAATTGAGTGATTTCTATCAGGTACATGCTCTACCTAAAGGGCTCAGACGGTGCTCTACACCATCCAGTTGCTATCTGTGGAAATAGGAGCTCAGAAGTTCCAGAACAGATGTTTCAAAAAAGGTTACAAACCCAGTCCTTTCCATGAAAACATAATTTTTTAAATGATAACTCATGGTTTTGGATTTCAATTTTTTGTAAATACTGTGCTGACCATACAATACTTAAAGTCAGGTTTTGCACAAAATCTGCTGCTTTGAGACATCTGATACAGATATTACAAACTTTAGGATAACCTCTTTATGTGTAGATACTCATTTATTTACTTAATGTTGGAGGGTGTGGGTGTGATGATTCTTTCTGAGTATGTGGGGGATTTATCTGTGTTCCTATTATGTGGAGTTAACTCAATCACCATAACTCAGGAATTAATTTATAAAATATCTCAGCATTGTTTACAATATTCCCAATGGAATCAATAAATTGATTTCTTCTGTTTTCTCACCCTTATCAATCTTATCAACACTGTCATCCATCATTGTGAGTTTTCTGTATGGACACTGTTGCTACCATGTAGTTTTTCTGGGTCAATTTTGGTAAGTCTAAATTTTACCTGTGCATTTTTAGCAAATGTCAAATTTCCTTTGTGTGAATTATTTCTCCTAGTAATATTATTTATGTTAATTAATTTATTAATCAAATCAGTCCTGCTTATTTGTATTTATGAATGAGCAAACCCCTGAAATCATGGTGATTGGCTCTTCTAGGACAATCCAGTGTTGTTTCATATTCTAGAAATTTATAAAATATCTCTGGGAACTTTGCATATTTTAGCCTGGCCATTCATACAAAAGGTAGGCAGGATTTATTAGAGCAAGGAGAGTTCAAAGTTAGTGAAACTGACTTATCTATGTAGGTTTAAATATTCAGATATATTTCATTCTGCTCCCTGGGAAATGTAATAAAAGTTTCACTTTCAAAAGACTTGCTGAATGAGGAATGTAAAGTAATGCTCATTTAACAAGCCGGACAAATAAAAGTCATGAAGAATCTGACAGAAATTGGTAATTGATTCTGTCCTATAATCTATTATTGCCTCTTCTTAGAATAAGATTATATTTTGTTTTAAATAAAGTCCATCTTGTTCATCAGTGTTATTGAAACATTGTCTGTAATAACTGCATCAGCCTTTAAGAGACAATGCCCATTTGATTTAGCACTAATTCACTTTCACCTCCTCTTAACCCTGTATATTTAACCTTTTTTTCTTTTAATCTTGAGAAGCTTGGTGTCTTAATATGATCATATTTACTAGAAGAAAAAGTTACGTTTCCACATCCTCTCCAGCACCTGTTGTTTCCTGACTTTTTAATGATGGCCATTCTAACTGGTGTGAGATGGTATCTCATTGTGGTTTAGATTTGCATTTCTCTGATGGCCAGTGATGATGAGCATTTTTTCATGTGTCTGTTGGCTACATAAATGTCTTCTTTTGAGAAGTGTTTGTTCATACCCTTCACCCACTTTTTGATGGGGTTGTTTTTTTCTTGTAAATTTGTTTGAATTCATTGTAGATTCTGGATATTAGCCCTTTGTCAGATGAGTAGATTGCAAAAATTTTCTCCCATTCTGTAGGCTGCCTGTTCATTCTGATGGTAGTTTCTTTTGCTGTGCAGAAGCTCTTTAGTTTAATTAGATCCCATTTGTCAATTTTGGCTTTTGTTGCCATTGCTTTTGGTGTTTTAGACATGAAGTCCTTGCCCATGTCTATGTCCTGAATGCTATTGCCTACGTTTTCTTCTAGGGTTTTTATGGTTTTAGGTCTAACATTTAAGTCTTTAATCCGTCCTGAATTAATTTTTGTATAAGGTGTAAGGAAGGGATCCAGTTTCAGCTTTCTACACATGGCTAGCCAGTTTTCCCAGCACCATTTATTAAATAGGGAATCCTTTCCCCATTTCTTGTTTTTGTCAGGTTTGTCAAATATCAGAGAGTTGTAGATTTGTGGTAGTATTTCTGAGGGCTCTGTTCTGTTCCATTGGTCTATATCTCTGTTTTGGTACCAGTACCATGCTGTTTTGGTTACTGTGGCCTTGTAGTATAGTTTGAAGTCAGGTAGCGTGATGCCTCCAGCTTTGTTCTTTTGGCTTAGGATCGACTTGGCAATGTGGGCTCTTTTTTGGTTCCATATGAAGTTTAAAGTAGTTTTTTCCAATTCTGTGAAGAAAGTCATTGGTAGCTTGATGGGGATGGCATTGAATCTGTAAATTATCTTGGGCAGTATGGCCATTTTGACAATATTGATTCTTCCTATCCATGAGCATGGAATGTTCCTCCATTTATTTGTGTCCTCTTTTATTTCGTTGAGCAGTGGTGTGTAGTTCTGCTTGAAGAGTTCCTTCACATCCCTTGTAAGTTGGATTCCTAGGTATTTTATTCTCTTTGAAGTAATTGTGAATGGGAATTCACTCATGATTTGGCTCTCTGTTTGTCTGTTATTGGTGTATAAGAATGCTTGTGATTTTTGCACATTGATTTTGTATCCTGAGACTTTGCTGAAGTTGCTTATCAGCTTAAGGAGATTTTGGGCTGTGATGATGGGGTTTTCTAGATATACAATCATGTCATCTGCAAACAGGGACAGTTTGACTTCCTGTTTTCCTAACTGAATGCCCCTTATTTCTTTCTCCTGCCTGATTGCCCTGGCCAGAACTTCCAACACTATGTTGAAGAGGAGTGGTGGGAGAGGGCATCCCTGTCTTGTGCCAGTTTTCAAAGGGAGTGCTTCCAGTTTTTGCCCATTCAGTATGATATTGGCTGTGGGTTTGTCATAAATAGATCTTATTATTTTGAGATACATTCCATCAATACCTAATTTATTGAGAGTATTTAGCATCAAGGGCTGTTGAATTTCATCAAAGGCCTTTTCTTCATCTATTGAGATAATCATGTGGTTTTTGTCATTGGTTCTGTTTATATGCTGGATTACGTTTATTGATTTGTGTATGTTGAACCGGCCTTGCATCCCAGCGATGAAGCCCACTTGATCATGGTGGATAAGCTTTTTGATGTGCTGCTGGATTTGGTTTGCCAGTATTTTATTGAGTGTTTTTGCATCGATGTTCATCAGGGATATCGGTCTAAAATTCTCTTTTTTGTGTGTGTCTATGCCAGGCTTTGGTATCAGGATGATGCTGGCCTCATAAAATGAGTTAGGGAGGATTCCCTCTTTTTCTATTGATTGGAATAGTTTCAGAAGGAATGGTACCAGCTCCACCTTGTACCTCTGGTAGAATTCGGCTGTGAATCCGTCTGGTCCTGGACTTTTTTTGGTTGGTAAGCTATTAATTATTTCCTCAATTTCAGAGCCTGTTATTGGTCTATTCAGAGGTTCAACTTCTTCCTGATTTATTCTTGGGAGGGTGTGTGTGTCGAGGAATTTATCCATTTCTTCTAGATTTTCTAGTTTACTTGCATAGAGGTGTTTATAGTATTCTCTGATGGTAGTTTGTATTTCTGTGTGATCGGTGGTGATATCCCCTTTATCATTCTTTTAATCGTGACTTTAGGGTGTCAATTTTAGATCTTTCCTGCTTTCTCTTGTGGGCATTTAGTGCTATAAATTTCCTTCACACACTGATTTCAATGTGTCCCAGAGATTCTGGTATGTTGTGTCTTTGTTCTCATTGGTTTCAAAGAACATCTTTATTTCTGCCTTCATTTCATTATGTAGCCAGTAGTCATTCAGGAGCAGGTTGTTCAGTTTCCATGTATTTGAGTGGTTTTAAGTGAGTTTCTTAATCCTAAGTTCTAGTTTGATTGTACTGTGGTCTGAGAGACAGTTTGTTATCATTTCTGTTCTTTTATATTTGCCAAAGAGTGCTTTACTTCCAACCATGTAGTCAATTTTGGAATAGGTGCAGTGTGGTGCTGAGAAGATTGTATATTCTGTTGATTTGGTGTGGAGAGTTCTGTAGATGTCTATTAGGTCTGCTTGGTGCAGAGCTGAGTTCAATTCCTGGATATCCTTGTTAACTTTCTGTCTCATTGATCTGTCTAATGTTGACAGTGGGGTGTTAAAGTCTCCCATTATTATTGTGTGGGAGTCTAAGTCTCTTTGTAGGTCTCTAAGGACTTGCTTTATGAATCTGGGTGCTCCTGTATTGGGTGCATATATATTTAGGACAGTTAGTTCTTCTTGTTGAATTGATCCATTTACCATTATGTAATGGCCTTCTTTGTCTCTTTTGATTTTTGTTGGTTTAAAGTCTGTTTTATCAGAGACTAGGATTGCAACCCCTGCCCTTTTTTGTTTTCCATTTGCTTGGTAGATCTTCCTCCTTCCCTTTATTTTGAGTCTATGTGTGTCTCTGCACGTGAGATGGTTTCCTGAATACAGCACACTGAAAGGTCTTGACTCTTTATCCAATTTGCCAGTCTGTGTCTTTTAATTGGAGCATTTAGCCCATTTAAATTTAAGGTTAATATTGTTATGTGTGAATTTGATCCAGTCATTATGATGTTAGCTGCTTATTTTGCTTGTTAGTTGATGCAGTTTCTTCCTAGCATCAATGGTCTTTAGAATTTGGTATGTTTTTGCAGTGGCTGGTACCAGCTGTTCCCTTCCATGTTTATTGCTTCCTTCAGGAGCTCTTGTAGGGCAGGCCTGGTGGTGACAAAATCTCTCAGCATTTGCTTGTCTGTAAAGTATTTTATTTCTCCTTCACCTATGAAGCTTAGTTTGCCTGGATATGAAATTCTGGGTTGAAACTTCTTTTCTTTAAGAATGTTGAATATTGGCCCCCACTCTCTTCTGGCTTGTAGAGTTTCTGCTGAGAGACCAGCTGTTAGTCTGATGGGCTTCCCTTTGTGGGTAACCCGAACTCTCTGGCTGCCCTTAACAATTTTTGCTTCATTTCAACTTCGGTGAATCTGACAATTATGTGTCTTGGAGTTGCTCTTCTTGAGGAGTATCTCTGTGGCATTCTCTGTATCTCCTGAATTTGAATGTTGGCCTGCCTTGCTAGGTTAGGGAAGTTCTCCTGGATAATATCTTGCAGAGTGTTTTCCAACTTGGTTCCATTCTCCCCGTCACTTTCAGGTACACCAATCAGACATAGATTTGGTCTTTTCACATAGTCCCATATTTCTTGGAGGCTTTGTTGGTTTCTTTTTATTCTTTTTTCTCTAAACTTCTCTTCTCGCTTCATTTCATTCATTTGATCTTCAATCACTGATACCCTTTCTTCCAGTTGACCAAATCGGCTACTGAAGATTGTGCATTCATCATATAGTTCTTGTGCCATGGTTTTCAGCTCCATCAGGTCCTTTAAGGACTTCTCTGCATTGGTTATTCTAGTTAGCCATTTGTCTAATCTTTTTTCAAGGTTTTTAACTTCCTTGCCACGGGTTCGAACTTCCTCCTTTAGTTTGGAGAAGTATGATCATCTGAAGCCTTCTTCTCTCAACTCGTCAAAGTCATTCTCCGTCCAGCTTTGTTCCATTGCTGGTGAGGAGCTGCATTCCTTTGGAGGAGGAGAGGTGCTCTGATTTTTAGAATTTTCAGTTTTTCTGTTCTATTTTTCCCCATCTTTGTGGTTTTATTTACCTGTGGTTTTGATGATGGTGACGTACAGATGGGGTTTTGGTGTGGCTGTCCTTTCTGTTTGTTAGTTTTCCTTTTAACAGTCAGAACCCTCAGCTACAGGTCTGTTAGAGTTTGCTGGAGGTGCACCCCTGACCCTGTTTGCCTGGGTATCAGCAGCGGAGGCTGCAGAACAGCGAATATTGCTGAACAGCAAATGTTGCTGTCTGATCGTTCCTCTGGAGGTTTCATCTCAGAGGGGTACCCGGCCGTGTGACATGTCAGTCTGCCCCTACTGAGGGGTGCCTCCCAGATAAGCTACTCAGGGTCAGGATCCACTTGATGAGGCAGTCTGTCCATTCTCAGATCTTGAACTCCATGCTGGGAGAACCACTACTCTCTTTAAAGCTTTCAGACAGGGACATTTAAGTCTGCAGAGGTTTCTGCAGCCTTTTGTTTGGCTATGCGCTGCCCAAAAAGGTGGAGTCTACAGAGGCAGGAGGCCTCCTTGAGTTGCAGTGGGCTCCACCCAGTACGAGCTTCCTGGCTGCTTTGTTTACCTACTCAAGCCTCAGCAATGGCAGGCGCCCCTCCCCCAGCCTCACTGCCACCTTGCAGTTTGATCTCAGACTGCTGTGCTAGCAATGAGTGAGGCTCCATGGGCGTAGGACCCTCTGAGCCAGGTGTGGGATATCATCTCCTGGTGTGCCGTTTGTTAAGACCATTGGAAAAGCGCAGTATTAGGGTGGGAGTGACCGGATTTTCCATGTGCTGTCTGTTACAGCTTTGTTTGGCTGTGAAAGGGAATTCCCTGACCCCTTGTACTTCCCAGGTGAGGCGATGTCTCACCCTGCTTCGGCTCATACTCGGTGCACTGCACCCACTGTCCTGCACCCACTGTCCAACAAGCCCCAGTGAGATGAACTCAGTACCTCAGTTGGAAATGCAGAAATCATTCATCTTCTGCACTGCTCTCACTGGGAGTTGTAGACTGGAGCTGTCCCTATTCGGCCATCTTGGAAATGCCCCCGGATGTGTGCACTTTCTTTTTTTTTTTTTTGGAGATGGAGTCTCGCTCTGTTGCCCAGGCTGGAGTGCAGTGGCGCGATCTTGGCTCACTGCAAGCTCTGCCTCCCGGGTTCACGCCATTCTCCTGCCTCAGCCTCCGGAGTTGTTGGGACTACAGGCGCCCGCCACCGCGCCCGGCTGATTTTTATTTTTTTTGTATTTTTAGTAGAGACGGGGTTTCACCATGTTCTCTAACTCCTGACCTCAAGTGATCTGCCCGCCTCGGCCTCCCAAAGTGCTGGGATTACAGGCGTGAGCCACCGCGCCCGGCCCTGATGTGTGCACTTTCATGAGAGTTTTAGCATATGAGTGAGCTCAGTGAAATTTGAGATTATGATTGTCTGGTTCAAAGTTCTATCCCAATGCTTACCACATAATCTGATACATTACACACACACAATGATTTGACCATATGTCAGAAATAATTTCCTACTCCTAAATATTTATTCATGCCCAAGGTATTTACTGGTGAGATCTAGTCTGTGCTTGACCCTGTCCTAGGTGTTAGGGGTACAAAAATCCCCAAGATATTTTTTCTGCCCCAAGGAGTTCACTCTCCTTGGAGTAATAAAAGTGCAAGCAAATAATTACAATGAATAATTACTGTAAGTGCTATAATACCAAGTGAGATACTCACATAAAGGAAATATTCAGTGATTCTTCTGGGAAAGTTACATGAGTGGTATTTAAGATAGGTCATGAAACATGAGTAACAGTATGCAAAGCTGAGCCAAGTGAACTATATATTCCAGGAAAATTGGAGTATGTGCCAAGTCATGAAGATGTGAAACCACCTCACATGTCCTGGGAACCATAGGTAGTTGAATACTATTTATGTGTTGTACGTTAAGGTTAGGGGTGTGAAGTAGGCAGGAAAAAATATGTTGAGGACAAAACCTGGAGTTCTCTTCTGCCATTCTAAGAAATTTGCTTTAGATGATATTAGCAACTGGACCTCTCAAGGGCTTGCAAGCAGAGGAGTGATATGGTCAGATTTGCCTTTTAGAAAACTCACTTGTGCTTCAATAACAAATGAACTGAAAAGGTTTCAGTGAGAGACAGGGAGAGACACATAGCAGTTGCAGTTTGTTTGGAGAACTGAAGAGTTACTATGCATGTGTGAGAACAGCATAGATTCTGGAAAGGTGCAGAACAAAGGAGGAGCAACTTTTAAGGCTGAGTGGATGAGTGGAGAAAGGAGGAGGATTTACGGATAACTCAGGAATCTCCTGACAAAGTTAAAAGCCTGTAATTTCCCTACCATATATTTTCTTTCTTCTGAGTAGTTTGGCTAGAGAGAAGAATATTATGGCCTTAGGAAAAATCCTTTCAGTGGAAATGAGAATTTTAAATAAAATAAATAAAATCTAGTCAAGTTCATAATTTGCCACAACTGAGAAGATTTATGTCAAAGCCACTACTTTCTGGTTCTGTCTTCAGTCAGAAGAGCACTATTGGTGGAGTTTTATTGTGTTTTCTGAATCAACTTCACTATCCACAGGCCATAACTATGAGATTCTGAATAGTCACTCCATCACTTTCCAGGGGGCAGAAGTCAGCTTGGATTCAGTGGAGGGAGGTGGTACCATGGCATTACACCTGCAAAGTGAAATAGCATAAAGAGTGTGGTGGGAGGAATCACTCAAAAAGGCCTGGGTTCAAATGCAGATTTGGCTCCTTAGAACTGCTCCTTAACTATTATGAGCTCCCACAGACTCATCCATAGAATGGATGGTAATATCCATCACACAGGGGTCTTTATGAAGCTATTGTGATGGCTGTAGTAAGATATTGCACATAAGGCATTATGCCTAGCACCGCATAAGTGTCCTGTGGTGGACAGTGTTGACACATTTAATCTCTCAATAATAGTTTGAGGTATTAATACTTCCATTTTACAGACGTGGAAACTGAGACAATGAGGTGTATTCACTTAAGACTACACAAAGGAGGAAGTGGAAGAATAGGTTTTGAACCCAACTATGAAAGATGGCTGGCAAACTCTCATTTTGTCACGGGTAGCAGCTCCTAACTTCTTAGACTTTGAGATTACCTTTTGGCAAAGTGAAGCTGGTTGTTTTTCTCATTTGGACTATGAATATTCATGATGCTAAAATGGAAACATTGGTGGGATATATAGGAATACACTGAAGTTGAAAGAAGAGAAAAAAACAGAGGGAGAAAGGTAGGGAGGAGGGAAATGAAAAAAGGAAGGAGGGAAGGGAGGGCAGGGAGGGGAGCGGACGGGAGAGGACCTCACAGAGAAATAGGATCTAGTGTGAATTGACAACGAACTTGTTAATTCTTTTAATCCACTAGTATGTTGATGTCAGCTCCTAGGAAGGATCCATAGCCTTTGATGATGATAATTTTCACCTAGGCATGTTTTTTTTTCCCTGCAGGGAATGTCCAGTTTGCTTAAGGGACTCTTATTCCTGGCTGCTGTTACAAGGAGAAATATAGCTGTGGGTCATATGTATGTCTATGTGTATAAGTGTGGAGATGCACATACACTGACTTTTACACAAACACACACACATGAATACTTTGAAGCTTATAGAGGAAAGTAAGAGTGCTCTGGCTTCACTGCTGTCTGTGCTTTCCCCTTGACCCTGATTTACTTCAAGAAGTCTGCTAATTACAATTCTAAATCTAAATTGATATGACTATACAGGCTTTTCTTGATTTAATTAATTTAATTACATCTATCAATTCTTTCTGTGAAAAGATAAGCCAAATTTTCTTAACTCTATAATCCCACTTAATTTTTACAAGATAAATTTTTTGCATAGTGTTTGTCTTTACATAAATAGAACAATTCAACTTTCCTTCTTGTTTCTTTAACTTTAAATAGCATCTCATGAGTCTCCATCGATGTAGGTACCTCATCCCTCCTTCTCACCTCCTAGCTTCCTCCGGTCTTCTGGGAGCAGTGTCTTTTCTTTTAAGCCATCAAGGCTGACGACATCTATATCTTGGTAAACAGATTTGTATTTTCTATCTTGTGTCCTTATATTGACATGAAAAATAAAAGCCAATAAACATTTCTTATTTGACAACATAAAAGTCTCTCACTGTCAAGCCAAGTAGTTGTGCTTTCATTTTATTTTCTTCTTTTGCCGTTGACTATTTCTTTGCTTTTGCCACTTAAAAAAGTTCTTCCTATCCTGTTCAAAGGTTTATCTTTTATTACCCTCCAATAGCTAAAAATCATGACATACTGCATCTGCTTCAACTGTGACTCATGTCCTTTGTGAGAGAAATACACCATTGGGATGTAGACTGTGGGCTCTGGGGTGAATTACAAGGGGTTCTTGTCCTGACCGTGAGGTTAACTTCGTGCCCTTGAGGAGCTCTCTGTGCTTCAGCTTCTTCATCTTTTAAATGTGGGTGAGAGCAGCACCAAATATGTAGTATTGTCAGGAGGATTAGATGAAATGTATACAAAGGATTTCACGCAGTTGGCCACATAGTAAACACCGCAAAATGTTTTATTATAACATGTTATAGAAGTTTTTAATTATCTTACTATTCAGTGGAAGGAGCATTTGCCTAATTTACCATGTCACTAACATTATCTAACTCTTTAGTCATTGTGTTGCTTGGACTCTATTTGTTTCAACTTTTTGAAAACATATTTTTGGATTTCTAATTCTAATTTAAACTACTGTTATTTTACATGCTTTACAACTGCCTTTTTAAGCTCTTCCAAGCAATCCACTCTTTTGTAGTGGTCCACTTCCCAGTACTTTGTTTTCCCCCATGGTTTGTTATGTACATCAGCAGATGTTCACTCATGCTCCCTGATCCTACAGTTTGTGGAATCTATCCTCTGACAGTCCTTTTTAGTCTCTTCACTGTTGCTGCTTTAATTTATTCCATTCACTTTACTGAGCTATATAGAACACCTTGTACTTGTTTCATTATTCAGATGTAAACAATCTCCTTTAATCCTCATAGAAAGCCCAACATGTAAGTGCTATGATTTCCATTTTGGAGATGGAAAACTGAGGCACATAGGGATTCAGAAACTTGCTTAAGTGGGGAGTGGTGGATCATGCTTATAATCCCAGCACTTTGGAAGGCTGATGCAGGAGGATTGCTTGAGCCCAGGTGTTTGAGATAAGCCTGGGCAACATTGTGAGACCTCATCTAAAAATTTTTTTAAAGAATTAGCCAGGCATGGAGATGTGTGCCTGTAGTCCCATTTACTTGGGAGACTGAGAGAAGAAGGTCACTTGAGCCTGCAGGAGTCGAGGCTGTTGTAAATGAAAAGAGAAAAAAAGAAAAAGAAAGGAAAGAGAAAGGAAGAGAAAAGATAAAGAAAGAGAAAGACAGAAAGAGAAAAAGAAGAAAGAAGGAAAGAGAAAGAAAAAGAAGGAAGAAAGAAGAAAGAGAGAGAGAGAAAGAAAAGAAAAGAAAAGAAAAAAGGAAAGAAAAGAAAACAGAGAGGAAGGGAGGGAGGGACTTGCCCAGGTCACCCAATAGTAAGTAGCAAAATCCTGATTGCACTTCATGTTCTTTGGACTTGGCAACCCTTGTGAGAAAGGGCAGCAGTGATTTTTGCCTGCTTCAGAGGGATCCTGGAATTGTAAAAGTCTTACTTAAATGCAAAGAGGGCAAAGGAGATTGAGGAGTAGACAGTGCTATGTTAGCACATATACCTTGCTAAGGAAGTAGATCTGAAAGAATAGATACAAATGTAACCGACTCACAGGCTGAGGAAAAAAGGAAGGGGCAGCATAAAAAGAACCAAAAACACATAGACACTTTTGCTGCAAGTGGTGACAGCAAGTGCCTGAATGTCAGCTGTGATTGTATATATTTCCAGAGAACAAAGCTTTATAATAGTATCCTTGTCCCAACTAGACTGACAAATTAACACTTGTTGATGATGGTCCACACCTCTCCACCACATGGGGATGGCAGCTGTGGCTAGCAAGCATACTGATGGGAGAGTAGCTATAGATTTTTTAACCTGGAAAATCCATTTTATATCTTCTATGTGCAGCCCTTAAAACGATAAATAAAGTTATATATACATATATATAGAAAACATATTTATATTAGAAAATACATATACATACTTGCTGATTGATTCACCCAAGGTTCACAGCAAAATATTGTCTGTGAACAAAGCATGTACTTGTCAGAGAAAAAGAAATGTTTATTGTATATAAATGTATAACATATACCACATATGTATATTTTATATAATTATATATGCTCTCATTATGTTCATATTCAAGAGACAGGAGTTGATAATATATGTATACAGACCTATAACTCTATTGTATATGGCATATGGACATGTCTCCATAGCTTGCTCTGTATACATATCTGTGTGTGTATATATGTATGTATGAATCTATCCACAGAATGCTACTAGAAAGAACACAAACTTTAGAGTCAGATACATTTAGATTTAAAATTCAAATCTCTGACTCAATGAATACAGAACTATGGGCAATTTACTTCACGGTTTTAAGTCTAGGTTTCCTTCTTTGCAAACATAGGATAATGAGAGTACCTATGTTAGGGTTCACTGGTATGCCAAGGAAATTAGAGTTCATGTGAAGCACTTAGCAAAGGATTTGGCACATAGGGCATAGTCAAAAAATGTTAACTGTGATCAAGATATTCTCATGCATTTAATTCAACATATATTTACCCAGCATGTATTATGTTATAGAATATATATCACAGATGCTTATAAAACATTTACAGATACTTGCACACAAATATGTATAGAATTTATTAAGTAAATTTGCCTACCTATTTGAACTTATTATATGCATATGTTTGTAGTAGTATACATATGTAGATCTAACTCTACTAAATTCAGGAAACATTAATTGAAAAATGTTCTGAACCAGGCTCTATAATAGTTCCTTGGGTGTTAAAATATGTGCCACACTTATAAAGTGCTTTTGGTATACTGAGGAAGAAAGATACATAAATATATTAATATAATGCTATATAAAATGCAATAGCATGGAATGTGGAAGAAGTGTGAGAGAATCGATTACTTTTTCCTAGAAGGACTGAGGAGTGGGGTTTATAGGTTTCAAGAAAATTGAAATGGGCTTTAAAGAATGAAAAGGATCTCATTAAGAATGGAATAGGAGGGAAAGGCAGAAGCCAGTTCAAAGGCAGGATAGCAGATGAGTCTAAAAATAAAGATTAGATTAGTTTGTGAGTGGCTTTTGCTGCCACCTAAGAAAGTTTAAACTTTATTCCATATAAGTAATAACGTCAAGGATCCAAAGTAATCTGGATACATCTATGCTATAGAACGTTGTCCTATACAAAAGGTAGGATAAGGAGAAATTTGTAAAAAATAAGATTATATACGAAGGTATTGGAAAGTTACAAAAGAATTATACTTGTGTAATCTCTTACATTTGACAAAACATATTCATAATTGTAATTGCTTTTCATGCAACCCTATAAGGCTTATCTATCTCTATCAGATTGTTAGCTCTTAAAATCTTTAGTTTGCCTATCCCTGACTCTGTGGTTTATAGAGCTAGAATGGAAGAAATGTAAAGGGTACTGATGGTTTGGCTGTGTCCCCACCCAAATCTCATCTTGAATTGTAGTTCCCATAATCCCCACCTGTCAAGGGGAGGCCAGGTAAAGATAATTGAATCATAGGAGCAGTTTTCCCCTTGCTGTTCTTGTGATAGTGAGTGAGTTCTAACAAGATCTGATGGTTTTATAAGGGGCTTCCCCCTTCACTTGACACTCA
The DNA here is from genome assembly GCF_009828535.3 of Hylobates moloch. Lineage (NCBI taxonomy): Eukaryota > Metazoa > Chordata > Mammalia > Primates > Hylobatidae > Hylobates > Hylobates moloch. Next base: position 84,739,465 of record NW_026652278.1, read on the forward strand.
TTCTTTCTCCTGCCACCCTGTGAAGAGATGCCTTCTGCCATGATTGTAAGTTTCCTGAGGCCTCCCCAGCCATGAGGAACTGTCAGTCAATTAAACCTCTTTTCTTTATAAATTACCCAGTCTTGGGTATTTCTTCATAGCAGCATGAGAATGGGCTCATACAGGTATGTAGATCGAACAAATGAAAGAGTGATTTTTTTTCCCCATGACAGAGATAGGAATGGAGATTTGGGAGACTTAGATTCTTCAGCAGCCACATACGCCAGCTTGTATGACAAATCTCCTCCCTTTAAAATCTCAAAATATCATCCTGTCTGATGTTTATAATGCTGTGAAAGGCTAAACACCAAAGACATAAAATAATTGTTTGGCTTAGATGCAAATCAGGCTTCATCAACTCACTATGCCTCCAAGTGTACAGTATAGTATATACACATGAGTGCTTTAGTTTCTTTTATCTACAGGCATATTTTCAAGGTTGCTTTCAATACATGTATGATAAAAGGTACTTAAAAATGTGGTATGGAAAGGGACAGAGCAAGAGGTAAAATCTGGACCTTCTGACAACAAATGAATATCTGTAGGTTGTGGGCAAGTCACCCATCATAGGGATGATTCTATATTTTTATCAAGTGATAAATTGCTGTTTACTCATATAGGGAGGATTACCATACTTAGCAAACTAAAATATAGAGCACACATAAATTTCAAATAAATATTGGATACTTTTTAGAATAAGTGTGTCCCATCTAATAAGAGCAACCTTTCCCTGACATTTCTAAACCCATCCTGTCCAGGCTCTTTTTGAGACCCATTGTAATCTCATCTGTTCTCATGTTTCAGCTCTTTCGTTGATACCCATGACATTTTAAATTTTATGTGTAGATGGAACCTCTTTCTTGAGCTCTGGTTAAATAGTCCCAACTATCTTTTGTAATGTCCTTTAATTTCTTTGCCACAAAATGATAATAATAATACTGCCTCTTTGACTAGGTTGCTGTGAGGATTTAATGAGTGCTTTTTAGAAGCATATATAATAATTCCTGGCATATATCAGCTTGAACGATAGAAAATTGCCATTGTTTATAGGTTAAATATTGGTGAGTTTTAATAGTAAGCACTATATGATTGTTTGCCATGATTATCCAGTAGCATTATAGTCTTCTTACCCTCCACAAAGACCTAAATTATTTTATTGCCTCAGCCATGTGACAGCACCCTAGCTCTCTGCAAGAATGACCTATGTGCATGCACTTGGCATCCTAGCTCAGCACCTGGCACGTGGCAGGAACTCAAGATCACTTTCCAGGATTCCTTACAAACTGCCTCCCAAATAATCTTCCTGAAACTCAAAGCCATCTCTAACATCATCTATGGTCCTATTTATGAGATCATGTTGTAAAATGGAAAAGACTCTGATCTACCACTGACTAGCTATGTGCCCTTGGACAAGTCACTTCATCACCTCCTGCCATGCCGTGGGATTTCCTGCCTCTGCCCGTTTACTGACACCTTGTCCTCTTTGGAATATGATGTCACCTCTATCCTGCCCCACAACTCTCCAATATAAATCACCCCATCCTTCAAGACCAAGCTGAAAATCTCCTTTTACACATTGTTTTTTTGTTTATTCATGCAAAACTCTGTTAAGCATTAATTAATTCCAGACCTGAATATCAAATTCAGGGCACTTGGCATCTGACAGGTGCTGGAATATTCATGCACTTATGTTAGATGTCCTCATTTGCATTATTGTATTTCAGCCATGCTATAAACCTGTGGAGTAGTTATGTTCCAAGTTCTCAGCAGAGGAAATTAACCTTTATAAAAGTTGAATGAAGGCCAGGCACAGTGGCTCACACCTGTAATCCCAGCACTTTGGGAGGCCGAGGCAGGCAGATCACGAGGTCAGAAGATCGAGACCATCCTGGCCAACATGGTGAAACCCCGTCTTTACTAAAAATACAAAAATTAGCTGGGTGTGGTGGTGCTCACCTATAGTCCCAGCTACTTGGGAGGCTGAGGCAGGAGAATCGCTTGAACCTGGGAGGTGGAGACTGCAGTGAGCCGAGATCGTGCCACTACACTCCAGCCTGGCAACAGAGGGAGACTCCATCTCAAAAAAAAAAAAAAAGAAAAGAAAAAAAAGGTTATTTTTTCCCAATAACTCATAGTCGCTAATAAAATTAAGATTCTAATTCTGTTGTGATACCTTGTTACCCCCAATCGAAACTGTGTCCTCTCAAAAGAATTTTCATATACAGTGTGAACCTCAACAGTGTTCTTTACAAATATTTCTGAAATCTGGTCTTTATGTGTTAGTTTTATTCCCTGGATTAGAAGTTTCTTGTGGCTAAGGGTTACATTTGATTTAATTCTTCTTTGTCTTGCTTCACATAGCATAATAATAAAAGCCACAATACTGAATAGCTATGAAGTACTAATACTGTACTATCAATTTTTCATTTTTTTCTTTGAAACAAAATAAAGCATCATGCAGAAAATAGATCTATTTAACCTATAATTGTTAACTATTACTAATTTTATAAGACAGGGATCTGAGAAATAAAGTCCCTAAGCTACTAAATGAGGCACTCAGGAATTGAGCTAGATCAGCCTGCCTCTAAAGTTTAGCCCTTCCTACTCAGCCCTGTTGCCCCATTCATTTAAACAACACCAGCTTAGCAACTACTTATATGCCCCACGTGGTGCTCAGAGTTAAGATCAAGGACACGAAAAATTGTCCGTTTGCTTTGCCCTTGGAGTTTTGGAAACAGGCAATTGAAAAGTTGCTCATTTAAAATGATCAGCCATTTTCAATCATGACTTCCTTTGGACATATTGATTTTTTTATCCATTTACTTTTTTCAACAAATATTTGCTAATATCCTAGTATACATCAGACGCTATGCTTTAACAAACCAAACCTCAGCTCTACCCTCCCAGAGCTCATAGTTCAATTGGAAGACAATCAGGAAGCAAGCGATTGTAGATGTAAGCAGAGTTAGAAAAGGGACCATACAGAGATGCACTGCAAGGGCTTCAGCCTGGAAGGGGTGCCAGGGAAGTTGTCTGTGCAGAAGGACTGTGGAAGCTGCCAAGACCTAGAGTGTATGGGGGGATTGAGAAGAGCACTGAAGGCAGAAAGGGAAGAAGATGTAAACCTACTTCGGTGGGAGGGAGAATATCACATTATAGGAAATAGAAGAATATTAAAAAGCGTCTTGTATGAGGGGAAGAGGGGTTAAAGAGGTAAGCAGGAGGCAGAGCTCCTTACCACAAGGCTAAACAGTTTGGACTCTACCCAAAGGTATGGATAAACTGGTTCAAATACATCTTGAGCCAACCTAACCTTTCAGAGCTACAAAAACCATAGAAAAACCAACTCTATTTACCTGTTTGTTCTACATGCCATTAAAAATGCATATATATATACACATATACATTTACACATAAAGGTATGTAAAATTATCTAAAGGATTCAGTACTTGTGGACCCTAATTGCAAGATTTTATTACAGATTTTAGAGAGAGCAACAACCAGCTTTAATTTTCACAGCCTAGGTTGAGTTTTCAGCTTCACTCAGACAAAAATATCAGCTCTCCTTTGTGTCCTGAGAATATTTCAGGGCCAAGTCACACAAGAGAATGGGAATTGAGACTTAGAATGCCATTTTCACAGTTGCTTTCCTGATTATAATCATACCACAAGATGTTATTCCAGAACTTAATTAATTATTTTATTGCTCCTTTGTCATTTTCAAAGTGATAACAAATACAAAAAAAAGAAGTCTCATATGAGTACATGGTTTCACAGAGATCTACCGGGGAAGTCTCTGATATTTTTCCTTTTTACACAATCAGTGTTTCCTTTAGTTAGAGAGGAGCTTCAATCTATCAGACTGCTGAGAGCACCCCTTTGAAATCTTCAGGGTGATAATTTAAGTGAAATAGAAATAGAGAGAAGAAAATATCGCATCCTTAGAAATCTTTTGTGATAAAGGATTTTCCTGGCTCTTTAATAAGATGGCACAGAGGGGATGAGCATTACAATTAAGTTTGCAATCTTGTTTTACCTAGTGACTCCTTCTAAATATTATCTTCATTCTCCTTAGTTTCCTTGCAACAATAAGGTTGATAAACTCCTCTGACACTTCTACCTTTGTGAGAGGACTTATTTGGCTCTGAAGTCCCAACTGCATCTAAGGAAAATATTGTTTCTTTATTCAACTCTCCCTTTCCAGGTGCATTTCTGCAATTGAACAACAGTTACAGATAGCTTTCAAGATTCATTAAGATTCCTCAATTCCCTTAGACCATAGCAACTCTGCTAAGTGGAAAATGCAGTGGGAAAACCACAGAGTTTAAACTCAAGCGATCTTAAATTTGAATTGAAATGTTGCCACTATTTACATGTCACTAAGCCCCTCTAAGTCTCAATGTTCTCAGTTAAGATTATTGGTCCTGAGTGATAACATATGCAACATGCTAGTAAGTGCCCATATGCATAGGTCTAATCAATATATGAAATGGTCCTCTTACCCTCTAGTTCTCATATTCTTCAGGAATACCCTTCCCCTTTCACTCCTAGATCAAGCCATTCTTTAGGTTCAGTTAAGTCCTACTCATGATAAGGATAGTATCTACTTTAGATAGAGAAAAGGATGAAATTTGAATAACCATTTTTCTGACCTTCAAGGACCTTTCCATCTAGAAGAGAGAACAAGTATATGCACATCTAAATTAAGCACAAGGCTGAAAATGTCATGACTCTGTTAAAGGAATTGAGAATGGTGAGGGTAGAGGAGAGGAAAGTTAATTTCAGCTGCAGAAGACAGGACAGATTTTCTGGGAAGGTGTCATCGGATCTTACTTTTGAGGTATGGGTACAATTTAGACCAATGGAGATCATGGATAGCAATAATACAGGCCGTTGGTGTGTAATTACAAAGTCCAAAAGTCTCTTAAAACTAAAAGCATTTTCATAGCTCAAATGGTAGCAAAACCTAAAATACATGTTAGAGCCTTCACTAATTTTACTTAGTGTGAATATTTACATATTGTGCTCCAGAAATATTAATTTATTTTGGCAAAAGAAAGTTGTCTTAGGCCCTGCTGAGGACACTATATAACATGCAATTACATTGGTTTATCTCTATAAAATACTTCTCTTGTGCCCCCATGAATTCTTCCATAGATCTGGCCATATATGTTTTCAATAAGGGATTTATTGTGGTTCTTTACTATAGGTAGAAATAATAATACAAGCAATTATGTAGATATATGAAAATCTAGAGTATGTTAAAATAATATGAAATCATCCAGTGTTACTGGAAAGGTTAGTGGATGACTAGGATCACAAAGATCATGAAAAGATTTCATTCCTTCAGCAAACAGTATTTATTGAGATATTTCTGTATTACAGGTGTTCTTATAGAGGTTGAGAATCTAGCTGTGAACATATCAAACCATTTTAATATGGTAGTGGAATTCCTTTCTAAGTCCCCTATTGTTTCAGAATGGTGGCAATCTACCAGTGGTTTAGGTGGTGGTGCAGGGTAATGCGTAATGGTGGCCCACAGAGGTTAAGTACTGTGCTTAAGATTTGGGCCCATTAAGTACCAGAAGCAGGAAACTGATTTAATGTTTGACGTGAAGTCAGGTAGGCTAGCATGAGAGTGTATGCTCACAACCCTATGACACTATTCTTTTTGTATTTAGAAACATGCAGGAGACACATTAACTATCTCTGTGGGATTTGATGACGTGTCACAGAAGGCTTGCCATAGGCTCTATTACAAAGGATGAATAAGATGTGTTGCAATAGAGGAGAGGATCGGGTTACTAGGTGATGAGCTCTTCGGTGTGGGCATAGGCAGGTAGCACAGTGGATGAGAACATTCCCTCCATAAGCCCCACTCTCTGGTTTCTACTCTTTACTTGGCGTAGGTGATCTTGGTTAACCTTAACCTCTTTTATTATTGTTATCATTTTTTAAAAATTTTTGAGATGGAATCTTGCTCTGTTGCCCAGGCTGGAGTGCAGTGGCACAATCTTGGCTCACTGTAACCTCCGCCTCCCAGGTTTAAGCGATTCTCCTGCATCAGCCTCCTGAGTATCTGGGATTACAGGCACACACCACCACACCTAGCTAAGTTTTGTATTTTTAGTAGAGACGGGGTTTCACCATATTGATCAGGCTGGTCTCAAACTCGTGTATGAAAAGCTTGGCATAGACCTTGCACATAGTTTGTATCCAATAAACAGGCTGTTGTTGCGATTGTCACTGGTGGCATTGTTACTGTTCGTAGTCTTTCAGGCAGCCTGCCATTCATTTCCTGGATGAATCACTGGCCAACCCTAGGCAGGAGAAGATAAAGGCATACTCTACAGCTCTTCGGCGATTTCTGCTTCTCTGGAGTAGTCATTCTTCTTGATCTTTAGGTCTAATTTTATTCTCTGGCTTAATTTTATTATAGCAGTAGTTACTTTTTTTTTTTTACTTTGATATGATAGCAGTTTTACTTCGATATGATAGCAGTAGTTACTTTTTTATTTGCTTTGTTAATTTTATGATAGCAGTAGTGTTTCCATAGTCTCTTGGCCTAATGCTGGGAGGTGACCTGCTCATCTTTAGACCAGTGATGTGGGCTTTGTGTCCTTTTTTATATGCAGACACTTAGGCTTTGAATTAAAACACTGTTCCATTAACTGTATGACTTGGGGTGAGTTATTTAACCTCTTTAATTCTCACAGTTCTCATCTCTAAAACAGAACTCAAAAGACCTACTCTTAGACGTGTTGGAAACATTAAACAAAATAATGAGTATAAAATATTTAGCAGACAGCCTAGTACATAAGGGAACACATAATAAATGCGGTTATTGTAACATTCAGGAGGGACTGCTTATCATATCCCAAATCCAGAGTCCTGGACCCTCAATCATCTGATGACTATTTCCTTAAAGAGATTCTGGTATTTCTTTTTTTTTTTTTTTTTTTGAGACGGAGTCTCCCTCTGTCGCCCAGGCTGGAGTGCAGTGTCGCGATCTCCGCTTACTGCAAGCTCCATGTCCCGGGTTCACGCCATTCTCCTGCCTCAGCCTCCTGAGTAGCTGGGACTACAGGCACCCGTCACCGCGCCCAGCTAATTTTTTGTATTTTTAGTAGAGACGGGGTTTCATCGTGTTAGCCAGGATGGTCTCAATTTCCTGACCTCGTGATCCACCCGCCTCGGCCTCCCAAAGTGCTGGGATTACAGGCGTGAGCCACCGCGCCAGGCCAGTATTTCTTTGTTTTTATGTCATTTTTTTCACCTTCAAGCATCTATAATAACATACATATATTACCATTCCTATTCAGTGATTTTTAACAGTCTTTTAGACATTTTATGATGCTCTTAAAACTGTGACCCATTTAATCTTGCCGGAGAAATACATCTATAATTAAAAATGCATATGCTAATTCTCTACTCAAAACTTCCTGGATTCAAGGCTATTTTTGGTCCTGTCCTTTTTTGCTTCTCGAATCTCATTGCCTGCATCTTATGTACCCCTGCTCCATGCTCAGTAAATGACGCCTGTTTCTCTAAAGTCTTCTTCTTCTTTCAGACTTCAGTACTAATGCATATTTGGCCTTGAATATGTTTCCTCCTCTCATTCTCTCAACAACTTCCTTCAAGTCTCAGCACCTCCTCTCCTGTGACTCCTTCCTTGACTCCAATCAGTCATCCTCTGAAGATTTATTTCCCTCTCTGCACCATTTTCATATCAACATTAGAGTGCTATTCCTATTACATTGAACTTGACAGTCCACCTCGTTATTCTCTCATCTTATAATGCAGGGACTACACTTTTTAGCTTTCATATTCCTAGGTCTAGTACAGTACCTGGTGGTACTAGGTTCCCACTCTCAACCTGAATCTCTTTTTCTCCCTTTCCTTATCTTTGTGTGTGTATATGTGTGTGTATGCATGTCCATGCACGTACACACTTTCATTTAATAAGGAAGTTGTTCCATGTCATGTGGATTTTGTTTTCTCTAACAGTTACCACACTCCAAGGTAAATACCACGTAATGTAAACAAATTAGAGGAGCTCTTATCTTAGCATTTAGTTCGTAGACACATATTCCCATGGAATAGACAGATACTGGAACAGACATTTTCTCTAAATAGTACAATGTGCATTCACAGCTGTAAAATCAATACATCATTTACTGAGAGCTAGCTTCATCTGTTGTGTGTGCTGTATTACAAATTACTTTATACAAATGTGATTGAGCTCGACTTTCCAATTTGTGAAAATTGTTCATTAAAATTATTTCTCATTCATACTCAAGAATGAGCCTTCAATAAACAGCATAATCTTAGGATTTAGTTTAAGAAACAATCTTCCCAGAAATGCCTTTGTTTAGGTTCTTGGGAATTCCATGTAGTCATCTATGCATTGAAGTTGAACACAGGCTATGTTGTTCAAATGAATAATTATTGCTAAGAAATGCCATTGAAAGCTAATAGTTTCAAAATCATTTTTAATTGTTAGTTTTCTTTTACAGTTATCAACTTGATTATACAACACGCTTTTTTTAAATTTTTAAACAAGGAGCAAAGGAATGCTTGCCTATAAGATAAATAATTAAGAGCATATTATTAGTTTCCCTAATCACATTTTTATTTTAAAAATATTATTAATGGGCTAGGCACAGTGGCTTACGCCTGTAATCCCAGCACTTTGGGAGGCCAAGGCTGGATCACGAGGTCAGAAGATCAAGACCATCTTGGCCAACATGATGAAACCCCGTCTCTACTAAAAAATAGAAAAATTAGCCAGGCATGGGGGCATGTGCCTGTAATCCCAGCTACTCAGGAGGCTGAGGCAGGAGAATGGCTTGAACCCGGGAGGCGGAGGTTGCAGTGAGCCGAGATCGCACCAATGCACTCTAGCCCATATATATATATATATATATATACACACATATATATATACACACATATATATACACATATATATATACACATACATATATATACACATACATATATATACACACACACACGTATATATATATATACAGGTATATATATACACACGTATATATATACACACACGTATATATACACACGTATATATATACACACACACACGTATATATATACACACACATATATACACACACGTATATATATTCACACGTATATATATACACACGTATATATATATATATACACACACACGCATATATATATATATGAAATTGATGGCCAAGGAAGCTTTTTTTAAAGAAATGTTTGTGTATGTAGTGTATGTATTAGCGATTACTTCCTCATGATTTGTTTCACATTGTTCCTTCTAACCTTAGTCTACATGCATCCATATATGCATACATATACCCTTATTCTGAACCATATACTTTGAAACTATGAGGTTTTATAATATTTTCATATAAAATATACTTCACATGTCCAGAAGAACTTTTCTGTTTACATGTCACATGCTTTAATAAGTAAAACATTAACAGTACTATTGAATGACACTTCTTTTTTTATTTAATTTTTATTTTTTAATGCTAGATTTAAGGGGCATAAGTGAATGTGTGTTACATGGGTATATTGCCTAATGGTGGGGATTTGGCTTTTAGGGTCTCTGTCACTCAAATATTGAACACTGAATCCAATAGATAATCTTTCAACCTTTATCCCCTTCTTACCTCCCCACTTCTGAGTCTCCAATATCCCTTATACTACTCTGTATACTTTTGTGTACCCGTAGCTTAGTCCTCATTTATATGTGAGAACACGCAATATTTGATTTTCTGCTTCTGAGTTAGTGTACTTTGGATAATGGCCTCCAGCTCCATCCATGTTGCTGCAAAGGACAGGAATTCATTATTTTTTATGGCTGCATAGTATTCCATAGTGTCTATATAACACATTTTCTTTATCCAATCAACCATTGATGGACACTAGGATTAGTTTCATGATTGCCATGGTGAATAATGCTGCCATAAGGATATGAGTGAAGGTGTGTTTTTTATATAATGATTTATTTTTCCTTTGGGTAGATACCCAGCAGTGGGATTACTAGGTCGAATGGTAGCTCTACTCTTAGTTCCTTAAAATATCTCCATATTGTTTTCCATAGAAGTTGAACCAATCTACATTTCCACCAACAGTATACAAGCATCCCCATTTCTCCATGTCCACACCAACATCTGTTATTTTTGGCTTTTAGTAATAGCCATTACGACTGGTGTAAAATATCTCAATGTGCTTTTAATTTGCATCTCTCTGGTAATTACTGATGTTGAGAATTTTTTCATGGCTACCTGTATTCCATTTTTTGGCTACCTGTATTCCATTTTTTGAGAAATATCTGTTCTTGTCCTTAGACCAGTTTTTAATGGGATTGTTTCTCCTTGAGTTGAGTTATTTGAGTTTCTTATAGATTGTGGATATTAGCCCTTTGTCAGAGGCATAATTTGTTTTCTCTTATTCTGTAGGTTTTCTATTTACTGTTCGATTATTTCTATTGCTGTGAAGAGGACTTTTAGTTTAATCAAGTCCCATTTGTCTATTGTTGTTTCTGTTGCATTTGTTTTTGGGGTACCTGCCATAAATTATTTGCCTAGGCATTTGCAGGTCTTACATTTAAGTCTTTAATCTATCTTAAGTTAAATTTTGTATATGGTGAGAGAGAGAGGTCCAGTTCCATTCCTCTGCATATGGCTAGCCAATTATCCCAGCACTATTTATTGAATAGGGTTTCCTTTTCCCCATTGTTTATTTTTGTCAACTTTATTAAAAATCAGTTGGTTGTAGGTATGTGGCCTTATTTCTGGTTTCTCTGTTATGTTCTATTGATCTTTTTCTATTTTTGTACCAGCACCATGCTCTTTTAGTTTCTATAGCCTTGTAGTATAATTTGAAGTCCATTACTCATTACTGGTTTGTTCATGGTTTCTAGTTCTTCTTGTTTCAGTCTTGGGAAGTTTTATGTTTCCAGGAATATATCCATTTCCTCTAGGTTTTCTCATTTGTGTGCATAAAGGTGTTCTTCTGAATCGTCGTTTAGTGACATTTCATTTTAGATTTACTACATATGTATGTATCCATAAGAAATTTTTGTAAATGTGTCCACCAAAATTATTTATCTCCGCTTTTTTTCATCCAGCATTAGGTATATGGCATTCATATATGTTGAAGCATATGGCTATAGTTCACTCATTATTAATTCTGTAATAGTATGTTAGTATAAGAATAAACTATATGTAATTTAACCATTTTCCTGTTGATAGGCATTTGGACTATTTATCCTCACTCTTGTTAATAACAATGCTGTTGTATGAACATTTGTGTATTTGTCTCTAGTATACATAAGCAATATATTTTCTATGCTATAACTCCATAGAGGTTAAATTGCTGATTGTATGGTATGTGGATCCTCAAAGTTACATGATGATAGAAAATGATTTTCTATAATTGTATTAATTTTACTTCTACTAGTATAAGTTATTGTTGCCTTAAAATCTTGCCAATGCTGGCCATTGCCAGGCATAAGTAATTACTAACCTGGTGAGAGTGTATAGTATAGTAATTATGTTATAATTACCATATAGCTTCAAATATATATTCAGTTTATCAAATTATTTCCAGGTTGTTAATATATTTGATGAGTATAATCAAATTATTACTGGTGCAGTTAACATTTTACCATCATTATATTTGATATATCTTATGTCATCCTATTTTATCCTCTTTTTATGATTCCCAATATAACAACATAAATTTCTGCTAATTTTGAGAATATTGTGGGCCACTTTAAAATTTCTTCTTTGCATTCATGTTCTTTTATTCATCACCAAGCATAGTCTCTTGGTCTTTGTTGTGCTTACTAATTTGGAAGTTAGAAAGATGAAGAAGCATTAATCTAATAACTCCATTATGCTATTTTGTAATACTACTTCTTGGATTCTTTTTTAATTCAGTATAATATTCACCCCATCATATCATTGTCATTTAAGAAACCCTTTCCTATGCTTTACAATATATTTTCAATCTGTTTAATTCAGCCACTAGTGCCACTGAGAAATGCCATTTGCCTAACACCAAACTGGGCTAGGTAGGTGGCTTCACAGTCACCACCTGGTTTGCATTAATGTTCAGGATAAATTCCATAATACATCACAACACAGTTTGAGGAACAGGCTTCATTCAGGACACTTAAAAAACAATGTTCACTAAGAAGATAAGACCTGGGTTTATAAATCTATCTTTATCCACATGACAAGATAAATTGGGACCATAGGCCTCTGCTGCACATGCCATATGTATGCATTCCACAAGAGGGACCTGGATCCCCTCTAACTATATACTTTTTTATTCTATAAATATGAGAAAGTAGCCTCATCAATGGATGGATGAAGAGAGTACTCGGGGGGTACCAATTAGTCTGAGTTCATATATCATTTCTTCAAAGAACTTGTTTGGAAATGCCAGCTGCCCCATCCTAGGAATGTGATAGGCCCTCTTAACAGAGAAAGGAAGGCACTGATCTCTCAGAGGATTGTTGTGAATATTAAATAAGATAGAGAATTTAAAAATGCCTAGTTCATGATAGGTATTGGCAAACATTAGTTCACATTTCCCAATAAGGTGTATGTGTATAAATATATGCATGCATTTAGGGTGTGGTATTCTACCATCTATCACTAAAAACAGCAATAGATTGTGAAACACTTTAGAAATTTTGACTCTCATTTAGGAAATACCTATCAACTTAATATAATTCAGCTCTTTACATTTTGCATGCTTCAAAGGACTTTATATAAGCCATCCCATTTGATATTCACCATGACTAAGGGAGGGCTAGTATTGTCTCCATTATACAGAAATGAAAAATAAAGGTTAAGGAAGCAAAATAGTACCAAGCTAAGTGAGCAAGGGAGAAACCATATACAAAGACCCCAGATTAAGGAAATGAAGGAAGAATTAATTCCATGTTTAACATTTGGATGTAACTGATTGGCAGTCATGGAATTGGGAATGATTCTCTCACTTATAGGTCATGACTGATAGGACATGCTTTAGGGCTATTTACTTATCCCGAAATCTGATGAAGTTTTTTGTTATTTCTCCAAATTCTTGCCAAATACCTAGAAAAATATGTGCCATATCCCACATAAGAGGCCAGATTCCTATATTAAAGTCTCTGTAAACTGTTCATTTTCTTGGAATTAAAGAAATACACATCAAAACTATCCATTATTTGTCATACTCTAGTTAAAAGCCCCACTATAGAACTGAACCCAGAGTGGATATTTTATAGGAATTCACTCCTCAAGAGGTTCCCAGCTTTAACCTTGTATTAAGTGACACGACAAGAAGGCTACATGTCTGGTTCACATCATCTACTCCATTCCCAATCACCTGCCAAAATTAGCTTAAATAACTTTATTTTCCACCATACCCTTGGTTTTTACTATGAACCTCTGATGTAAGAACCAGTCATACAAGGAAGGCATTCATCTTTCTCATAAAACTGTCATCTATGACACTGGTAGTTACTTTGCTTACTGCTATCATTTAATAGCTCTTATGGCCAATATTTCTCAGGCTCCAAGCCAGGAAAAGATATGGTTTTTCTGATCAACAGGTCTTCCTCCTTTGGTTGGACAATTAAAACAATGTGTGATGGAAAAAAATATATATTGACTTGTTAGTTGACATCTATACATTTTCATCCCAGCTCTACATGATCTTAACGAAATTATTAACATTTTGTAAGCCTCGGGTTTCTCTATAAAATGCAAATTATGAGCCCTCAATTACAGGAGTATTCTGAGAAACAAACACTGCGATGGGCTAACTGAAGAGTTTTGCAACAATTGCTAGCTTTTCAAAGTCTCTGCCATGTGTCGGAAACCATCAGTTCCTTTGCACATATTATCTTTAAACTTCTCAGTAACACAAAGTAATTTCACTATCTCTATTTTATAGATGACTAAATTAAGGTTCAGAGAATAGTAGTAACCTGTCTGAAGTTACACAGTTGGTTGGTAGCTGAGCTAGAATTTAAAATCAAGATTTACTAACTCTGAAATTGCTCACTTACTATTTCCCTGGACCTTTCTGCATGTTTTTTTCCTTGGTCCTATCTGCTACAAAATTTTTAGCTAAGTTATATGGTCAGATACTAAAACTTTCCTCCAACAAATTTTTAAAATTATAATTTTATCCCTCTCCACTGTCCTGTAATGCCTTGTTTCTCTTTGGTAGGCATGGGCATGGGGAAGGCTTTCAGAAAAACAATATATTATAGTGCTTACAAAGTTAGGAGTATGAAGTGAGACACACTTGGGTTTTAGTCCTGCCTCCATTATATTTTGTATGTGTAGACAAGATATTTCAGTTCTGAAATCTCAATTTCTCATATGAAAATATCTGCTTTGTAGATTAGGGCAAATATGATAATGTATATAAAGGGCCAGCATGGTGGCTGGCACATCATAAGCATTAAATAAATGTCAGTAAGTATTATTGAGAGGTGACAGCGTGCTGGCAGCCCTCACAGCCCTCGCTCGCTCTCGGCACCTCCTTGGTCTTGGCGCCCACTCTGGCCGCGCTTGAGGAGCCCTTCAGCCCGGGCGCTTGCATGCCAGCGTGAGTTCTGGGTGGGTGTGGGCTCAGCGGCCCCGCACTCGGAGCGGCAAGCTGGTCCCGCCGGCCCTGGGCAATGAGGGGCTTAGCACCTGGGCCAGCAGCTGCTGTGCTCGATTTCTTGCCGGGCCTTAGCTGCCTCCCCGTGAGGCAGGGCTTGGGACCTACAGCCCGCCATACCTGAGCCTACCCCTCACCGTGGGCTCCCGCGCGGCCCGAGCCTCTCCGACGAGCGCCACCCCCTGCTCCACGGCGCCCAATCCCATCGACCACCCAAGGGCTGAGGAGTGCCGGCGCACGGCGCAGAACTGGCAGGCAGCTCCACCTGTGGCCCTGGTGTGGGATCCACTGGGTGAAGCCAGCTGGGCTCCTGAGTCTGGTGGGGACTTGGAGAACCTTTATATCTAGCTAAGGGATTGTAAATACACCAATCAGCACTCTGTATCTAGCTCAAGGTTTGTAAACACACCAATCAGCACCCTGTGTCTAGCTCAGGGTTTGCAAATGCACCAACTGACACTCTGTATCTAGCTGCTCTGGTGGGGACTTGGAGAAC
>NW_026652278.1:84754775-84766070 GCF_009828535.3 Hylobates moloch
AGTGTGCTGATTTGCTGTCCTAAGTACAAGTGAGTTCTTATTACACCCTTAATTGTCATTTAGAAGAATTTATTCTCCTCACTCCCAAAAAAGCATAGAAACATGGCACCAATTCGAAATTTGAGACAAACTGGGGTGCTGTCAAAGCCAAGGGACCCTTGTCTATCAGAGGGTCACCTTCAGGCTTATTTCCTTTCCCCAAGTGCTGCCTGAAGCTGTCCCTTAGATGCCTGCCCACACCCTGAGCCCTACATGAGTTTTGTTTGACCAGGTACTAAAGTTGCTAAAGTGGCTCCATTTCTTCCTTTGATACTGTGTGGATCATGTCACAAAGACAGGAAATCTTACCAGTTTTCTCCACCATCCATGCAGAGAGCCTCATATATAAATCAGCAATGTTCACCATGGGCAAAGCAACATGATTATTTGGAAGAAATATTTTTGAGAACGTATGTGTACATTGTTCATTCGCTAAGAATGCTTCCAAGAATTTCACTTTGCTTATTTTCATGTGATTTTAGAGAGAATTTTCAAAGTGCTCCTTTGATGATGGAATTTGTGATAGTTCATTTTAAGTTTCAAAGTAAATTTTTCCACTCAAGCAATTCAGTGAATCAAATTTCTTTCAACCATCACAGCCATATGCACACTCCCATGGTTGCTCCTAGCCTTTAATCTAAAAACTGATTCGAGGTTAAAGTTAGCATTTCACCTTTACAGGAACCCAAGTCCATTAAGAGCCCTGGTGTCAGGCCACACTGGAGTTTTCCCGTCATGTGTCCTGTCAAGCATAGTTGAGCAACCCTCCTTGAAGTGTAACGTGGTTATTGGCAGGAGAATGAAAAATCAGTTTTGATTTTAAAAAGGAAGTTTTCAGATTGTTCTTGTTGAAATTTTAGAGGGAGGTGATGGAAAAGAGAATATACTTACCATAAAAAATGGCTCCTGAAAACATTTGTTCTTGATTCCCCAGAGTCCATACCATGGAAACCGATTCCTCATCTTTTAAGAATACCATATGGATACTTATATATAGGCATGAATTAAGCAACTGGGCCTTTCAACAATTTTGGAGAAGGCCATTTCACACTTTTAAAATAAATATGCTCCTATAAGATCAGGTATGTTTTATATACTAAAATAACAGTGCACATGTATAAAATAAAACTTAGTGGTACCTCTCTCTGCTCATGGCATTGTTGGGTAATATGTTAGCTTAAACTATTTCTGACCTATAGCTTATTACTGTCCACCACAACTCTCTCCTAGAAATTTTCTATTAGGTGTCAGTTTTTCAAATGAGTACTTCTTAGTCTAATTTTTTTTTCCTCTGAAGTTATCTTTTTTAGTCTTTGGAGTCCATTATTCTATCCCAGTTCATGAATATAAACTCATTTACAAAATTTACAGTTTTTTTTTTTACTAACTGTGTGACCTTGGACATATTTGACTTCTCTTTTCTGCACCTCATCTGGAATATGCACTTAATTACACTGTTTCAAATAGTTGTTAAAGTATTAAAGGCGCTAATATATGTAAGGTGCTTAAAACTGCTTGTCATATATAAGTGCTTATATAAGATGTTTTTTCAATATCTAACAATTTTGTTTATTATGTGTACATCCATAAAATATGAAACACATTGTCGTTTTAGACAAATGCCCTTTATGTTTAATTTATTTTAGTCTAAGAATCAACCAGCATTGGAAATACTGCTATTAGAAGGAAACTCAAAAACTTTTTAAATCATAACTGCAAAATTTGATTTTCAGCTTAGTCTCTCACAACTTCTAAATTTTTCACCAATCAAAGTTTTCTGTAGGCTCTCTTAGGGCAAAGGCAAGTGGAAAGCGAAGGCACACGTTTCTACCTTTGAAATAATTTCAACTTGTATCACTTCTTACCATGTCTATCATAGCCACTCTGGCCCTGCATTGTCTGATAGAACTTTCTGTGTGGATAAAAATGTGCTGTATCTGTGCTGTCCAATACAATCGCCATTAGCCACATGTGGCTATTGCATATTTAAAGTGACTGAGGAACCAAATTTTTAATAATAGCTTTATTGAGATACAACATATACTATACAATTTATTTAAAGTGTACAATTGTATAGTTTTTAAAACATATTCATAGAATTGTACAACCATTACCACAATCCATTATAGGATAGTTTTATCACCCCTGAAAGAAACCCTATATTCATTAGCAGTCACTATTTCCCCCCAGGCAGCTCTAGTCCTTGGAAACCACTGCTCTTCTTTCTGTCTCTATAGATGTGACAATTTCTGGACATTTCATAGAGATGGAATCATACAGTATGTGGCCTTTGGTATCTGGCTTCTTCATTTATTATGAAGTTTTCTTTTTTTTTCTTTTTGAGATGGAGTCTCGCTTTGTCCCCCAGGCTGGAGTGTAGTAGCGCATCTTGGCACACTGCAAGCTCCACCTCCCAGGTGCATGCCATTCTCCTGCCTTAGGCTCCGAAGTAGCTGGGACCACATGTGCCCGCCACCATGCTTGGATAATTTTTTTTGTATTTTTAGTAGAGACAGGGTTTCACCGTGTTAGCCAGGATGGTCTCGATCTCCTGACCTCATGATCTGCCTGCCTTGGCCTCCCAAAGTGCTGGGATTACAGGCGTGAGCCACTGTGCCCGGCCTATTATAAAGGTTTTCCAGGTGCATTCATGTTGTAGCATGTATCAGCACTTCATTAATGCTTATTGCCTAGTAAGTTTGTATTATATTGATACAACACATTTTGCTTGCCAATTCACAGTTGGGTTATGAACATTTGGGTTCTGAACAGGTTACTGTGAATAATGAAAAATGCTATGTGTTATTTTAGGCTATTATGAATAATTATGGTAATGCTGCTATAACATTTAGAAACAAGTTTTGTATGTTTCATTCATAAATTTCATTTCTCTTGGGTATGTACCTGGGAATGGAATTGCTAGGTCATAAGCTACCTATGTATATTATTTTCAGCAACCACTTCACAGTTTTCCAAAGTGTGTACTATTTTACTTTCCCACTGGCAGTGTATGAAAGATCTAATTTCTCTACATCCTCGCCAACACTGGTTATTTGTCCTTTTTTATTATAGGTACACTATTGGGTGTTAAATGATGTCTTCTTGTGGTTTTGATTTTGTATTTTCTTGATGGCTGGTGATGTTAGGTTTTTCTTCATGCACTTATTCTACACTTTTATCTTCTTTACAAAAAAACCTATTTAAATGTTTTGCCTATTTTTATGTTTTTTTCTTTTTACTGTTGAGTTATAAAAGTTCTTTGTGTATTTTAGATACAGATTTCTAATCAAATATATAATTTGCAAACATTTTCTCCACTTTTCTGGTTGTCCTTTTCTGTTTTCTTTTTTTTTTTTTTTTTGAGATGGAGTCTCGCTCTGTTGCCCAGGCTGGAGTGCAGTGACTTGATCTCAGCTCACTGCAAGCTCTGCCTCCTGTGCTCACGCCATTCTCCTGCCTCAGCCTCCAGAGAGCTGGGACTACAGGCGCCCGCCACCACACCCAGCTAATTTTTTGTGGTTTTAGTAGAGACGGGGCTTCACCGTGTTAGTCAGGATGGTCTCGATCTCTTGACCTCGTGATCTGCTCACCTCGGCCTCCCAAAGTGCTAGGGTTACAGGTGTGAGCCACTGTGCCCAGCCCTGTCCTTTTATTTTCTTTGTTATGTCCTTTGAAGGACAAATGTTCTAATTTTGATGAAGCTTGGTTCATTTTCTTTTATCACTGTGCTTTTGGTGCCATATCTAAGAAACTCTTGCCAAACCCAAGGCCATAAAGATTTATTGCTATTTTTTATCCTAAGAGTTTTATAGTTTTGCAACTCAGAAATATAAAATCAAATACTGCATATTCTCACTTAAAAATGGGAAATAAATAATGTGTACACATGAACATAGAGTGTAGAATGATAAGACACTGGAGACCCAGAAGGGCGAGAGGGTGGGAAGGGGAAGGATGATGAGAAATTGGTGAGTGTACATTGTTCCAGTGATAAACACACTAAAAGCTCAGACTTCACTCCTACCCAATATATCCATGTAACAAAATTGCACTGGTACTCTTTAAATATATACAATTAAAAAAATGGGTTTATGGTTTTGGTTCTATGATTAATGTTACAATGTTTTATTGTGGTAAAAGCATATGTAATAAGCTTTGCCATTTTAACCATTTTAAACATAAAATTCAGAGGCATTAATTACATTCAGAATGTTGTGCAATCATCACAACTATGTATTTCCAAAAATTTTTTATCACCCCAAACTGAAACTCTGTAGTCATTAAGCAATAACTCCCCATTCTCCCTTTCCTCCTGAGCCCCTGAGAGGAATAAATTTTTATGGCATTTTAATTAATTTAAATGTAAACAACTGAATGCAGCTGGTGACCATCATATTGGACCTCACAGTTTTAACACCACCAATATCAACCCCTGGACAGATATAATCATTTCTAAGCTGCCTTTGCATTTATTATTATTCCATTTCTGGTAATCTATGATCTATTCTCCCATAAAAGCTGGACTATTCCTGTAAGAATGTATCTTATACCATTTCATTCCCAGCTCTGAATCCTCCAGTGGTTACCTATCACAATTAACAAAGAAATCCAAGCTCTTTACTATGGTCTGTGTTTATCTGCTCCTCGGACTGTGTGTATTCTCCTTTCCTCCTCCCAATGCCTGCAGCCTGACTGGTCTTTGTGGTGATCTTTGGGCTCATCAAATGCTGTCTGTATTCAAACTCTGCACAGTGTCTCTTCTCTCTGCCCTCTAGACATTCACTTAACTCACTCCGTCATACCATTCTGACCTGCTCAAGTGTCACCTCCTCAAAAAGATTGTTCCAGAGCTCCCTATCTAAAGTAGCAGTCCCTGTCTCCCTTAATGTGATTACCCTACCTTATGTTTCTTTGTATTATTATGCTTTTTTATTTAGACAAGGTCTCACTCTGTCACCAAGGCTGGAGTGCAGTGGCACAATCATGGATCACTGCAGCCTCAAACTCTGGGGCTCAAGCAGTCCTCTTGCCTCAGCCTCTCAAGTAGCTGGGACCATAGGTGAACACCACCACACTTGGCTAATATATTTCTTCGTAGCACTTGTTACACCCATCATTTTAGTGTGGAACTGTTTATGAATACATGTTCTATCTCTGTCACTATACTGCAAGCTCCGTAAAGACAGACCTTCTCTCTCCAGTTCCCATAATAGTACCCAGCATAAAATAGGCTATAAGTAAACATTTATTGAGTAAATAAAAGAAAAATCTTATTCATTTTAAGGCTGTAATCAGTTAGACTCAAAGAGATAGACTAATCTGTGTTAATCTATGTTAGACTCAAAGATTATTCTCCTGAATAAATGGAAGCGTTTCTTTATTGAAGCATGCCTTTTAAAACAGTATTGCATATGGTGGATAAGCTTTTGGATGTGCTGTTGGATTCATTTTGCCAGTGTTTTATTGAGGGTTTTCACATCGATGTTCATGAGGGATATTGGCCTGAAGTTTTCTTTTTTTGTTGTGTCTCTGGCAGGCTTTGGTATGGATGATGTTGGCCTCATAAAATGAGTTGGGGAGGAGTCCTTCCTTTTCTATTGTTTGGAATAGTTTCAGAAGGAATGGGTACCAGCTCCTCTTTATACCTCTAGTAGAATTTGGCTATGAATCCATCTGGTCCTGGGCTTTTTTTTGGTTGGTAGGCTATTAAATACTGGCTCTATTTCGGAACTTGTTATGGGTCTATTCAGGGATTCAACTTCTTCCTGGTTTCATGGTGGGAGGGTGTATGTGTCCAGGAATTTATCCATTTCTTCTATATGTTCTAGTCTATTTGCATTGAGGTATTTATAGTATTCTCTGATGGTAGTTTTTATTTCTGTGGGATCAGTGATGATATCCCCTTTATCATTTTTTATTGTGTCCATTTGATTCTTCTCTCTTTTCTTCTTTATTTGTCTAGCTAGTGGTCCATCTCTTTTGTTAATCTTTTCAAAAAAAAAAACAGCTCCTGGATTCATTGATTTTTTGAAGGGTTTTTCGTGTGTCTATCTCCTTCATTCAGTTCTACTCTGTTCTTTGTTGTTTCTTGTCTTCTTCTAGCTTTTGAACTTGGTTGCTCTTGCTTCTCTAGTTCTTTTAACTGTGATGTTAGGGGGTCGATTTTAGATCTTTCCAGCTTTCTGTTGTGGGAATTTAGTGCTGTAAGTTTCCCTCTTAACATTGCTTTAGCCATGTCCCAGAGATTCTGGTACATTGTCTCTTTGTTCTCATTGGTTTCAAAAAACTTCATTATTTCTGCCTTAATTTCATTATTTACCCAGTAGTAATTCAGGAGCAGGTTGTTCAATTTCCATGTAATTTTGTGGTTTTGAGTGAGTTTCTTAATCCTGAGTTCTAATTTGTACATATACAAATTAGAGTACACCATGGAATACTATGCAGCATAAAAAAGAATGAGTTCATGTCCTTTGCAGGGACATGGATGAAACTGGAAGCAATCATTCTCAGCAGACTAACATAGGAACAGAAAACCAAACACTGCATGTTCTCCCTCATAAATGGGAGTTGAACAATGAGAACACATGGACACAGAGAGGCAAACATCACACTCCATGGCTTGTCAGGGGTTGGAGGGGAAGGGAAGGGAGAGGATTATGACAAATACCTAATGCATGTGGGGCTTAAAAGCCAGATGACGGGTTGATAGGTGCAGCGAATCATCATGGCACATGTATACCTATGTAACAAACCTGCACGTTCTGCACATGTATCCCAGAACTTAAAGTAAAATTTTAAAAAAGGATATAAATATCATGTACATTAAAAAGATACAAAATGCTTATGAACAGAAAGATTCTATATTGTAAATAAGTCATTTCTATTTACTAAATTATGGTTGAATGCAATCCTACTCAAAATCCCGTCAGGTAATTTGAAAATTGACAAGCTAATTTTAAATGTATTTGAAAATTTAAAAGACCAAGAAGAACCAAGAAAGTTCTGAAGAAGAACAGAGCTCAAGAATGTATACCATCAGATGTTTCAATCTTTATTACAATTACAATAAGATGGTATTAGCAGAAGGACATACAAATAAAGAAACCAGAAACAAACTCATATTTATACCATCAACTGATTTATGACAAAGATGAAACTGCAGTGTAGTGAGGAAACAATAATCTTTTCAATAAATGTTAGTAGATCACTTGGATATCATTATGGGGGAATAAAAGAATTTGACCCCTATCTTACATCATAAACAAAGGTCAATCGTAGGTGGGTTATAAAGCTAAATGTGAAAGATTAAAAATTTTTTAAAAAAAGCTTCTATAATGGCCATGAGCCGTGGCTCATGCCTGTAATCCCAGCACTTTGGGAGGCCGAGGTGGGTGGATCATGAGGTCAGGAGATTGAGACCATCCTGGCTAACAAGGTGAAACACCTACTCTACTAAAAATACAAAAAATTAGCCAGGCATGGTGGCGGGCACCTGTAGTCCCAGCTACTCGGGAGGCTGAGGCAGGAGAATTGCTTGAACTCGGGATGAGGAGGTTGCAGTGAGCCGAGATTGTGCTACTGCGCCCTAGCCTGGGTGACAAAGTGAGACTCCATCTTAAAAATAAAAAAAATAAAAAACCAAGCTTCTATAACATAAGAGAGTATCTTTATGACACTGGGGTTGACAAAAATTTCTTGAGCAGGACTAAATAAGCATTAGCTATACAGAAAAAGTCTGATAAATTGGACTACATTAAAATTAAGAACTTTGTATTAAGAAAGTCACGATTAAGAGAAAGAAAAGACAAGTTAAAGTGGAAGAAGATATCTGCAATGTTTATGTCCAATAAAAAACTTATATCCAGAATATATAAAAAACTCCTACAAATCTGTTACAGAATATATTCAAAGAGCCAGTTAAGCATCAGAAAATGTCTTCATCAAAGGCATGCAACTTAAAATGACAATGGGATACCATGACACACAGACCAGTCTGGTCAAAATAAAAAATACAGATAATGCCAAGTGACAACAAGGATATGGAGCAACTAGAACTGGTGAAGGTAAAATAGCACAACCACTTCGAAAAATTCTTAGGCAGCATTTAATGAAGTTAATATATACATATTTTAAGATCCAGCAATTTCATACTTGTTATATACCCAACAGAAATGCATGCAAGTGTGTACCAAAAGACATATAAGAATGTTCATAGCATCATTATTTGTTATAGTCAAGAGCTAGAAGCAACCCAGTTGTGCATCAGTGGTAGAATGGGTGACTAAATTGTAGTGTATTCTTACAATAAAATACTATAGAGTAATGAAAATAAATAAACTATGGCTGTATGCAACAACATGGATAAATCTTACCAACAATGTTAGACAAATGTAGCCAAACCAAAAAATACACGTATTCTATGAGTCCATATATGCAAGGTTCACAATAGGTGATAGTGGCTACTCTTTTGGGAAGGAGTGAGGAAAGGACTAAGAGAGTACTACAGAGGGGGCTCTGGGTGTTTGTAATTTCTATTTCCCAATGCAGGTGTGGTTTGCATGAGCATGTTCACTTTGTGGAAATTCATTGAGCTGTAACTAAATATACGGAATTATTTATGAATGAACTGATATATAATTCAATGGGAACCTGGGAGGATAGGGAGGAGGTGGGGGAGCTGAAGAAACATGAGTGGCCAAATGCTTACAATTGTTATTGTTGGGTTATGGATACCTGGGGGATTGTTGTACTATTCTTTCCATTTGTGTATATTTGAAATTTTCCATTATAAAAAGAACAAAAAAAAAAGAGAGAAAACTAAAAAAGAAAAAATAAAGTACTACGCTTGTTAGTTAAACCAATTTTAAGGCCAATTACTAAAAAGTAAACTCCTACAATTTTGAATAGCTATTTGCTAATACATTGATTTGCTGCCTTCTTGGGGTTAGTTTAGCCTGTCCATTCCTTTTTTAACTTGCTCCCTTCCTTCCCTTTTAATAAAGTCCTGCCTAAGCTCCAGGCTCTATTTTCCACCTCTCCCCTAAGATTTAGGATTGTTCTGTTTTAAGTCAGTGGCCATATCTCTCCCTGTTCTCCTAGTGTAACTCTTACCTTACCCAGCAGCAGGCCCTCTGTTTAGGGCAGCCCATAATATTGCTTTTATGATTAATCTTCCCTTATCTACAAACTTAACTGTGGAGAAACAGGAGAAAGTGTGTGCCCAGGAGCTGGATTCAGGGACCCATGGTTACCCACTTCTACTTATGATTCCATCATTACTATTGTTTTAGGAAAATAAACAGATATTGATTCTTTCATAAGAGTCGATTCTTCAACAAGCAAATGGGAAAATTGGCAGGCCCAGATATGTGTGCATAGCAGCTACTGGTTGGAAATTTGAACACAAAAATCTTTATCTACCCAGCCTATGAGCTACAAATCTGGACTAAGTATAAAAAAGAATAAAACTAAATACCACATGTTCTCACTTATAAGTGGGAACTAAACATTGAGTACTCATAAACATATAGATGGGAACAATAGACACTGGGGAACATGAGAAGGGAGGGAGAGAGAAAAGGGTTGAAAAACTACCAATTGTGTGCTATGCTCACTACCTGGATGATGGATTTGTTTGTACTCCAGCCTTAACATTACACCATATATGTTTGTAACAAACTTGCACTTTACCCCCAAATTTAAAACAAAAGTTGAAAAAAATATAAAAGAATAAAAGGTGGTTGGCTGTGTCATACAAAGATACTGTGGCTTATCTTAAAAATAGGCTGTGACCCCTCAGGATAAAAATCAGGCTTCTCCGTGCAGGTCTAGTTGACATGATTAGACAACTCTCCCAGAGTTCTGCCTTAGTGGTTGTCATATACCTTGTTATAGACATCCTTGAAAAAACAAGACAATATAGGAAAACTGAAGCTTTGAAATCCTTCCTGTAATTTCTAAACATCTCTCATTGGATTGCTTGCATTCCTCCAACTGATAGATTCCAGAAACTCATATAGTTGCAAATAAGAACATGAGTAGTAAATATCCCCCCAAATTATTTCAGAACTCAGCCATTATAAATTGATTTTATATTCATATAGTTATCTTTTTATTGATCTGTAATCCAAATTTAGCAAAAAATTAAAGATGAATCATGAATGAACACTTGAAAAAAGGTTCAATGTTGGTATTTTATAAAAATAGGTTAATAATTTCTTATTCCTTTCTCAAAAAACTGGATAAATAGAAATTTTAATCTTCATAAAAATGTAAATTCCAATGCAGATCAAGTGTTTGGTTGTTTGGTTTGTTGAAAGCTTGACTTTGTTTGCTTCATTTAGACAGACCATAAGATGAAAAACTTTAGCCCTAGAAACAAAATTAGGCATTAGAATCACAGAGAATGGGATTTTGAAATGCCCCTGTGAGTTTATAGATGTTTCTAAAGTTCCATGTTTAATATTTTGAATAAAATAGGTGGCCATGCTCAGGATCTAGGAAGTTAACAGTAGCCTCTTTCTAGTGGTCATGCCACTGCCTATTTATTTGTTGAAAATATTGTTTACACAGTAAGTTTATCTCTGTTTACTGAGTCATTCTTAAGCAGCTCATGTGTGGCTTGTACTTCTCTAAACCCTTTATATAAGACCTTCCTTGTTATTATTCCTTATTTTAAATCTTCAAAACGTATTTGATAGATCCTTTAAAGGCCTGAATGGTTATGAAATGCTTACATTATTGTTTTTGAAAGTTATACAATGTCAAAGTTTCTTGACAGGTGATTAGCAGATTTCCCCATTCTTCAAATGACCATTTCACATCTACCTGCAAAGGAGAACAGCACTTAGAAAGGTGGTATCTCCCAAATCATCCAAGCTAACAGAAAGTCTTTCTCTACTATTTATGAGAAGGTCCATCACTAGATTGAGAGCTCTTCTGGAAGTGAATCTGCCTGTGTGTTCCCTAAAAACAACCCCTAGAGAGTTAGCTGCTGAGATGGCTATATTTTCAAACTTGAGCTGCCTTGGAGAAAGCAGATCTGGAGTGGAGACATGGGATTTCTCATGGAAAGTGAAAATAACTCACTCAGAATAATGTTTTTTCAAACTCTTCTGTCTTTCCACAGTATGTTCTTGTTACTGATTGTCAGAAAGCTGGTTTTGAGACTACAGCTTGGACTAAAGTAAGTTTTGTCTAGAATTGTTTCTCTATTCGGTGTAGACATTTTCATGCTATGATTTATTTCTAAGCCTA
>NW_026652278.1:84770981-84785967 GCF_009828535.3 Hylobates moloch
TTTGTCTCTCATGAAGTGTCATGACCTGCCTGATGTTTAAATGCTCTGCTAAAAAAAAAAAATGAGTATGAGGTGGTAAGTCAATGTGGAATAGGTAATCTAAGATAGCAGTCCCCAACTTTTTTGGCACCAGAGACTGTGTTCATGGAAGACAGTTATTCCATGGACAAGGGGACTTCCATGAGTCTCCTAGGAGCTGGTTTCAGGATGATTCAAGAACATTACATTTATTATGCACTTTATTTCTCTTATATATTACATTGTAATATATAAGAAAATAATTATACAACTCACCATAATACAGAAT
The DNA here is from genome assembly GCF_009828535.3 of Hylobates moloch. Classification (NCBI taxonomy): domain Eukaryota; kingdom Metazoa; phylum Chordata; class Mammalia; order Primates; family Hylobatidae; genus Hylobates; species Hylobates moloch. The sequence continues at coordinate 84,771,289 of NW_026652278.1, forward strand.
CAGTGGGAGTCCTGAGCTTGTTTTCCTGCAACTAGATAGCCCCATCTGGGGGTGATGGGAGACAGTGAGAGATCATCAGGCATTAAATTTTGAGAAGGAACACACAACCTAGGTCCTTTGCATGCGCAGTTCTCAATAGGGTTCATGCTCCTATGAGAATCTAATGCCACTGCTGATCTGACAGGAGGCAGAGCTTCAGGTGGGAATGCCAGTGATAGGGAATGACTGTAAATACAGAGGTAGCTTTGCTTGCTCACCTGTCGTGCACCTCCTGCTGTGCAGCCTGGTTCCTAACAGGCCATGGTCTGGTACCGGTCCATGGCCTGTGTTGTGGGTTGGGGCCCACTGCCCTAAGAGACAGTGGCAATTAATCCAGGTTAAATGTGATGATGTCTCAATTAGCCTGGGATGTTAGAGGAGAAGGCAGTGAGAAGTGGTCAGAGCCTGGATTTATTTTACCTTTTTAAAAGCTAACAGAACTTGCATATGGATTAGATTGTGAGTTGTGGAAGGAAGAAAGAAGTCAAGGATCATCATATTAAGAGGACAAAGGAGGAAAAATGAACAACTCAGTAGATGCTTAAAGAAACATTGTTAAGAGGCAATATCCATTTCAGATTTTTTTTAAAAAAGTCTTTGCAAATTGAACAGGACAATTGAAGTCCCAAAATGATCAATAAAAACATCTTATTGATTTTGTCCATTCAGCCACTCTCTTACCAGATTAATGAATCCTTGTTGTATACAGCCTTAGGTTGGAGCAAACACTTGCCGTGAAGTGAGAGGGGCCCACTGTCACTATGGGATAAATCTGAGAGAAAGGCCAGCCATGACAGCAAAAGCATGTTCATCTTCAGAGTACTTTGGGGACACTCATTACTTGAAGTCATTTTTTAAAATTCTGAGGCAAGGGAATTGGGAAGATTGACCTCCCCAGTAAGCTATGAGTCATGAGAATCTTTCCATAAGAGGAGGTAGCTAGGATGCAGGGATTCTGTAGCAGGTGGAGTTCGGGTGAATCTGCTGCGCCAGCCGAGAAGCCCTGTCTGAGTGACTGTTTTCCTCTGCAGTTCAGTCATCTGGCTATCTGGGGAAGCGCGCTGACCAGTCTGGTGTTCTTTGGCATCTACTCAGCCATCTGGTCCACCATTCTCATTGCCCCAAATATGAGAGGACAGGTAAGTATGCCGGATTGGAAGTTTGCCTTCTGTGTCTTGTGATAACAGTGTTTCTCCATGTGTAGACTAGCAGGCTCTCTGTGTTTTACAACTGTATTGAGGTTCAGTAGAGGCTGGTGCTACCTGTTTCTATCAGGAGGTAAACCAAATTAAAGCACCTGGAAGATGTCATCCAATCCACAGAAATGGCATTTCAAATTTAAAGTGTTATAAAAAGTCAACCTAAACCCCCTTACTTACCTGACATGTCCACATTTTCATAATAAATTATGTGTTAATTGCACATGGTACTGATATGTGCAGTTTATGGCCCTTTGGAAACTGGAGCTATTTTGAGTTGCTCATAATCCAGTGATTATATGGTTACAGTTTTGATGTTGTACTCTGATTAGTAGTTATCCTCTTCTGAGTCATCTGTGGAAGTTAAATCTAACAGCTCTATGAACCAGCATCTCTCATTGTTCCGTCTCTCTGAACTAGAAAGACTGAGATTAAAGGTCTTTATGCTCACTTGAATGCCTTTTTATTTTTTTCTTTTATATTACCTTTTTCTAGTGCATGAGATTGAGCCATCAACCATGACAAACTTGATCATGGAATCTAACAATATCAAGTTTGAATAGAGAGGAGCTTGGCAATCTTGTGGTCCATACATCCTCAATTTACCAAGGAAGCTGTGCAAGCTCAGGTCTCCAGGTTCATCCCAGAGACCACACCCTGGGGTTGCCCACAGCATTCCTGTCCTTAGACCCCAAAAACAGGCTGCTGGGCCCTGTACTTTAGGGACCTCTGCACTGGCTCTTCTTCGCTGGGTATATTTCTCTGCACAGAGTGAAAAGCTGTGATGCACACAGCCAGTCTTCCCACTTCTTATCTGTTCTCTGGGCTCCCAGGAACCCAAGCCTCTTTCTCAAACAGCCAAATGCCTACTGCCCAGGCCTGCCTGGGCCTTCTTCCAGATCCAGGCCAGTTTGCACAACCCTAGGCCCAAGGGGCAGCTGTTTGCAAGGGGTGTGCACTGAGTAGATTGATGTTTGCATTGGTGTTTCCTCCGACGTTTAAAGGAGGGTGTTCATGCTGGGGCACAGAACCCAGGTGGAAAGGGAAGAACTGTGGGTCAGACTTTAATTGGTGTTTCCCACCCAGGAATACATATTTTAGGGGCAGGTCTGTGCATAGCTCAGCTGTCTGCTATCTCTGCCTCACTTACTCTGCAGAAGTAAACAAAACCCCCTGGGTTGACCCAAGTCTAGACTGTGTCCAGAAGCTGTTTCTTGTGAGGTAGCCCTGAGTAGTGTTGCTTGACTTTTGACCTGGTGGCTCAATTGGCTGATATCCCAGGGTGCAGATGACCTCCACTGAGGATGCTGAGTGGGATGGACCTGTCCTGCAGTAGCGGGCATGCTTGTCCCCTAATGCATTTTTGCTTTTTGTAAGAAAAGAGGACAAATGTCTAATGTGCTTTTCAGTTCTTTTCCAAATTCAGACAATAGAGGAAATTAGAGGGGATTCAGTAAACCCAGAAGATTGTTGTGTAGCAAAATGAGCATTTCCAACAAAGAAACTTTGTGTGTTTAAAGAAAGCAATTCTATTTTAAAGCAGCATGATTGAGCCCCACAAAACAAAGTGTCAGCTACAAGACAACAATCTTTTGGTAAGGTATTGGGGCTTACAATATCTGTTTTGTGCTCTCTTCCTTCTGGTTCAGAGTTGATCTGCTATGATAAATATTTTATTTGGGGAAAGTTTTGGTACTAGACAATAAACAGGGCCACAGCTGATTGCCAGAGACAATTTGCTAAATTAGAGGACAATGACAGCTGACAGGATGGGTCACTTGGTTTGTGACTGGCAAACTAAGCCCATTTGTCTAGGTTCCTAGGTTGGTGAATGCTCAGAAGTGAAGGGTATTCTAGGAAAAAACTGCTTTTTATAGGCCCAGCACACTTCCGCTGCACAACTCTGCTATCAAAAAGACTTTTTTATTTTTTAGACACAGTCTTCCTCTGTTGCCCAGGCTGGAGTGCAGTGGCAAGATCTTGGTTCACTGCAACCTCCACCTTCCAGGTTCTAAGCGATTCTCCTGCCTCAGCTTCTGGAGTAGCTGGGATTACAGGTGTGCACCACCACACCTGGCTAATTTGGTATTTTTAGCAGAGATGGTGTTTCACCATGTTGGCTAGGCTGGTCTCAAATTACTGACCTCAGGTGATCCACCGGCCTCAGCCTCCCAAAGTGCTGGGATTTCAGGTGTGAGCCACCATGCTTTTAAAATTACTATTTGAATAATGCTTCTGATAATTTTTCTTTTTTTTCTTGAGAATGAGTTTTGCTTTTGTTGCCCAGGCTGGAGCGTAATGGTGCAATCTCGGCTCACTGCAACCTCTGCCTCCCAGGTTCAAATGATTCTCCTGCCTCAGCCTCCCAAGTAGCTGGGAGTATAGGCATGCACCACCACACTCGGGTAATGTTTTATATTTAATAGAGATGGAGTTTCACCATGTTAGGTTGATCTCAAACTCCTGACGTCAGGTGATCCACCAACCTCGGCCTCCCGATGTGTTGGGATTACATGCGTGCGCTACCACACCTGGCCAGCTTCTAGTGATTTTTATAAACCATTTTTTGTAGTTCACTAAACAGTAGGTTTTTGGCAAATAAACATGGTTATTTGATGCTCTTCTATTAAACTACTGTGTAATAGCAAATGGCATTTTTCACCCAGAAGCCAGAGAGATTGGACACACAAAACATTTTCTCTATCCATAACTTTTTTTTTTTGAGATAGAGTTTCATTTTTTTTGCCCAGGCTGGAGCGCAATGATGCAATCTCAGCTCACTGTAACCTCCGCCTCCCAGGTTCAAGTGATTCTCCTGCCTCAACCTCCTGTGTAGCTGAGATTAAAGGTGCCAGTCACCATATCCAGCTACTTTTTGTATTTTTAGTAGAGACAGGGTTTCACCATGTTGGCTAGGCTGTTCTCAAACTCCTGTCCTCAAGAGATCCACCCACCTCAGCCTCCCAAAGTGCTGGGATTACAGGTGTGAGCCACTGTGCCTGGCCCATAACATCTTTAACCTTCAAAAAGATGCACTGTTTCTGCTGGGGGTTTCTTTTACTAATTTGATTAAAGAATTATTTGTTTTGTCCATGATATTTGGAGTTTTTCTCATGGGGGAGAATGCAAGTTTTCTCTTGATGGTAATAATTCTACAGTAGAATTAGAGTTCTTCTTCACTATCAAAGAGTCTTTATCTTCTGTAAAGAATCTCATGACATGGTATGTGAAACCCAACCAGACAACACTTTAGGAAGTTCCAGCTGAAGTTTCTGAAATCAAAGAAGCCATCTGCATCCTTCCTCTCTTGAAAATATGCCACATTTGTGGGATCTTAAAAGGAACCCTGTTTTTCCATTTGTCTCTTCTCAAGCTTAGATCTATAATAAGTTAAAAACTCAGGTTGTATCTATCGTGGTTAATGCCAGCCAAACCCTCAGCTATGGAAAATATGTGATAATGTTTTTCTGTAGGAGACTACAGAAAGTGTTTTTTTCCCCCCAGTAACATATCTGTGAGATTTAAGTTTCCCCATAATGGGTCCCCAAGGCAAATACTTAAAAGTAGAATATAACTAAATTCTTTTTAGCTCACTGCCTCCCCCAAAGTTGCCTACTGATAGAGAATTGGAGAGATGAGGGAATCTTGATCCAAAATTAGATTAGGAAATGTGTTTATATTTTCTGCATGCTTTTCCCAATGTGTTTGACTTTAGTGGTGGTAGAGGGAATGCCATATTACTTGACCTCTGTACAAAAGTCAGGAGACCTGGCAGAGTTTATGCCCCAGGCAGTTATATAACCTTTGGCAAATCCCTTTACCTGCATTAATCTCCCAATCAGCAAAGTCAGAGTAATACCATTCACCCTAGTTACCTGATAGGATTCTGGAAAATACATAACAACCTGTGGAAAATCTAAAACATGCATGCTCTTCTTTTTCCTGGAGTGATGAATTATTTTTAAACCTTGATGAATAGAAATATTGCTGTGATTTAAACTCCAAATTCTTTTGGCCACATAGTTGTAACATTTTATAGGTTCTAAATTGGATGTTTCTCAGCAAGGTCCATTGATTACCTGCATTCAAATCATCTGGATTGCTTGTTAAAATGACAACCCCTCCACCTGCAGGCAATCTCTCTGTCTCTCTCTCTCTCTCTCCCCCTCTCTCCCTCTCTCCCTCCCTCCCCCTCCCTCCCTCCCCCCTCTCCCTCCCCCTCCCCCTCTCTCTCTCTCTCCCTCTCCTCTCTCTCTTTCCCCCTCTCCTCTCTCTGTCTCTCTCTGTCTCTGTCTCTCTCTCTCTCTCTCTCACACACACACACACACACACACACACACACACACACACAGTAAATTTGGAACCTCTGGGTGTGGCACATCAGCACCTAAGTTGTAATAAAGCTTCAGGTGATTCTTTCCTTTAAACTTTGAGAACCACTGCTCCAAAACACCTAAAATATGACTTCATTAGAATATTTTCGCTGTCATCAGGTGTTACAGGAGAAGATGATACACTGAAGATACTCACAGCTGAGAATGTCAGTGGAGGAGGAGAGACTAAGAGTAGGAATCTGCCTAGGGCCAGGAGAGGGCTTGTTTTCAGGTTAAGGTCTGTGGTGTGGAACCATGTTTGCTTGCCTCAGCATCCATTCTTCTTCACCCTTTCCTAATTGTTCCCATATGTGCTGTGACTTTCCCTCTTACTCCTGGGGAAAACTTAATCCCATCCCTTCTGTAGTGATTAGTTCATGAAGCCGAGAGACATGGGGACACACTTGTCAGGGGCTTCTGGGATAGCAGCAAGTGTGCTCCTAAAAGAATCCGTCAAAGAGACAGCTTTCTCATCTGAATGCTGTGGTTGCTGCTGTGACGCTGGGAATGGTTCAGCTAAAGGAGGAAAACCACCCTCAATACCACCCTACTGCTGGCATGAAAGATAGACTAGAAAGACAGGCAAACAAAACCAAAAGTCTCTTTTTTATTGCTTTATTATTTGACAAGTAAATAAAACCCAAAAGTCTCTGCGTGATTGTTGAGACCCTGTATAAAGCCAGCTTCAAAGCCCAACCCAAATGGGGCACTTGGAGAGTCTCCTGTGTGTGGCTTGGCGTTGTGGGCAGCTGTTGCCAAGGAAGATTCTCTCCACCCAAGTGAGGCTGTCAAGATGTTTCCTTAGCTTCACAAGCACGTGGCCAGCCAAGGAAGTAAATGCTTTTTAAGAACAGTCTTTAGTATAGCATGTTTAACTGTTTTACTATGCCTAAAGTTACGGATTGGTTTTATGAACCTTGTAAAGAATTATTTAGTGTTGCAATTATTAGTTTTTTTAGGCAGTAACATCCCAGAAAATGTCTAATGGGCATATCTTAAGCTTACTGGAATTAATCTCAAATACAATGTTGAATAGACTCAGTCCAGTTTTCTTCAAGTATCATATTTCAGAAACCCAAGGCCTGTCTGGCGAGGAGCAGTCAGCCTCATCAAGGAGGAAGTCCCATCAGCGGAGGCTTGCCTTTCTGTTTGAAATAACATTGTGGCATATTTTTGTACAGTTTTCTTGAATATTGAATTTGGCTGAATTATTTGTTGTAGTCTAATTTCCATTCTGGCTTTTAAACTTGTATATTTTGTGGAACAGTAAGACTCACAAGAAGTAACATGCTGTGTTTCTGGATGATATTCTTATCTGAATACAAAGCATGATGAGAGGAGCAAAGTTAACATGGCACAGACTTCCTGGTTTCTCCCATACCTGTGACTCCTGTTGCCTGCACACTGGGGTATATTATATATGTATATTATATATGTATATTTCTCTCCTTGAAGGCTCCTGACATCAATTCCTGTCTGAGGCAATTTCTAGAACAAAAGAAAATAAAACCTATAGCAAAAAGCCCTCTTCACTGATAATAAAAAGTCAGAAACATTGACTTGACCAGTGCTAGCAAGGTGCGTTCTCACAGTCTATAAATATTTGGGATCTAAAATCAGAAAACTAAGGCATCCGTCAGACAACAATTCTGTCACAGAATTGCTTTGTCATTGTTACATGTAATACCAACTTGTTTTGAGTTTTCTTTTCCTAATTAACAAATGAAAAAGAAAGTAGATTTTTTTTAAGTTGAAAGCTCTTTAAAGTGGTTTCAGATCCTTCCTATAGGCAGTGATGGGCACAGCACCTTCCTTTACCATAATTGCCTCTGGATTCTCTCGAATCCTTCCAAATTAAAGTGACCTGAATCTAATTTCTTTCCTATTCAGTTAAAATTATAACTGTTAAAGTAGGATTTGATTAGGATAGTTAGCTCTTCTTGTTGCATTGATCCCTTTACCATTATGTAATGCCCTACTCTGTCTCTTTTGATCTTTATTTGTTTGAAGTCTGTTTTTTAAGAGACTAGGATTCCAACTCCTGCTTTTTTTTTGCTTTCCATTTGCTTGGTATATATTCCTCCATCCCTTTCTTTTGAGCCTATATGTGTCTTTGCACATGAGATGGGTCTCCTGAATACAGCACACCGATGGGTCTTGACTCTATCCAGTTTGCCAGTCTGTGTCTTTTAACTGGGGCATTTAGCACATTTACATTTAAGGTTAAAATTGTTATGTATGAATTTGATCCTGTCATCGTGATGCTAGCTGGTTATTTTGCACATTGGTTGATGCAGTTTCTTCATAGTGTCATTGGTCTTTATATTTTGGTGTATTTTTACAGCGGCTGGTACCAGTTTTTCCTTTCCACATGTAGTGCTTCCTTCAGGAGCTCTTGTAAGGCAGGCCTGGTGGTGACAAAATCCCTCAGTATTTGCTTGCCTGGAAAGGATTTTGTTTCTCCTTCACTTGTGAAACTTAGTTTGCCTGGATATGAAATTCTGGGTTGAAAATTCCTTTCTTTAAGAATGTTGATTATTGGCCCCCACTGTCTTCTGGCTTTTAGGGTTTCTGCAGAGTATCTGTTGGTAGTCTGATGGACTTCCCTTTGTAGGTAACCCAACCTTTCTCTCTGGCTTCCCTTAACAGTTTTTCCTTCATTTCAACCTTGGAGAATCTGAAGATTATGTGTCTTGGGGTTGTTCTTCTCAAGGAGTATCTTAGTGGTGTTCTCTGTATTTCTTGAATTTGAATGTTGGCCTGTCTTGCTAGGTTGGGGAAATTTTCCTAGATAATATTCTGATATGTGTTTTCCAACTCTCTCCCTGTCACTTTCAGGGACCCCAATCAATTGTAAGTTTGGTCCAGTCCCGTATTTCTTGGAGGCTTTTTTTGTTCCTTTTCAATCTTGTTTCTCTAATCTTGTCTTCACATCTTATTTCAGTAAGTTGATCTTCAATCTCTGATATCCTTTCTTCTGCTTGATAGATTTGGCTATTGATACTTGTGTATGCTTCATGACATTCTCATGCTGTGTTTTTCAACTCCATCAGGTCATTTATGTTCTTCTCTAAACTGGTTATTCTACTTAGCCATTCCTATAACCTTTTGTCAAGGTTCTTGGCTTCCTTGCATTGGGTTAGAATGTGCTCCTTTAGCTCAGAGGAGTTTGTTATCACCTACCTTCTGAAGCCTACTTCTGTCAATTTCTCAAACTCATTCTCTGTCCAGTTTTGTGCCCTTGCTGGAGAGGAGTTGTGATCCTTTGGAGGAGAAGTGGCACTCTGGTTTTTGGAATTTTCAGGATTTTGGTGCTGGTTTTCCCTTCATGGGTTTATCTACCTTTGATCTTTGAGGCTGATTACCTTTGAATGGGGTTTCCATGTGGCGGTTCTTTTTGTTGATGCTGATGTTATTGCTTTCTGTTTGTTAGTTTTTCTTCTCACAGTCAGGGCCCTCTTGTGCAGATCTCCTGCAGTTTCCTGGAGGTCCAATCCAGATGCTGTTTGCTTGGGTATCACCAGCAGAGGCTGCAGAATAGCAAAGATTGCTGCCTACTTCTTCCTCTGAAAGCTTCATCCCAGTGGGGCACTGGCCTGATGCCAGCCAGAGCTATCCTGTATGAGGTGTCTGTCAACCCCTGTAGGGAGGTCTCTACCTCCTGGGAGGGTAAGAATCCTCCTGGGAGGATAATAATCATTCTGGGAGGGTAAGTTTATAACAGAATTTCTCAAAACTTTTGCTCTCAGGACCCCTTTACACTAAAAAATGATTAAAGACTGGAAAAAGCTTTTGTTTTTGTGGGCTATATCTATGATTAATTACTGTACTAGAAAGTAAAACATGTTTATTAATTCATTTGAAATTAACATGTTTATTCATTTTTGTTGTTGTTGTTGTTGAGACAGTCTTGCTCTGTCGCCCAGGCTGGATTGCAATGGCATGACCTCGGCTCACTGCAACCTCCACCTCCTGGGTCAATCGATTCTCCTGCCTCAGCCTCCTTAGTAGCTGGGATTACAGGTGCCTGCCACCACGCCCGGCTAATTTTTGTGTTTGTAAGTAGAGACAGGGTTTCACCATATTGGCCAGGCTGGTCTGGAACTCCTGACCTCAAGTAATCCGCTCGTCTCAGCTTCCCAAAGTGTTGGGATTATAGGCATGAGCCACTACACCTAGCCTAAAATGTATATTCATTTAAAAATATCAATCTATGCTTGTGAACATAACATTTTAATGAAAAAAAACGATTGTAAAAAAATGTAATGAATGTCATATCATTGTTTTATATTTTTTCAGTTTCTTTTTCCTTTCTTTCTTCCTTATTTATTTTTTTTGAGGTAAGGTGTCTCTCTGTTGCCCAGGCTGGAGTGCAGTGATGAAATTATCACCAACTGTAGCCTCAAACAATCCTCCAGCCTCTATTTTTTTTTTTCTTTCTTTCTTTTTTTTTTTTTTTGAGATGGAGTTTCACTCTTGTTTCCCAGGCTGGAGTACAATGGTACCGTCTCAGCTCACCGAAACCTCCGCCTCCCGGGTTCAAGTGATTCTCTTGCCTCAGCCTCCCAAGTAGCTGGGATTACAGGCGTGCGCCACCATGCCTGGCTAATTTTGTATTTTTAGTAGAGATGGGGTTTCTCCACGTTGGTCAGGCTGGTCTCAAACTCCCAGCCTCAGGTGATCTGCCCATCTCGGCCTCCCAAAGTGCTGAGATTACAGGCATGAGCCACAGAGCCTGGCCGTTTTTTTTTTTTTTCTTTCTTCCTTAAAGCTACAGCACCCAATATTCCCAGGTGGTCTCCCATCCAAGTAGTAACCAAGCTCAACCCTGCTTAGCTTCCGAGATAAGATGAGATCGGCTGCGTTCTGGGTGGTATGGGTGTAGACCAAGCCTCTATTTTGCAAATGTTTTAAATGTATGACTTCATATAAGATTGTGGATTCTTGTATCTACTTCTGCATTCAAAATATTTCTATGTTTTATGTCATGCACCCTCAGAAAATTCAACTGTACTCTCATGAAAGGAAAATGATAAATAATGTATTCATATTGTTACGACATAATTTTGACCTTGTAAGAACCCTGAAAAATTGAGACTTGGGTTTTTTTGTTTCTGTAGATTTCTCACATAAGAAGTTAACAATCCTATATACTGTCCTTTCATGTTGTAAGGCTGTTACTGCCTTTCTGTCCATATGACCCTTTTTTCTCTTTTACATTTCTACTTTCCATTGCTTGGTTTCAGGAGCAATATCTCCATTTTTTTTATCCCAAAGGTGTAACTGGGACTCTTCCAATGAGACCATGGTATGAATTAGAGCAAATTATCTGAAATTTGATGTCATGTCACTGTTTCAGTGTTATTTGGATTTTTTTTTTTTTTTTTTTAAACAAGGTCTCACTCTGTCACCCAGGCTGGAGTACAGTGGTGAGATCACAGGTTACTGTAACCTCAAACTTTTGGGCTGAAATGATCCTTCCGCTTTAGCCTACTGAATAGCTGGGACTATAGTTCCACACCACCATGCTTGGCATTATTTGGATGTTTTTTAAAAATTGTGGTTAAATGCACATAAAAATTACCATGTTAGGCCAGGTGCGATGGCTCACCCCTGTAATCCCAGCACTTTCAGAGGCCGAGGCGGGCAGATCACGTGAGATCAGGGGTTCAAGACCAGGCTGGCCAACATGGTGAAACCCCATCTTTACTAAAAATACAAAAATTAGCTGGGTGTGGTGTCGTATGTCTATGGTCCTAGCTACTCAGGGGACTGAGGCGGGAGCATCATTTGAACCTGGGAGGCAAAGGTTGCAGTGAGCCAAGATCGCGCCAGCCTGGGCAACAAGAACGAAACTCTGTCTCAAAAAAAAAAAAAAAAAAATTTACCATATTAGGTCAGGTGCGGTGGCTCATGCCTGTCATTCCAGCACTTTGGGAGGCCAAGGTGGGCAGATTGCTTGAGCCCAGCAGTTTGAGACCAGCCTGGCCAACATGGTGAAACCCCATCTCTACTGAAAATACAATAAAATTAGCTTAGTGTGGTGGTGTGTGCCTGTAATTCCAGCTACTCTGAAGGCTGAGCAGGGAGAATCACTTGAGCCTAGAAGGCAGAGGTTGCAGTGAGCTGAGATAGTGCTACTGCACTCCAGCCTGGGTGACAGCACAAGACCCTGTCTCAAAAAATAAAAAAAGAAAGAAAAGAGAAAAGAAGAAAAAAATTACCATGTTAACTTTTGTGTGTGTGTGTGTATGTGTGTGTGTGTGTGTGTGTGTGTGTGTGTGTGTGTGTGTGATGGAGTCTTGGTCTCTTGCCCAGGCTGGAGTGCACTGGTGCGATCTCGGCTCACTGCAACCTCTGCCTCCTGGATTCCAGCAATTCTCCTGCCTCAGCCTCCCAAGTAGCTGGAATTACAGGCATGCACCACCACGCCTGGCTAATTTTTGTATTTTTAGTAGAGACAGGGTTTCACCATGTTGGCCAGGCTTGTCTCGAACTGCTGACCTTGTGATCCACCCGCCTCTGCCTCCCAAAGTGCTGGGATTACAGATGTGAGCCACTGCGCTCTGCCTATGTTAACCATTTTTAAGGGTACAGTTCAGAGGCAAAGTACATTCACTTTGTTGTACAACCATCACCCTATCTATCTCCAGAACTCTTTGCATCTTCCCAAACTGAAGCTCTGTGCCCTTGAAACAATAACGTCCCCTTCTTTCCTCCTCTCAGCCTCTGGCAACCCCCATTCTACTTTCTATCTCTGTGATTTTCACTACTGTAGGTACCTCATATGAATATTAATATTGTGACTGGCCTATTTCTCTTAGCATAATGTCCTGAAGGTTCTTCAATGTTGTAGCATATGTCAGAATTTCCTTCCTTTTTATAGCTGAATAATACTGCATTGTATGGAGTATGCCACATTTTGTTTATCCATTTATTGGCTGACGAACAGTTGGGTTGCTTATATGTATTTTTTGTCCTCATTTACTTTTCTCATATTTATACTTTCATATTTGCTATCATATTTTTGGCAGGTACCGCTTAAATCTAAGTCTATTTACTATTATATTTTTGGCAGGTACCGCTTAAATCTAAGTCAAGATGAAATAAAACAAGAAGTAGAGGACTATCTTCCTTCGTTTTGTAAATGGGCAGGAGATTTCATGCATAAAAACACTTCGACTGACTTCCCTCAGATGCAGCTCTCTCTGTAAGAAACACATTTTGTTTATATATATAGTCTTCATATTTTTAGACCAGGATGCCATTCTGTGTGTTGAATCAAAGTTTTTAAAAGATTGAGTAATTACAATTAGCTGTTTTGCTTGCTTATTTTATAAATTATGGTCCTAAGTATCTTTCCACGACAAAAAAGAACTCAGTGAAAGAAAATTTTATTTTCATTGTTATGATAGCTTATTTTTTATATGTAGATATGTATTTTCTTTTTCTTTCTTTTTTTTTTTTTTTTTTTGAGATGGAGTTTTGCTCTGTCACACAGGCTGGAATACAGTGGCACTGATCTCGGCTCCCTGCAACCTCCGCCTCCCAGGTTCAAGTGATTCTCCTGCCTCAGCCTCCCAAGTAGCTGGGATTACAGGCGCCTGCCACCATACCTGGCTAATTTTGTATTTTTAGTAGAGACGGGGTTTCACCATGTTGGCCAGGCTGGCCTCGAACTCCTAACCTCAGGTGATCCACCCGCCTCAGCCTCCCAAAGTGCTGGGATTACAGGCATGAGCCACTGTGCCCAGCCTCTTTCTTCTTTTTTTTTTTTCTTTTTTGAGATGGAGTTTTGCTCCGTTGCCCAGGCTGGAGTGCAGTGGCATGATTTCGGCTTACTACAACCTCCGCCTCCCAGGTTCAAGCAATTTTTCTGCCTCAGCCTCCCAAGTACCTGGGATTACACGCGCCCACCACCATACCCAGCTAGTTTTTTGTATTTTTAGTAGAGACGGGGTTTCACCATGTTGGCCAGGCTGGTCTTGAACACCTCACCTCAGGTGATCCACACACCTCGGCCTCCCAAAGTACTGGAATTACAGGTGTGAGCCACTGTGCCTGGCCTGTATTTTCTTATAATCAATTTATAAATATTTTGGGGGTCCTAATTTTTTTCATTTGATTCTTTTTTTTTTTTTTTTTTGAGATGGAGTCTCATTATGTCCCCCAGGCTGGAGTGCAATGGTGTGATCTCGGCTCACTGCAACCTCCACCTCCCGGCTTCAAGCAATTCTTCTGCCTCAGCCTCCTGAGTAGCTGGGATTACAGGTGTGTGCCACCACACCTGGCTAGTTTTTGCATTTTTATTAGAGATGGAGTTTCACCATGTTGGCCAGGCTGGTCTCGAACTCCCGACCTCAAGTGATCCTCCCACCTCGGCCTCCCAACGTGCTGGGATTACAGGCACGAGGCACTGTGCCTGGCCTCATTTGATTCTTTCATGTGTATTTCTCTGTGTTACTAGCATATAGTCTGTGTCATGTGTTGACTGTCATATGGATGTGCTATATATTTACTGTGTTTAGCCATTTAATGCTGTTTGGCATTACATGTATTTTCAAGTTTTTTTTTTTTTTCCTCAAAGTGGCATTGTTATACTTTTATAGGGGAAATACGTTTTTTCTGTTATTCATTTAGCAAATATTTATTGGGTGTCTAATATATGCCAAGTAATGTTTTAGGTGCTTGGATCATGGGAGCAAGAAACAAAACAAAACATACAGCTGCCTACTTTGTTGAGTTTCTATACTACTGCACAAGTAAACAGCAGGGGACCAGACTGTGATTAATGCAGTGCTGAACAATGAGGAGGATAAGAAGAAAGGAAAAATAGGTAGGTAGTGGTGGCAGGGATATTCCATAGGATGTTCATGGAAGGCCTTTCTCATAAGGTAGCATTTGAGCAGAAGCTTAAAGGAAATGAAGTAGTGAGCCATACAGCTGTCTGTAGGAGGAATGTTCCAGGTAGGGGAAAAGGCAAAAGTCCTGTGGCTGACATATACTAGCTGTATGTGCAGTATCTCAGTGAACCAGTGTGATGGCTAGAGCAAAGTGCAATAGGAGAA
>NW_026652278.1:84795455-84827358 GCF_009828535.3 Hylobates moloch
TGGTATCCATCCCCTCAAACATTTATTATTTGTGTTACAAATAACCCAGTTATACTCCTTTAGTGATTTGAAAATGCACAGTTAAATTATTTTTGACTATAGTCACTCTGTTGTGCTAGCAAATACTGTCTTATTCATTACTCTTTTTTTTTTTCTTGGTACCCATTAACCATCCCCACTTCTCCCCACACCACCCTCACTATTGTTCCCAGCGTCTGGTAACCAACCTTCTACTGTCTCCATGAATTCAATTGTTTTAATTTTTTGCTCCCACAAGTAAGTGAGAACATACGAAGTTTTCTGTGTCTGGCTTTTTTTGCTTAACATAATGACTATCAGTTGGTCTCACTATATTGCCCAGGCTGGTCTCAAACTCCTGGGCTCAAGCGATCCTCCTGCCTTGGCCTCCCAAAGTGTTGAGATTGCAGGCCTGAGCCACCATGCCTGGCCTAGATTAAATGTTTGACATCAAATTTCTTGTGTTATCTTTACCAATTTGGCTCATGTTACTTATTAAATAGAAATAGCTTTATTGATCTTTTGAGTTTAAAATTATGTGGTGGTTGCAAGACAATGTAGGGAAATACAAGAAGTTATAGTTTTGTTTGAGCAAATGTCAATGTTTGTACACTCTCCTAAGCCAAGAGAGAAGAGCTGATCCAGAGGCTGGCTTGCTTCTCTACCTCAAGACTGGTCAGATGTACCCTGTGCCTGCCAACCATCTAGATAAAAGAGGTTGAGCCGTTTTTTTTAGTTTTACTTCTTTGCCCACCCCCGACTTCAGCTTCTGGTGATACATATTTACACCTGACAATCTACTCACAGCACTTATTAGGTTATAATTTGTAGCTGTGGGTTTTTGTTGTTGTTGTTTTGTATGTGTGTGTTTTTGTTTTTGTTTTTTGAGATAGAGTCTCACTCCATTGCCCAGGCTGGAGTGAAGTGGCACAATCTTGGCTCACTGCAACCTCCACCTTCTGGGTTGAATCGATTCTCCTGCCTCAGTCTCCTGAGTAGCTGGGATTACAGGCATGTGCCACCATGCCTGGCTAGTTTTACGTTTAGTAGAGATGGGGTTTCACCATGTTGGGCAGGCTGGTCTTGAACTCTTGGCCTCAA
This sequence comes from Hylobates moloch, assembly GCF_009828535.3. NCBI lineage: Eukaryota > Metazoa > Chordata > Mammalia > Primates > Hylobatidae > Hylobates > Hylobates moloch. The sequence continues at coordinate 84,796,575 of NW_026652278.1, forward strand.
GTGATCTGCCCGCCTTGGTCTCTGAAAGTGCTGGGATTACAGGCATGAGCCACTGTACCTGGCCAATTGTGGTATTTTTTTAAAAGAATTTTAATAATATACTCTATAGTTGAAAACATTATTAATCTTTTAAAATTTTATTATGCAAAACTTTATTTCAAACTTTCTATTTTATATTAAAGATATTCTAGATAGCTGTATTTATCCCCAGTATTCAGCTAATACCAACTTCACAATGCTTACTAGTTATGAAATATATAGTTTAAAGAATTTATCAAGTGAACAGAAACTTAAAGGAAATGTACCAAAATGTTGTTATTCTAGTATAGTGGGAAATATGAATACCAAAATGTTGTTATTCTAATATAGTGGGAAATATGAATACTGTTTTCTCCTTTTTAAAATGTTTTTATTTTTATTTTATTTATTTATTTATTTATTTATTTATTTATTTATTTATTTATTTATTTATTGTGACCGAGTTTCGCTCTTGTTACCCAGGCTGGAGTGCAATGGTGCGATCTCAGCTCACTGCAATCTCCGCCTCCTGGGTTCAAGTGATTCTCCTGCCTCAGCCTCCTGATTCGCTGTAATACAGTCATGCGCCACCAGTCCCAGCTAATTATGTATTTTTAGTAGAGACGGGGTTTCACCATGTTGGTTAGGCTAGTCTTGAACCCCTGACCTCTGGTGATCCGCCCACCTGGGCCTCCCCAAGTGCTGGGATTACAGGCATAAGCCATTGTACCCGGCCCTAAAATGTTTTTAAATCTGAAAGTTTTACATATATAGTGAAAAAGACATGATAAACTTTATTTAACTCTTAAAAAGACATTCACCTTTTTTTCATAGAATTATTAAAGCTAAGAAACCAGATGGCATTCTTGTTGTTTCACCGTATTAGCAAATCTGCTACTAGACAGAAGACACAGCTTGCTTCTCTGCCACAAATAATTGAGGAAGAGAAAACTTATAAATAATTGTTCACAAATTGGCAATTGTGTTCTTTATAGCAGGTAAACATTGTCTACCAAAGGCATTATTTCTAGTTGAGTATGAACTCACCTAAATATGCTTAACACTGGTGGCCAGACCAGCATTGATAACGTCATTTTAGTTATTTTTCCTTTATATTTTCCTTCGTATTATTTCTAAAATTAAGATAATAGAAAAAAAAAAAAAAACACAGTACTTTTTTTTTTTTTTTTTGAGACGGAGTTTTTGCTCTTGTTGCCCAGGCTGGAGTGCAGTGGTGCAGTCTTGGCTCATCACAACCTCTGCCTCTTGGGTTCAAGCGATTCTCTTGCCTCAGCCTCCCGAGTAGCTGGGATTACAGGCATGCGCTACCATTCCCACCTAATTTTGTATTTTTAGTAGAGAAGAGGTTTCACCGTGTTGGTCAGGCTGGTCTCCAACTCCCGAACTCAGGTGATCTGACCATCTCAGTCTCCTGAAGTGCTGGGATTACAGGCGTGAGCCACCGCGCCCAGCTAATTTTTTGTATTTTTATTTATTTATTTGTATTTTATTTATTTTTTTGAGACAGTCTCACTCTGTCACCAGGGCTGGAGTGCAGTGGCATGATCTCGGCTCACTGCAACCTCCGCCTCCCTAGTTCAAGCGATTCTCCTGCCTCAGCTTCCCAAATAGCTGGGACTACAGGCACTCGCCACCACACCCATCCTATGTGCTGTATTTTTGTATTTTTAGTAGAGATGGGGTTTCACCATGTTGGCCAGGATGGTCTCAATCTCTTGACCTCGTGATCCACCCACCTCGGCCTCCCAAAGTGCTGGGATTACAGGCATGAGCCACTGTGCCCAGCAATTTTTTGTATTTTTAATAGAGATAGGGTTTCACCATGTTGGCCAGGCTGTTCTTGAACTCCTGACCTCAAGTGATCTGCCTGCCTTGGCCTCCCAAAGTGCTGGGATTATAGGCTTGAGCCACTGCACTATGCCGAAATACTTTTTTTTTTTTTTTTTTTTTTGAGACAGAGTCTTGCTCTGTTGCCTGGGCTGGAGTGTAGTGGCGCAATCTTGGCTCACTGCAACCTCCACCTCCTGGGTTCAAGCAATTCTCCTGCCTCGGCCTCTCAAGTAGCTGGGACTACAGGCGTCCGCCACCACACCTGGCTAATTTTTTGTATTTTAGTAGAGATGGGGTTTCACCATGTGTTGCCCAGGCTGGTCTCGAACTCCTGAGCTCAGTCAATCCGCCCGCCTTGGCCTCCCAAAATGCTAGAATTGCAGGTGTGAGCCTCTGCGCTCCGCCTCACGTAAATACTCTTTAAGGTATTTTTTCAAGGGATCTCTTAATGGCAGAGGACTGTGAACCGTAGGAAGACTGGGCATATTTCTTTGAAATCTTATGTTTATTGTCAGTGTTTTGTATGCTGTCTTATAGCATGTTTGTTTCTATAGAAAATATTTTAATCTGGTATTAAGCAAAATCCAAATGATTCTCCATGTTTTTATGTGTACTTACGTCACTGAGCTGGGTGTACAAATATTGTGATTTTTGAGAAATGAAGTTGTATTAAAAGCCAAAACTTGTTACATATGGGAATGAAGATTAGGGTTTACCCAATCTGAGTTGTTTGGGGGATAGTCACTGAAGGCAAAATAAGGCAGTATTGAGTTTCTCACACATTTTGTTTTATAAAAAGCCATATGACTTATGTTTAAATGACTTTTAAGGAACATTAGGGGCTGTGGTTATGAGTTATGATGATGATCATATATGTGTTCTTATTTTGGAATTATCTCACTTTGTACCCAGCCAGGAAAATGGTTTATAAGTATCTCTAACTTGGAACTTTATATTTAGAACAGCTGAACAACAGATGGATGGTAGTTCAGTCCCAATTGTGATGCTGCCCAAAATAGAAGAAGAAACCCAGCATCTGAAGCAAACACACTTAGAATATTTCAGCCTTTAGTGTCTAATGTTAACCCTGGAGTCACAATCGAAGGGTAATAAAAAGAATCACCAAAATATCTGGCTAATGCCTGCTTCGGAAATGTAAGTAGTCCATTTAGTACAGTAAGATTTTAGTAGTTTGGATTAGTTAATGAGGTGGCATTTGGAATTTATGACAAACACAGGTTATGAAGCATGTTATAGATATGCGATTTCATTTATTCATGACAACTGCAGATGGCTCTCAATTGTTTCTAAGAAGAGCACCATTCCTGTGTATCCTATGTGCTGTAATCATTGCTAGTTAGTAATATAGTTTCAATAGACTAAATATGCCTCAAGAAATCTTGTTTTAAAAATTACTTTTCTTTGGGAGGCCGAGGTGGGTGAATCACCTGAGGTCAAGAGTTTGAGACCAGCCTGGCCAACATGGCGAAAACCCGTCCTTACTAAAAATACAAAAATTAGCCGGGCGTGGTGACGGGTGCCTGTAATCCCAGCTACTTGGGAGACTGAGACAGGAGAATCGCTTGAACACCTGGGAGGCGGAGGCTGCAGTCAACCAAGATTGTGCCATTGCACTCCAGCCTGGGCAACAAGAGCAAAACTGTCTCAAAAAAACCAAAACAAAATATTAGCTGGGCATGGTGGTGGGCGCCTATAATCCCAGCTACTTGGGAGACTGAGGCAGGAGAATTGCTTGAACCCGGGAGGTGGAGGTTACAGTAAGCCAACATCGCACCACTGCACTCCAGCCTGGGTGACAGAGTGAGACTCTGTCTCAAAAAAAAAAAAGCTACTTTTGTCAGGGTGGTGTGTCATGCCTGTAATCCCAGCACTTTGAGATGCCGAAGCAGGTGAATCGCTTGAGCTCATGAGTTTGAGACCAGCCTGGGCAACATGGCAAAACCCTGTCTCTACAAAAAATACAAAAATTACCTAGGTGTGGTTGTGCATGCCTGTAGTCCCAGGATGAGGTGGGAGGATGGCTTGAGCCAGAGGTGAAGGTTGCCTTAAGCTGAGATCGCACCACTGCACCCCAGCCTGGGTGATAGAGCCAGACCTTGACTCAAAAAAAAAAAAAAAATATTTTAAATCCTGTTAAAAGTTTTCAGTATGTACTTTTTCATCGGTGATAACATTATAAACTTGAGTATATCTTAAAATGAATTGTTATATATTGTATATATTGGTATAATGCAAATTAATGTGGTATTAACTTGATTTTTTAAATACTCGCTTTTTTTTTTTTTTTGAGATGGAATCTCACACTGTCACCCAGGCTGGAGTGCAGTGGCATGATGTCAGCTCACTGCAACCTCTGCTGTCTGGATTCAAGCTATTCTCCTGCCTCAGCCTCTAAGTAGCTGGGATTACAGGTGCCTGCCACTGCGCCCAGCTAATTTTTGTAGTTTTAGTAGAGACAGGGTTTCACCATCTTGGCCAGGCTGGTCTTGAGCTCCTGAGTTAGTGATCCACCCACCTCAGCATCCCAAAGTGATGGGATTACAGGCGTGAGCCACCTTGCCTGGTCTAAATACTCGTATTTTAAATGTTTATATTTTCAGTAACTTTTGATACAGATGCAAATTTTCTAAAGGTCCATTTCATAGTCCTTGTGGGATTCATTTCAAAAAATAATAATAATATATCCCCTGTAAAGTTAGAATTTTTCTTTTTTTTTTTTTTGAGAGACAGGGTCACACTCTGCTGCCCTGGCTGGAGTATAGTGGTGCAATCATGGCTCACTGTAGCCTCGAACTTCTGGGATAAAGTTCACAGTCCTCCTGCCTCAACCTCCTGAGTAGCTAGGACCATAGGTGTGCACCACCAAACTTGGCTAACTTTTTTTTTTTTTTTTTTTTTAGAGATGGGATCTTGCTATATGGCCCAGGCTGGTCTTGAACTCCTGGCATCAAGTGATCCTCCCATCTTGACCACCCAAAGTGCTGGTATTACAGCTGTGAGCCACTGTGCCATGGCTAATTTTTTTGTTTTATTTTATTTTACTTTATTATAGAAACAGGGTCTTGCTATGTTGCCCAGCATAGTCTTAAATTCCTGAGCTCAAGTGATCCTCCCACTTTGGCCTCCCAAAGTGTTGAGATTATAGGTATAAGCCATTATGCCTGGCCTAGGATTTATCTTTGCATAGTATTTTTCTTTATGTAAAATTTCATTGCTTTAGCTTCATTTTTTCTTTGCAGAATGAGTATTAATGATGTGACTTTAGAAATAATTGGATCATTATTTCCCTAATATTAGACTTTAACACAAGGAAACATTGCAGTGGAGAAAGTTTATGTAATTGTGGATAGACTGCGTATGTGTAGTGAGTATACTATACATATGTAAAATTTATGTAAAATTTAATTGCTTTCATTTTTTAATCTCAGGCCTTTTGTAGTATGTAAAACTTTTTTTTTTAGACAAAGTCTTGCTCTGGGCTGGGCGCGGTGGCTCACGCCTGTAATCTCAGCACTTTGGGAGGCCGAGGGGGGCGGATCATGAGGTCAGGATATTGAGACCATGCTGGCTAACACAATGAAACCCCATCTCTACTAAAAATACAAAATATTAGCCGGGCATGGTGGCGGATGCCTGTAGTCCCAGCTACTCCCGAGGCTGAGGCAGGAGAATCCCACGAACCCAGGAGGCAGAACTTACAGTGAGCCAAGATTGCGCCACTGTACTCCAGCCTAGTCAACAGAGAGACTCCGTCTCAAATAAATAAATAAATAAATAAATAAATAAATAAATAATAAAAAAGTCTTACTCTGTCACCCAAGCTGGAGTGTCTTGACCCACTGCAACTTCTCCTTTCTGAGTTCCAGTAATTCTCATGCTTCAGCCTCCCAAGAAGCTGGGTTTACAGGCACGTGCCACCACGCGCAGCTAATTTTTGTTATTTTTAGTAGAGATGGGGTTTTGCCGTGTTGGCCAGGCTAGTCTCGAACTCCTGGCCTCAAGCAGTCCACCCACCTCAGCCTCCCAAAGTGCTGGGATTACAGCCGTGAGCCACTGCACCCAGCCAAATTTTTTTTTTTTTTTTTTTGAGATGGAATCTCACTCAGTCGCCCAGGCTGGAGTGCAGTGGCACGATCTCAGCTGATGCAACCTCTGCCTCCCGGGTTCAAGCGATTCTGCCTCAGCTTCCCGAGTAGCTGGGACTACAGGCGTGTGCCGCTACGCCCAGCTAATTTTTTTTTTTTTTTGAGACTGAATTTCACTCTTGTTGCTCAGGCTGGAGTGCAATGGCACAATCTTGGCTCACTGAAACCTCCCCCTCCCGGGTTCAAGCGATTCTCCTGCCTCGACCTCCTGAGTAAACTGGGATTACAGGCATGGGCCACCACGCCAGGCTAATTTTGTATTTTTAGTAGAGACAGGGTTTCTCCATGTTGGTCAGGCTGGTCTTGAACTCCCAACCTCAGATGATCCACACGCCTCGGCCTCCCAAAGTGCTGGGATTGCAGGTGTGAGCCACAGCACCTGGCTATTTTTTTGTATTTTTAGTAGAGACGGGGTTTCACCGTGTTAGCCAGGATGGTCTTGATCTCCTGACCTCGTGGTGATCCAGCTGCCTCGGCCTCCCAGAGTGCTGGGATTACAAGTGTTAGCCCCTGCACCCGGCCTCAAAAATTTTTTTTTCTGTTTTTGAGACGGAGTTTTGCTCATGTTCCCCAGGCTGGAGAGTAATGTTGCGATCTTGGCTCACCACAACCTCCGCCTCCGAGATTCTCCTCCCTCAGCCTCCCGAGTAACTGGGATTACAGGCATGCGCCACCACACCCTGCTAATTTTGTATTTTTAGTAGGGATGGGGTTTCTCCATGTTGGTCAGGCTGGTCTTGAACTCTCAACCTCACGTGATCCGCCCACCTCAGCCTCCTAAAGTGCTGAGATTACAGGTGTGAGCCACTACACTTGGCCTCAAAATTTTTTTTTTATATAAAACTTAAATTGTTTTAGTTTCATTTTTTTCTTTCCAGAATGAATTTTTTTTTTTTTTTCTTGGACAGATTCTTGCTCTGTTGCCCAGGCTGGAGTGCAATGGCATGATCTCAGCTCACTGCAACCTCCATCTCACGGGTTCAAGTGATTCTCCTGCCTCAGCCTCCTGAGTAGCTGGGATTATGGGTGCTTGCCACCATGCCTAGCTAATTTTGTATTTTTAGTAGAGATGGGGTTTCTCCATTTTGGTCAGGCTGGTCTTGAACTCCTGACCTCAGGTCATCCACCCACCTCAGCCTCCCAAATTGCTGGGATTACAGGCATGAGCCACGGAGCCCAGCCCAGAATGAATATTAATAACATGACTTCGGAAATAATTGCATCATTTTTTTCCCTAATATTAGACTTCAACACAAGATAACATTGCTGTGGAGAAAGTTTATTTAATTGTAGTTAGACTGCATATATGTAGTGAATCTGTCATACATATATAAATACTAATAAGCCTCTGAGAGCACATGTCATTTAGTAGTGCTGCCGGAGAGATTTTAAATGATTTTTTTTTTTTTTTTTTTTGAGATGGAGTTTCACTCTTGTTGCCCAGGCTGGAGTGCAATGGCACGATCTCGGCTCACCGCAACCTCCGCCTGCCAGGTGCAAGCGATTCTCCTGCCTCTGCCTCCTGAGTAGCTGGGATGACAGGCATGTGCCACCAAGCCCGGCTAATTTTTGTATTTTTAGTAGAGTCGGCGTTTCACTGTGTTGGCCAGGCTGATCTCGAACTTCTGACTTCATGATCCACCCACCTCAGCCTCCCAAGGTGCTGGGATTACAAGCATGAGCCACCGTGCCTGGCCAGAAAATGAAATTTATTTGTAATCTCATCCTTTACTAATTACATAGTTTGGTCTATGATGATCTAGGCTAGTATTTAAATCAAAATTACCACACCCACAATAAGAAATCTGTTTTACATCATGACTCAATGTAGATTTGTGTATGAATATGCATCTGAAACAATACTGTCATAAAACAATATTTACCCTTTCTGTATGTGATATACCCTGATTTGTTCCACCATATTCCATTAAAAACAAAGTGTGGCCGGGCACGGTGGCACATGCCTGTAATACCAGCACTTTGCGAGGTTGAGGTGGGTGGATCACTTGAGGTCAGGAGTTCGAGACCAGCCTGGCCAACATGGTAAAACCCCGTCTCTAAAAATAGAAAAGTTAGCTGGGCATGGTGGTGCACGCCTGTAATCCCAGCTACTCGGGAAGCTGAGGCACAAGAATCGCTTGAACCCAATTCAAGCAGGTGGAGGTGGAGGTTGCAGTGAGCCAAGATCATGCCATTGCACTCCAGCCTGGGTGACAGAGCAAGACTCTGTCTCAAATAAAATAAAATAAAAAATAAATAAAAGCAAAGCTAACTGCAACCTGTTAAAATTGCTTTCAGATCCCACTAGTAGGTCGGAACCCATGTTTTGTAATAGTGATTATTCTTTTTTTTTTTTTTTTTGAGACGGAGTCTTGCTCTGTCGCCCAGGCTGGAGTGCAGTGGCGCGATCTCGGCTCACTGCAAGCTCCGCCTCCTGGGTTCACGCCATTCTCCTGTCTCAGCCTCTGCGAGTAGCTGGGACTACAGGCACCCGCCACCACGCCCGGCTAATTTTTTGTATTTTTAGTAGAGACGGGGTCTCGATCTCCTGACCTCGTGATCCGCCCGCCTCGGCCTCCCAAAGTGCTGGGATTACAAGCGTGAGCCACCGCGCCCGGCCAATAGTGATTATTCTTTAATGGCGTCTTTGTGTATTTGTTGTAACCATATGAAACTATTTTTGCTGTTCCTGTGCATGCCTATTCTGTTTCCCATTTGATCTGCTCTCTAGATTTGTCTGTTCCTCCATCACCATTTAGGCATCTCTACCCACTTAAAAAGACTTTAAGATGCCACCTTCTCCAAAAAGCCTTTTCTGATTTTTCTCCCAGCCAAAAGAATTATCTTCATCTTTATACAGTACTGTAACAGTACCTATATGGAGCTTCATAGCATTTATTGCTTTTATTTTTATTTTTTTTTAAGAGATGGAGTCTCTGTTGGCCAGGCTAGAGTGCATGGCAGGATCATAGCTCACTGCAACCTCAAATTCCTGGCCTCAAGTGGTCCTTCTATCACAGTCTCCTGAGTAGCTAGGACTACTGATGCACACCACTACGCCCAGGTAACTAAAAAAAATTTGTTTTTAGAAACAGGGTCTTGCTATGTTGGCCGGGCTAGTCTGGAACTTCAGGCCTCATGCAATCCTTCTTCCTCAGCCTCTGAAAGTACTTGGATTACAGGCACGAGTTACCACATCTGGCTGTTTACTGCTTTTTTTTTTTTTTTTTTTTTTGAGGTGGAGTCTCGCTTTGTTGCCCAGGCTGGAGTGCAGTGGTGAGATCTTGGATCACTGTAGCCTCTGCCTCCCGGGTTCCAGCGATTCTCTTGCCTCAGCCTTCCAGGTAGCTGGGATTACACCCACGCACCACCACGCCTGGCTAATTTTTGTATTTATTTTTAGTAGAGACGAGGTTTCACCATGTTAGCCAGACTGGTCTCGAACTCCTGACCGGGTGATCCTCCCACCTTGGCCTCCCAAAGTGCTGGGATTACAGGCGTGGGCCACTGCACCCGGCCTGTTTACTGCTTTTTTAAAGCAGCAGTTGTAATTAGTAGGATACTTTAATATTTATCAATATTTTTCATGGATATTTTCTCAATTGAATTAAACCCTATAGAGAACCTATCATAGATAGTCTGTGTTAGCATATGACCCGTGGCAAGTCATTGCCAGAACCCACGTTTTCTGATTAGGAATTCTGCAATTTTCCTGGCCATTGTGTGTATCTCCTTTCCTCCCCAGCGTGGTAACATTTTCCAGGTGCTATACAAATGTTCAGAAGCATTACAATTGTCATTGTAAGAAAATCATGTCTTGAGCCAGCTAAGGCTATGGCTGAAAGCTCTGTGGCATGATGTGACAAGCTGGTCCACCTGGATTCAGTGGACCATATTGCTCATGAAAAAGATGACTTGTAGCCTGGGTACAGTGGCTCATGCCTATAATCCCAGCACTTTGGAAGGTTGAGTCAGGAGGATCACTAGAGGCCAGGAGTTTGAGACCAGCCTGGGAAACATAGTGAGACCCCATCTCTACAAAAAGTAAAATAAAAATTAATGGTAGCTAAATGATAACTCATGAACACAAAGAAGGGAAAAGCAAGGCCAGGTGCGGTTGCTCATGCCTGTAATCCCAACACTTTGAGAGGCTGAGGCGGGTGGATCACTTGAGCTGAGGAGTTCGAGACCATCCTGGCCAACATGGTGAAACCCTGTCTTAAAAAAAAAAAAGAAAAAGAAAAAGGGAACAACAGACACTGGGGTCTACTTGAAGGTGGAGGATGGGAGGAGGGAGAGGAGCAGAAAAGATAACCATTGGATACTGGACTTAACTGGGTGATGAAATAATCTGTGCAGCAAACCCCCATGACATGAGTTCACCTATGCAACCAACCTTCACATGTACCCTCAAACCTAAAATAAAAGCCTAAACAAACCAACACACACACATAAACACACACACACACACACACACACACACACACACACACACACACAATAGTTTAGGGGAAAAAGTAATCACAATGCCCCCGCCCACACATCATAACTATTAACATTTTCATGTACTTAACTCAGTCTCTTACCTATGCATTTATTTTTCTAACTATGTGTATATATATGTATAGATATATATATCTTCATATTGCTGTATTTACTGATAAACTAAAACTGGGACCATAAGATATATGTCATATATATGTAACTTTTTAAAAAAAATTAAAAAGCACAAAAATACAAAAAATTAGCTGGGTGTGGTGATGAGCACCTGTGGTCCCAGCTACTAGGAAGGCTGAGGTGGGAGGATCACTTGAGCCTGGGAGGCAGAGGTTGCAGTGAGCTGAGATCGTGCCACTGCACTCCAGCATGAGTGACAGAGTGAGACTCTGTCTGAAAAAATAAAAAATCTCTTCTAGCTAATAGGATATGCCTATCTAATTCCACTTGAGTCACTACTGGCCCTTACAGTGACTAGGGCTCATAATCCTGGGAAATGTGAACCAAGATGGATCCAGGGATGAAGTCTGACCTTTTTTTTTTTTTTGAGACAGAATCTTGGGATTACAGGCACACGCCACCACGCCCGGCTAATTTTTGTATTTTTAGTAGAGACGAGGTTTCACCATGTTAGCCAGACTGGTCTCGAACTTCTGACCGGGTGATCCGCCCGCCTTGGCCTCCCGAGTAGCTGAGACTACAAGCGCGTGCCACCATGTCTGCCTAAATTTTGTATTTTTAGTACAGACGGAGTTTCACCATGTTGGTCAGGCTGGTCGCGAACTCCTGACCTCGTGATCTATCCAGATCAGCCTCTCAAAGTGCTGGGATTACAGGCATGAGTCACTATACCCAGCCGAGGTATGAATTTTAGTGCTTGTGTGGATATTGCTGTGGCACATAATGAAATATTTTTGAATTGTTTTCTTTCTTTTTTCACTTTAGCTTTTTGTAATGAGCTTTATCAAATTGCTTTAGGGCGGGCTCTGTGGCTCAGGCCTGTAATCCTAGCACTTTGGGAGACCGAGATGGGCGGATCACCAGGTCAAGAGATCGAGACCATCCTGGCCAACATGGTGAAACCCCGTCTTTACTAAAAATACAAAAATTAGCCGGGCGGAGTGGCGCGCGCCTGTCATCCCAGCTACTCAGGAGGCTGAGGCAGAAGAATCCCTTGAACCTGGGAGGCAGAGTTTGCAGTGTGCCGAGATCACGCCACTGCACTCCAGCCTGGTGACAGAGCGAGACTCCATCTAAAAAAAAAATCCCCAAAAACCAAACAAAAAAGTCGTAATTTGGGACTAACTAGTTTTAGTAGGTTTCTGCCTACTGTTAATTGCTTCAGATTTTCTAAATTCTTTTGGTCCCCTTTGTGTTTGTGAAGGTGAATGGGCAGTAGTCAGGCGTGTTAGATCAGGCCTCATCAGGCCGGTGGAAGCAACGTTTGCGTGTGGCCGACTGCCCCTTGAAATCCGGCCTTCGCGCTCCGGCGAAGCCCCCGGGACACGGGACCGAGGGCCCAGCACTCTGGCTCCTCACACATGTGGTCTCCTTCACGTTCCTTTCTTTCTCTTCGCGGTCCCAGCGGATGCGAGGAGGCTTAGAGACCGCGGGCTTGCTCTCCCGCCCGCCGCAGGCTCCGCGGGTCCCCGCCCCACCCGAGGCGCCGCTCTCCCTGGGGCCGCCTGGGCGCCCTCCCGCCGCCGGGGGCGCTGTGGGCCGCAGCGGGCCTGGCTGCAGATGCGGTGGTGGCCGCCGAGCGCCTGGAGGAAGCTGCTGGCCAGACCGAGGGAGCCTCTGCCCAAGACCGCGCAGCCGCCGCCGCCGCCGCCATGGGTAAGGCGAGCGGGCCGAGACCGAACGCTCGGCCCTCAGTCCCGGGCTGAGGGCCGCGGCCAGGCGGGGTGGACTGGGAGCTGTGGGAGACGCCGAGGCCGCCAGTCGGAACTGGGGCCTGAACCCAGGATGGGCGGGGACTGCCTGGGACTCGGGGGCTCCCGGGGTCGTCATGGCAACGCACCCCCTCCCTTATTCCGGCCCGTTCCCGCCCGGGTTCTGAGGCACAGTGGCCGAGGGCTCGAGGTGCCACGGCGTCCAGGAGCGAGGACAGGGCCAGGCAGGGTGTCACTCCGGGGTCGGGGAGCAGGCGGGGAGGGGCGATGACTTTTCAGGTTTGGGGGTGGCGGAGGGAAGACGCATCTCAGGTTTTGGCCTGGGTGCCTGACGCCGAGGGCGGGAGACGGGGAATGCTGATGCGCAGGTGCCTGGATGAGCCCGCCGCGATGGTCCTGGGGGGCCCCAGGCCTCTGGGCACCCTTGCTGGGGGGAGGGGGGCAGGAAGAGAGGCAGGGAAGGGGCTCTAGGCCCCCGGCAAGGTGCGGGCACTGGCCCTGGGACTCCTCGCGCGCCTGCGGCCGGGTTTGGGGGTCGCGTCCGGGCCGGAGGAGTCCTGGAGCGCAGCCAGGGCGTGGCCGCGGTGTGAACGCCCCTCGGCGTGGGAACTGCCGGTGCCCAGCACCGATCTGCCTCCCAGCAGCTGCAAAACACCCTTTGTGTGGTTGTCGCATCGCACGTTAGGAATTATGATGGGCTGTGTTAAAAATGAGAGTTGCCACGGATTATGAACCATCAAGTGGTTTCACTCCCGAAAAATAGTGGGAGTCAGACGACAATGCAGATTTGAAGGAATGTCGTGTGTGGACATTTTTCCACCAGGCAGTTTGGCCATAGCAGTTGTGTTTTCATTTTAGATTGCTTAGGATTCAGTGTAAGGCTTCATGCCTAGCTATCTAGAAAGCAGAGCTAGAATACTAGATCATTGGAGACTCTGGGTTTTTTTTTGTTGTTGTTGAAGGAAAAACGGGCACATTGATTACTTGCAAATTTGTCAGAGATTACGAAATGTTATACTAAGTGCTTCGTTTTTCCACACCTTAGTTTTGTTATCTGTGTTTGTTGAAGGTATTCCCACCAGTCACAACAGTGATGAGAAGATGGGAAAGCGTCTGAATTTCTAAGTAAACTGAGAATAAAATTTGTGGGAAGGAGGACAATATTTTTGTGAATTGAAAATATCTTGCTTGATGATACTGTGTCTTAAAAACATCAATTAAAAATCAGGCCTTTTAGAATGTGCATCTGTTAACTTCGTATTCAGACTGGCGCTGTGGGCATCCTCAACTGTGTGGATGGGTGAGGAACATTAATGTAAAACTGGTCTCTGCTTTCATTTTCTCTTTAAAAATAAAACAGTCATGCAATACGGAACTACAGTCAGAATGAAGAAGCCAGACAGAAAGAGGGTAGACTGAAGAATTGGACGGCTTCTTCTGTGTCCCCTTACTTGTCAGTGTATTTTACCTGTCATGTTTGTTGTAGATGACACTGGAATCCTAGAATTTTAACTACCTTTTATTTTATTGCCAGTTTATTCTGAACATTTTTGCCTTGGAATTCATCCTAAGACGGTACCTGCTATCCACCTTTTGCATGAGGCCCTTAAACCTGTTGTCTCTCACCCCAAATTTATCTCCACAGAAGATCATTTTAAAAAACTCATTCTCTATGAAGAGGTACCAGGAAAGTTAAATACAGGAGAATGGCAGATTTGCAGGATCTTGAGAATAATTCATAAACTTTGGCTGGAGTGGTCATGGAAATTTTCTTTTTTCTTTTTTTCTTCTTTTTTTTTTTTTTTTGTGAGACGGAGTCTCGCTCTGTCACCAGGTTGGAGTGCAGTGGCTTGATCTCAGCTCACTGCAACCTCCACCTCCTGGGTTCAAGTGACTCTCCTGCTTCAGCCTCCCGAGTAGCTGGGACTACAGCCACGCACCACCACGCCCAGCTAATTTTTGTTATTTTTAGTAGAGACGGCGTTTCACCATGTTGGCCAGAATGGTCTCAATCTCTTGACCTCGTGATCCACCCGCCTCGGCCTCCCAAAGTGCTGGGATTACAGGCGTGAGCCACCGCGCCTGGCTGGAAATTTTTTACAGTATATGTGAGAGACATAAAGAGAAGTTAATCAAGGGTGTAGTTTAGCTGGGGAGAATTTGTCAACCAAGGAACAGCAAACTACTGTTGGTTTTTATAGGGGAAGGGAAGGGTTTGTGTATTTTTCATTGTCATGTCTTAGAAATGATGTTGGATTCCTTTCTTGTGTTTTCAGCTACAAAAGACCCCACAGCTGTAGAGAGAGCAAACTTGTTAAACATGGCTAAACTGAGTATCAAAGGACTCATTGAATCTGCTCTGAGCTTTGGCTGCACTTTGGATTCTGACTATCCCCCCCTTGCAGCAATTCTTTGTTGTTATGGAACATTGCCTGAAACACGGTCTTAAAGGTATCATGAGATTTTAAAAAATTATTTCATTTTAGAATTTACGTTTTTCAAGTGCCCTTGAGAATGGGTTCTTTTTTGAGGCCGTAATTACGTTACTGTGCACTAAAAAATATTGAGTGGATTGATTTTGGGAGAAAATATCTTATGACTTTATGTTTTCTAATAATGGTCTAATAATGGTCTTCAGAAAATGCTTAATTGTTAATGTTTTGTAAACAGAATATTTGATTTAAAAATTTTTCAAACTTACATAATCTGACCTATTTTCTGTTTTCTAGGACAATTATAGATTTATATTTTAAAGCTGGTGATACTGCTATGAGCTCATATTAATAGTTCGAACCCTGTTGAACAACTGCATTGAAATAGTGGATTGTTGAAATAGAAACCTCCTAGATATATACAGGAACATATGTAGAAATATCTTCTGGATGGAGTTATTGTAGAAATGTGAGCCATCCCTGAAGATGATAACAGCAGATATTGTATTCTACTCTCAGTACATATTGAATTATTGTTACATATAAAATGTTTGTTTTATATTTAGTTTAAAAATACTCATTGCATAATAACTGTGCTTTTACTTACAATAATTGTTCACAGTTTTGGCCTCTAGTTCATATGATGAGTATCTATGTAGAGGGCTATGTAAGAGTTGTACACTAGAGTGACTATTATAGAGTAAAAGAAGCTTGACTGGCCGGACATGGCGGCTTAATGCCTGTAATCCCAGCATATGCCTGTGGTCCCAGCTGTTCGGGAGGCGGAAGTGGGAGGATCACCTGAGCCTCAGGAGGTCGAGGCTTCAGTGAGCTCTGATTGTACCACTGTACTCCAGCCTGGGCAACAGAGAGAGACCCTGTCTCAAAAAAAAAAAAAACAAAACAAAGATTCAAAGATTTACCTAAACTTTGTTTTAATAAAAAGTACTTCAAAACTAGAAGGAAGCCTTGACATCAAAATTTGAGAAATCCTATGTGATGTTATTAGCATACTCATTTCTTTTTCTTTAAAGACTTAAAGCAATTTCTTAAAATATATAAATACTAGCAAAATATACTCTTTTTGTACATGAATCAAACAACAGAGAAGTACACAGAGCAAAACATGGTTTTTATTCATTCTCTTCTATTAATCTCTCTAAAGGAAATTGGGCACCTGTAATCCCAGCACTTTGGGAGGCTGAGGCGGGTGGGTCACTTTGAGGTCAGGAGTTCAAGACCAACCTGGCCATCGTGGTGAAAACCCATCTCTACTAAAAATACAAAAATTAGCCAGGCTGGTGGTGTTCACCTGTAATCCCAGCTACTCAGGAGGCTGAGGCAGGAGAATCGTTTGAACCTGGGAGGCGGAGGTTGCAGTGAGCTGAGATCGTGCCACTGGATTCCAGCCAGGGGCGACAGAGTGAGACTCTGTCTCAAAAGAAGGAAAACGGGAGAATTAGATATTCTCTTATCCCTTTTCTGTTTTTTTTTCTTTTACTCTAATTGTAATCATGCTATTAGCATTATTCTGTGACTTCCTTCTTTAAAAAAAAAAAGTGGCTGGGTGCAATGGCTCATATCTGTAATCTCGGGACTTTGGGAGGCTGAGGCCGACAGATCACTTGAGGTCCCGAGTTCGAGATCAGCCTGGACAACATAGTGAAACCCTGTCTCTACTAAAAATACAAAAATTAGCTGGGCGTGGTGCTGCATGCCTGTAGTCCCAGCTACTTGGGAGGCTGAGGCAGGAGAATTGTTTGAACCTGGGAGGCAGATGTTGCAGTGAGCTGAGATCCTGCCACTGCACTCCAGTCTGGGAGACAAAAAATGATACGGCTTGGAGATCTTTCCATTTACATAGATGTCTATATCAGAATTAATAGCTGTGCGATATTTTATGGTATGTATATGGCATAATTTATTTAACCATGCTCCTCTTTTTTTTTTTGAGATGGGGGTCTCACTCTGTCACCCAGGAGTGCATCTTCATTTTCCCCAAGACTGCTGAAATGGAGTTTGCCAAATTGTGGCCAAAATAGTTAAATTTTAAACTATTTTTAGACTGTATTTCCTTTACTTCACAACATATGTTGAACCATGTCCAAGCAGTTATAGACTTATCTGGATGAATCATTATAAAGCTACTTTGTGTGTGTGATTTTCTCCCCCTGGGAAAAATTGCCTATCTTGGGTGTCCTTGGGTGGTGTATATGATAGGCACCCTGTATTTGCAGGAGATCTGGTCAGTAATAACAAAGAAGTGTATGGCAATTTCATGGTTTTATATTGACCAAATCTCAGAATAAAATACAAGGAAAAGGAAATTCACAATTTTTCATATTTAAAATTAAAATAACTTCTTAGGCCGGGCGTGGTGGTTCATGCCTGTAATCCCAGCACTTTGGGAGGCCAAGATGGGAGGAATGCTTGAAGCCAAGAGTTCAAGACCAGCCTGGTCAACATAGCAAAACGCTATCTCTATTTACTAAAAAAAAAAAAAAAAAAGGCATTATAAAAAATAAAATAACTTTTTATTTATGCTTGGTTTGTTTAATAAACTTATAAAGGTCAATCAGCTAGGGCCACCAGCCTTTATTTTGGTACTGGTAGAGAATGAGTGCATGCAGTCATTTTTCACTTTAATTACCTAACTGCATATTTGATATGAAAGAATGGTCACTATGTCTTTTTATCATGCGGAAAAAAATAGCAGGATGGGCAACAGGATCCTACTTGCACAGGCTACAGATCCACGGGGATATGTAGTGGATAAAAAGGGAAAGGTCTCTGAGTAATTGCATGTTAAGTTAGAAATGTTGAAACTAAGTATTTAAAAATAAGTTACTACAGTTTTATATGTTGACATTGTGTGCATTATGTGTTCTTTTTTTCAGTAAGAAAATCATTTTTGAGTTATAACAAAACCATCTGGGGCCCTTTGGAACTGGTGGAGAAGCTGTACCCCGAAGCAGAGGAAATAGGAGCCAGTGTCCGGGATCTACCTGGTCTGAAGTAAGGAGGCTTATTACTTGTTCATCCCTAGCCACAGAAGTGTATTCATTGTTCCTCCAAAGTACCTCACACTCTAGCTTATTGTCTTCTCTTAGTCTTAAGTCCCCTTCTTCTAATCCTCTTGTAATAAAATTATGTTCATTCTTTATGGCTCAACTCAAATCCCATTTCCTTTATGAAGTTTTTCTTAGCCTCTTCGATCAGACTTAACCACTCACCATTCTGCCTTGTATTGTAGGAAATTGAAAGTCCTTTTAAGATAGGCTATATCAATTATGCATCTTTGTTTTCTGAGTGTTAAATTAGTTTGCCTGTAGTAGAAAGTCAGTAAGTATTGATGAAAGACTGATTTAGGCTGAATCCAGGGCACAGGCTCAGGAGATTCCAGTTCTCAGATAAGCCACTTATATACATGGTGTAAATTTCTTTGCTTCTTCTGAAAATTGGTACCTATAATGTCACCAGCCTGTTTCATCAGACAAATGTATGTAAAATATCTTAAAAGTTGGAGTATGTTAGCTAAGAATACTTTCATGAGTATTGAAAATTTTTTGTAGGTGTCAAGTGTTAAGACTCAGTTCTTATATTCTTTTTTTCTTTTTTTTTGAGACGGAGTCTCGCTCTGTCACCCAGGCAGGAGTGCAGTGGCACGATCTCGGCTCACTGCAACCTCTGCCTCCTGGGTTCAAGTGATTCTCCTGCCTCAGCCTCCTGAGTAGCTGGGACTACAGGCGCCCACCACCACGCCTGGCTAATTTTTTTGTATTTTTAGTAGAGATGGGGTTTCACCATGTTAGCTAGAATGGTCTCAATCTCCTGCCCTTGTGATCCGCCCACCTCAGCCTCCTATTACTGCTGGGATTACAGGCGTGAGCCACCGCGCCAAGCCTATATTCTTTTTTTTTTTTAATTTTCTTTTTAATTTTTATTTTCTTTATTTTTTTTGAGATGGAGTCTTGCTATGTCGCCCAGGCTGGAATGCAGTGGTGCGATCTCGGCTCACTGCAACCTCCGCCTTATGGGTTCAAGCAATTTTCCTGCCTCAGCCTCCCGAGTAGCTGGGATTACAGGTGCATGCCACCATGCCTGGCTGATTTTTTGTATTTTTAGTAGAGACAGGGTTTCACCATGTTAGCCAGGATGGTCTTGATCTCCTGACCTTGTGATCCGCCCGCCTTGGCCTCCCAAAGTGCTGGGATTACAGGCGTAAGCCACCATGCCTGACCGGTTCTTATATTCTTTAGAGTGTAATTAAAATGTAAGCATTCTCTTTTGTTTATCTTTATTTTATTTTATTTTATTTTGAGACAGAGAGTCTCACCCTGTTGCCCAGACTGGAGTGCAGTGGCGCAATCTCGGCTCACTGCAACCTCTGCCTTCCAGGTTCAAGTGATTCTCGTGCCTCAGCCTCCCAAGTAGCTGGGATTACAGGCATGTGCCACCATCGATACCTGGCTAATTTTTGTATTTTTAGTAGAGATGGGGGTTTTGCCATATTGACCAGGCTGGTCTTGAACTCCTGTCCTCAATAGTGATGGAATTGGCCCGGCGCAGTGGCTCAGGCCTGTAATCTCAGCACTTTCGGAGGCCGAGGTGGGCGGATCACCTGAGGTCGGGAGTTCGAGACCAGCCTAAACAAAATGGAGAAAGCCTGTCTCTACTAAAAATACAAAATTAGCCGGTGTGGTGGCACATGCCTGTAATCCCAGCTACTCAGGAGGCTGAGGCAGAAGAATTGCTTGAACCCGGAGGTGGAGGTTGCAGTGAGCCGAGATCATGCCATTGCACTCAAGCCTGGGCAATAAGAGCGAAACTGTCTCAAAAAAAGTGCTGGTATTACAGGCATGAGCCACCACGCCCAGCCTCCCTTTAGTTTATCTTAATTCTTGTTAATGGGATAACTTTTTTTGCATTAAGGATTTTCTGTAAGGTTATTCGTTTGTTTTCTCATAGTTTTACAACTTAGGGTTTGTATATGTTGTGGGGAATATGGTAGTGTTTTGCTGTTATTTTGTTGTTGAATGTTCAAATGTTTGTAAACTGGACTTAACTGAGTGATAAAAGTAAGTGGCTACTGTTGAGCACTGTGTTAGAGTAATAAGGTACCTGTTTTACATGAATTATCTCCTTTAGTGCTTAAATCAGTCTTACAGGTAGAGGTTATTATTATAATTGTATGGATGTAAAAAATAAATGCCAGATAAATTATAGTTAAAAAGTGGCAGAGGCAGGATTTAAACCCAGTTTTTTTTTTTTTTTTTTTTGGAGACAGAGTCTCGCTCTGTCGCCCAGGCTGGAGTGCAGTGGCGCAATCTCGGCTCACTGCAAGCTCTGCCTCCCAGGTTCACGCCATTCTCCTGCCTCAGCCTCTCCGAGTAGCTGGGACTACAGGCGCCTGCCACCACACCTGGCTAATTTTTTGTATTTTTAGTAGAGACGGGGTTTCACCATGGTCTCGATCTCCTGACCTCGTGATCCGCCCGCCTCGGCCTCCCAAAGTGCTGGGATTACAAGCGTGAGCCACCGCGCCCGGCCTTAAACCCAGTTTTTAGAGTTAAATATATAGTGACTGGGTGTGATGGCTCACGCCTGTAATCCCAGCACTTTGGGAGGCCGAGATGGGTGGATTGCCTGAGCCCAAGAGTTTGAGACCAGCCTGGGCAACATGGCAAAACCCCATGTCTACTAAAAATACAAAAAAATTAGCTGGTTGTGGTGGTGCACGCCTGTAGTCCCAGCTACTCGGGAGGCTGAGGCAGGAGAATTGCTTGAACCTGGGAGGCAGAAGTTGCAGTGAGCCTAAATCGCATCACTACATTCCAACATATGAAAGCATGTATTCATATTTTGTTAAAAAGCCAGACTCTACGATAGTAAAACCTGTTTTCTGATGTTCATTAAAATGCTAAGCTATAAGAAACGCATTAATTATTAGAAGTGAAGATCAAGTCTCTTCCTGTACTATCTGCCAAAATGTTCCCTGCATAAGAAAATATAAAAGTGTGAATGATACCACTCTCTTTAAAAAAAAAAAGTGGTTGGCCGGGCGCGGTGGCTCACGCTTGTAATCCCAGCACTTTGGGAGGCCGAGGCGGGCGGATCACGAGGTCAGGAGATCGAGACCACGGTGAAACCCTGTCTCTACTAAAAATACAAAAAATTAGCCGGGCGTGGTGGCGGGCGCCTGTAGTCCCAGCTACTCGGAGAGGCTGAGGCAGGAGAATGGCATGAACCCGGGAGGCAGAGCTGGCAGTGAGCCAAGATCGCGCCCCTGCACTCCAGCCTGGGTGACAGAGCGAGATTCCGTCTCAAAAAAAAAAAAAAAAAGTTGCTTTTAAAAAAATCATTATTATATTTTATGGAGACTGAGTCTCTCTCTGTTGCCCAGGCTGGAGTGCAGTGGCGTGATCTTGGCTCACTGCAACCTCCACCTCCTGGGTTCAAGCGATTCTCCTGTCTCCGCCTCTCGAGTAGCTGGGATTATGGGCTCATGCCACCATGCCTGGCTAATTTTTGTATTTTTAGTGGAGACGGGGTTTCACCATGTTGGCCAGGCTGGTCATGAACTCCTGACCTCAAGTTATCCACCTGCCTTGGCCTCCCAAAGTGCTGGGATTACAGGCATGAGCCACCATGCCAGGCCGCTTTTATTTTTTATTTATTTATTTTTTTTGAGACGGAGTTTCACTCTTGTTGCCCAGGCTGGAGTGCAATGGCATGATCTCGGCTCACTGCAACCTCCACCTCCTAGGTTCAAGCGATTCTCCTGCCTCAGCCTCCTTAGTAGCTGGGATTATAGGCATGTGCCCCCACACCTGGCTAATTTTGTATTTTTAGTAGAGACGGTGTTTCTCCATGTTGGTCAGGCTGGTCTCAAACTCCCGACCTCAGGTGATCCGCCCGCCTCGGCCTCCCAAAGTGCTGGGATTACAGGCGTGAGCCACCGCGCCCGGCCCACTTTTATTTTTAATAACAGATAGAACTTGGGTAAGAGAGGTATGAGATTTAATTTCTTAAGTGCAACAGGATTAAAGAAACATTTGAAAACCAGTAAGCAGCACAGTGATTTCTCTTTAATTACTAGCCTGGCACCCTCTTAGCTTTGTTATGATTTTTAAAATTCAGATATAATGTTACCTAGGTTTTTGAAGGCATTATGATGCCTTATTGTTGAAATTTTTTTTTTTTGAGACCAAATCTTACCTTGTTGCCCAGGCTGGAGTGCGATGGTGCAATCTTGCCTGACTGTAACCTCCGCCTCCCGGGTTCAAGTGATTCTCCTGCCTCAGCCTCCTGAATAGCTGGGATTATAGACACCCACCACCAAGCCCAGCTATTTTTTGTGTTTTTAGTAGAGACGGGGTTTCACCATGTTGGCCAGGCTTCTTTCGAACTCCTGACCTTGTGATCCGCTAGCCTCAGCCTCCCAAAGTGCTGGGATTACAGGTGTAAGCCGCTGGGCCCGGCCTGGTGAAGTTTTAATATTTATTTTTAGAGGGCTAAGCCCATTCAAACTAAATATTTCTTTTTTTTTTTCTGAGACAGGGTCTCACTCTCTCGCCCAGGCTCGAGTACAGTGATGCAATCACTGTCACTGCAGCCTCTGCCTACTGGGCTTAAGCAACCTCCTGCCTCAGCCTCTTGAGTAGCTGGGACTATAGGAACATGCCACCACACCTGGCATTTTAATTTTTTTTTTTATTTTTTAATTTTAATTGTATTTTTAAATTTAATTTATAATTTTTTTTTATATAGAGACAGGGTCTCCCTATGTTGTCCAGGCTGTTCTCTAACTCCTGGACTCCAGTGATCCTCCCACCTTGACCTCTCAAAGTGTAGGGATGACAGGTGTCAGCCACCGTGCCCACATAAATATTTCTCATAGAAGTATTCTCACCACAGTCCTGCGCTGCATAACATTTCATTCAATGATGGTGGTTCCAAAAGATTATAATACTATATTTTTACCATTTCCATGTTTAGATATGTTTAGATACACAAATACTTAACAATTGTGTAATAATTGCCTACAGCATTCAGTACAATAGCATGCTATATAGGTTTACAGCCTAGGAACAATAGGGTATACTATATAGCATAGGTGTGTATAACATCGTGGTTTGCAAATGTACACTGCATGATGAAATTACCTAACAACGCATTTTTCTGAAAGTATCATTAAGTGACACACTACTGTGTTTAGAGAGTCATTTCTTCCAAGACATTAAATAGTACCTGGATGTCCTACAGGAGGAACAGATTTACCCAGCTCTCAGGGATTAGTTTGTGTGCTCAAAAAGATAAACCTATAAAAATGAAAACAAAACTATTATAAAAATGCCCTTTTTCCTTGTTAATGTGTACCTCTAGAGATATAAGATGTGATCTTTGGGCTAGGGCTGTTTTCTAATCAATTGGTTCTTTTCTTTAGGACCCCTCTGGGTCGAGCAAGAGCATGGCTTCGATTAGCCCTCATGCAAAAAAAAATGGCCGATTACTTACGTTGCTTGATTATTCAGAGGGATCTCTTGAGGTTAGTACTATTAAGTCGTGATCTTTTCATTTTTTATTTTATTTATATGCTGTCTTCCAAAAAGGATTTAAGATGTAATATGAAAGGATACATAACATATAATAAAATGATATAAAATAAAAGGAGGAGCAAAATGAGACAGAAAAACATGATGGAGGCATAACATGGATCAGGAACTAGCCTTACGTATGAATACCATAAGCTTTGTTATCAGCCAGGATGGGGAAATTTATATATATTACATTTCTTTCTCTTTGTTTAAAAATTTTTTCTTTTGCCCTGCCTGGAAACTGCCATATATAGTACATTTCTGTTAGTTTTATTTTTCTGAATATGGTTAATTCTATGGATAAAAATTTGTGTTGGAATTTGTGGCTTTAATTTCATAGGCTTTTTGTTTTTTGTTTTTTGTTTTAGAATTTGAATATCCATATTATTGCTTCAACTGTATTGTGGGCACACTTTAAATTGAAGTCCAAACATTTATTTTGGCTGGGTGTGGTGGCTCACGCCTGTAATCCCAGCACTGTGGGAGGCCGAGGCAGGTGGATCACTTGAGGTCAGGAGTTTAAGACCAACGTAGTGAAACCCCGTCTCTACTAAATAAACACAAAAATTAGCTGGGTGTGGTGGCACATGCCTGTAATCTAGCTACTTGGGAGGCTGAGGCAGGAGAATCACTTGAACCTGGTAGAGGGAGGTTCCAGTGACCTGAGATCAGGCCACTGCACTCCAGCCTGGGTGATAAGAGTGAGACCCTGTCTCAAAAAAATCAAATAAAATAAAACGAAGGCCAAACATTTATTGAAGACAGATTTTCAGAGCAAGGCAATCAGTTCTCCAAGGGAGTGGGCCCATGGTGGCCCTCCATTCATTCTTGTTCTGTTAGAGTGCCTCTCTGATGTTGTGGAGAATTTAGTCCTGGTTTTGGTTTTACTTGTGATGCTGGTTTTACATTGTGGTTTTCCCAGTTGTTAAACGAGAATGACCATACATTAAGCACCCATGGCTTCTCAATATTCTGAAGGATAATGAAAGTGATTATATAATGTACATGGGACTTATTAAAGAAGGCATGAGACAGTGATAACTACTTCTCTGAATGTATGTTGATGAGACTTAGTTTTTGGACTGTCCTATTTCTTTCACAACTCTCTTTTTGAACAGTTTTTAGAATGTAGATATCCCAAAGTGTATTTAATTGATGATTATCTATTAAGATTTATAATATACCTATCAAATGCATTGACTTGAACGTGGGCTTTGAAATGTTGCATATGTTCATTTTCCACCTTAGTCTTTATCCCAAGGGTCTTAATAAATCCAAGGATTGAAAATTCAACTCTAATAAAATATAATCAGATCAGCAGCAGTCACTATATCCATCTGAGTCAGAAACATCCCAGGGCTCAGTGTTGCCTCTTTTTATTTTTTATTTCTTTGAGATGGAGTCTTGTTCTGTTGCCCAGGCTGGAGTGCAGTGGTGTGATCTTGGCTCACTGCAACCTCTGCCTCCCGGGTTCAGGCAATTCTCCTGCCTCTGCCTTCCAAGTAGCTGGAATTACAGGCGTGTGCCACCACGCCTGGCTAGTTTTTGTATTTTTAGTAGAGATGAGGTTTCACCATGTTGGCCAGGTTGGTCTTGAACTCCTGACCTCAAGTGATCCTCCCGCCTCGGCCTCCCAAAGTGCTGGGATTACAGGCCTGAGCCACCGTGTCTGGTGCCACTTTTTCTTTTCATCCCTCCTTGCTCCTCTTTTCTCTCTCTCAAAAAAAATTTCCCTCTTTTATCTCCTTCAGTCCTTTTGATTTTTCAATAGAGACATTTAAATTTAAAAAATATAAAAAGTTGGCCAGGTGTAAATATAAAAAGTTACAGACTCACTCTTGTAATCCCAGCACTTTGGGAGGCTGAGGCCCGCGGATCACGAGGTCAGGCGATCAAGACCATCTTGGCTAACACGGTGACACCCCATCTCTACTAAAAATACAAAAAATTAGCCGGGTGCGGTGGCGGGCACCTGTAGTCCCAGCTACT
This sequence comes from Hylobates moloch, assembly GCF_009828535.3. Classification (NCBI taxonomy): domain Eukaryota; kingdom Metazoa; phylum Chordata; class Mammalia; order Primates; family Hylobatidae; genus Hylobates; species Hylobates moloch. The sequence goes on from NW_026652278.1 coordinate 84,822,017, forward strand.
CGGGAGGCTGAGGCAGGAAAATGGCGTGAACCTGGGAGACGGAGCTTGCAGTGAGCCGAGATAGCGCCACTGCAGTCCAGCCTGGGTGAAAGAGTGAGACTTCGTCTCAAAAAAAATAAATAAATAAAAATAAAAATAAAAAATATAAAAAGTTATTCACATGTATAAAAGCTAATTTGAAGGTACCTAACTGAGATGGCTTCCGTTTCTGTGAGGTAGAAGGTTAGGAAGATAATGGTGATTTTAAATTTTAGTTTTTGAAATAAATTTGTGATTTAAAGTCCTTATTTTTTAAATTTTCACAGTGAGTTTTATGAGTATCATGCACTAATGATGGAAGAAGAAGGAGCAGTAATTGTTGGGCTGCTGGTTGGCCTGAATGTGATCGATGCTAATCTGTGTGTGAAGGGAGAGGATTTAGACTCACAAGTAAGTGAAAGTGACTAGTGCCAAATGCAGAGTGTTTTCAGTTTGCACAGTTCCTCCTCGATCAGGTGTCATTTGAAGTTGTAAACAGGACTGTTAAACACTAAAGGAATATTAAGGGTGACATTCAGTAAAGGTACTTCTGATAAAGTATTTTCTCCCCTTTAAATTAAAAAAAACTTTATTTACTTCAGGTTGGAGTGATTGATTTTTCTATGTATTTAAAGAATGAAGAAGATATTGGAAATAAAGAAAGGTATGATTTTCATAAGTTATTTCACATACTGGGTTTTTTATATATCTTTTTACAAATCATTGTAAGATCCGTCTATTTATAGTGTGGTTTTATTTTGTTGTTTTCCCCCCTGTGACTTCTTCATTTCATTTTCACTTCCATTACAAGCTTTACAAAGCAGATTATGGAAAATCACTTAGGAGAAGGAGGTTTTATTAATAGTATGAAGTGGGACCTTTGGTTATACCTATGGTTACTGAGACCCATTTTAATAGCTGTTTTTGGAATAAAAGAGATGAAAGCTTATTATTCACAAGTTTGCAAATACTGGTTTACTTCAAGATCGAACTATTTTTTTTTTTTTTTTTTTTTTGAGACAGAGTCTTGCTCTGTTGCCCAGGCTGGAGCACAGTGGTTCCATCTTGGCTCACTGCAACCTCTGCCTCCTGGGTTCAAGCGATTTTCCTGCCTCAGCCTCCCCAGTAGCTGGAATTACAGGCACCCGCCACCATGCCTGGCTAATTTTTGTTATTTTTAGTAGAGACAGGGTTTCACCACGTTGGCCAGACTGGTTTCGAACTCCTGGACTCAAGTGACCTACCTGCCTTGGCCTCCCAAAGTGCTGGGATTACAGGGGTGAGCCACTGTGCCCAACCCTAATTATGTTTAAATTTAATATACGCTAATGGTATTGTTAAGTCTATTATTAGCAAGTAATTTATTCAACAAAGGTTATAGATACTTAGTACACAGCTTACTGTTATTCTTATGTTTTATTTTAAAGGCAAGACAATGTTTTATTATTTTAGTTTTATAATAATTTTAGATGATTTAGATTTTTTTTGCACTTAATAAATACCTTTTCAACTAGCACAAAGCTACTTTTTTCCTCATTTAGGAATGTTCAAATTGCTGCCATATTAGACCAAAAGAATTATGTTGAAGAATTAAATAGACAACTGAAGTAAGTATTATGGATACTTAGCACATTTATGAATATTGTCTTAGGTTTTTGTTTTTTTCCCTTCAGTTCAGCTTACCGTATTCCTTTCTTCTAAGAGTGAGAAGGGGTTGAAGGCATAGAGAGAAAATGGAAAGTAAGAATACAGAGAATTACTGGAGATAATTCATTTTAAGCAGAAAATGAGAGTCAGTTTTTTTTTTTTTTTTTTTTTTTGAGATGAAGTCTCACTCTATTGCCAGGCTGGAGTGCAGTGGCGTGATCCTGGCTCACTGCAACCTCTGCCTCCCAGGTTCAAGTGATTCCCCTGCCTCAGCTTCCTGAGTAGCTGGGACTATAGGCGCGCACCACCACACCTGGCTAATTTTTTTTTTTTTGTATTTTAGTAGAGACGGGGTTTCACCATGTTGGCCAGGATGGTCTCAATCTTCTGACCTTGTGATCTGCCCGCCTTGGCCTCCCAAAGTGCTGAGACTATAGGCGTGAACCACCACGCCCGGCCTGAGAGTCAGGTTTTTAAAACAGTATCTTCATCAGATTTAAATAGAACTTAAAACTTACTGCTGTACCCTTGACAAAAAAGGCTAAGGTAAAAGTTTGTATCACTTTGACGGTTCAAAAATTCATTTTTCCTACTTCAAAGGGCTTCATATGTAAATGTGGCTGTCTGTCATCTTCTGTGGTGGAAGTTTTTGCCTTCTTACATTGTCAACTGGCCATTGAAGCCATCAGTGAATACTCTTGTTGAGAAGAATTTTTGAGACCTGTATGTAAAATAGTAAAGTGCAATTCTAATAGAAATATATGAGATGTGGCCAGGCGCAGTGGCTCATGCCTGTAGTCCCACTTTGGAAGGCCGAGGCAGGTGGATCACCTGAGGTAAGAAGTTCGAGACCAGCCTGACCAGTATGGCGAAACCTCGTCTCTACTAAAAAATACAAAAATTAGCCGGGTGTGGTGGTGGACACCTGTAATCCCAGCTACTTGGGAGGATGAGGCAGGAGAATCACTTAAACCTGGGAGGTGGAGGTTGCAGTGAGTTGAGATCGTGCCATTGCACTCCAGCTTGGGCAACAAAAGTGAAATGTGAAACTCTATCTCAAAAAAAAAAAAAAAAAAGAAAGAAAGAAAGAAATATATGAGACACATAGTATGAGACGCATAGGTTTTTTGTTTTGTTTTGTTTTGTTTGAGACAGTCTCGCTCTGTTGCCCAGGCTGGAGTGCAATGGCACCATCTCAGCTCACTGCAACTTCTGCCTGTCCCCAGGGTTCTAGCGATTCTCCTACCTCAGCCTCCCGAGTGGCTGGGATTACAGGTGCCCGCCACCACGCCCAGCTAATTTTTTTGTATTCTTAGTAGAAACGGGGTTTTGCCATGTTGACCAGACTGGTCTTGAACTCCTGACCTCAGGTGATCCACTTGCATCTGCCTCCCAAAGTCCTAGGATTACAGGCGTGAGCCACCACACCTGGCCTTTTTTTTTTTTTTTTTTTTTTTTTTTGAGACAGGGTCTCACTGTTGCCCAGGCTGGAGGGTGGAGGGCAGCGGCATGATCAGGCTCACCACAGCCTTGACCTTTCAGGCTCAAGCGGTCCTCCTGCCTCAGTCTCCCAAGTAGCTGGGACCACAAGTGTGCACCACCATGCTTAGTAATTTTAAATTTTTTCATAGAGATGAGGTCTCACCGTGTTGCTCAGGCTAGTCTTCAACTCCTGGGTTAAAGCAATCCTCCCACCTCAGGCTCCCAAAGTGCTGAAATTACAGGCATGAGCCATTGTGCCCAGCCACATAGGTAATTTAAAATTTCTGGTAACTACAATAAAAATGTAAAAAAAACCCAAAAAATTATAAATATATTTTATTTTACCCAGTATTCCCCAAATATTCTTCCAACGTGCAATCAATATAAAAAGTTAGGGGACAGGCACTGTGTCTCACTCCTGTAATCCCAGCACCTTGGGAGGCCAAGGCGTGTGGATCACTTGAGATCAAGAGTTCGAGGACAGCCTGGCCAATATGGTAAAACCCCATCTCTACTAAAAAATACAAAAATTAGCCAGGCATGGTGGCACGTGCCTGTAGTTCCAGCTACTCGGGAGACCGAGGCAGGAGAATTGCTCGAACCCGGGAGGTGGAGATTGCAGTGAGCCGAGATCACGCCATTGCACTCCAGCCTGGACGACGTAACGAGACTCCATCTCAAAAAAAAAAAAAAGGTCAGGTGTGATGGCTCGTGCATGTAATCCCAGCACTTTGGGAGGCTAAGGCAAGAAGATCTCTTGAGCCCAGGACTTCAAGGCTGTAGTGAACTATGATCGCATCACTGCATTCCAGCCTCGGTGACACAGTGAGACCTTGTCTCAAAGAAAAAAAAAAAAAAACGATTATTAGCCTGGCATGGTGGTACAAGTCTATAGTCCTAGCTACTTTGAGGCTGAGGCAAGAGGATCACCTGAGCCCAGGAGTTTGAGATCAGCCTGGGCAACATAATGAGACCCCCATCTCTTAAAAAACAATTACTATTAATAACATATTTTATACTCTTTTTTTTTGGCACTGTCTACAAAATCCAATATATATTTTACCCTTACAGCACATTTCAATTTGGACTAGCCACATTTTAAGTGTTTAGTAGCCACATGTGGCTCATGGTGGCCATACTGGACAGCACAGGTATAGTGAGTAATATTTGCTATGTAATTAGAAATGAACTGTTTTCATTGATCTCATTTAATAATTAGTAAATATTCTCTGGGTGATAGGATTATGAATAATTTTTATTTTATTCTTTGTACTTTTCTATATTTTCTGAGTACTGCTCAAAGAATATGTATTATAATCAGAAAATACAATTGAACATTTTCCCATTTTAGGACAAGAAACTAATAAGCTGTGACTCTTGCTTTTCCTCTAAAGTTGGAGAAATAGGAAAGACTTCATATCAGTCTTTTTTAAATGGAGTTTTAATAGAAATCATAGGAAATATATGTATATTTTGTAATTTGTATTTCTGAGATTGTATTTCTAAATGCAAACTTGTGTTTCTTAATTATTTATGTTTAAACTTCTAATCACTTTTTGGTAACAGGTAATATTAATATATTCATATGGCTCAAACTTCAAAAGGCACAAAAGGAACGTAAAACAAAAGTCTGCCTCTCCCTGATCTTCATCAATCTAGTTTCCCTCTTCATGAGTAATTAATATATTAGGTTCTTGTGTATCCAGAGATACTTTATGCTCATAGCAATAATATGTATATCTATTCTCATATCTCTTCCCTCTCCCTCTTCTTACATATTAGGTAGCATACTTTCACACTACTCTATACCTTACTATTTTCACTTAACTTTTTTTTTTTTTGAGACAAGAGCTCTTTGTGTTGTCCCTGGCCTGGGTGCAGTGGTGCAGTCTCAGCTCACTGCAACCTCCACCTACTGGGCTTAAGCGATCCGCCTGCCTGGGCCTCCCGAAGTTCTGGGATTCCAGGTGTGAGCCACCATGCCTGGCCAACGATTTATCTTGGGGTTATTCCATTTAGTTCAAAAGAATTTTCTTTTTGAGACGGAGTTTCGCTCTTTCACCCAGGCTGGAGTGCAGTGGCGTGATCTCCACTCGCTGTAACCTCTGCCTTCCAGTTTCAAGTGATTCTCCTGCCTCAGGCTCCTGAGTAGGGGATTACAGGTACCCGCCACCATGCCCGGCTAATTTTTTGCG
>NW_026652278.1:84827458-84933990 GCF_009828535.3 Hylobates moloch
CATTGACTCCAGTGAAGTGATTTTACAGCCAGAGCTGTTTTAAGATCAGTGCAAGGCACTGTACACATATTTGTGGGTGGAGAAGTAGAATTTGAGGAAGGAAGGAGCATAGCTTAGTTTTGAAGTTTTTGTTCCATAGCTTCTTGGGCTTCTGGTGAAATGGAATGTGTGGAAGTAGGAGCACAGGTAACTATGCTAGGCAGGGCAGCCCTGTGAGTTAGGTTCTACTGCTATCTTGGTTTTACAGAGTGAGGAAGTGAGGCACAGAGAGGTTAATTAACCTCTTAAGTGTTGTGGTCTAAGGCACAGAGGCACAGTTCCAGGCAAGGTTCATCTGAATCTTAAGTCCTCACTCTTTGCCACCATCCTCCACTGCTGAGACCATCCCTGTGAGTCCTGCCACTCTCCTCCCCTGGTCCATATTCACTGCTGCTCAGTGAGGCCAAGGAAGCCAGTGGTCATGTCCCCAAGAGGATATCTCTCCCCTCCTGAGAATCTTTCTCATACATCTCAATTCTGAGATACAGATTGAGAAGCACCTCAGCAAATCCACTGCATGGAAGGCAAAACAACCTTGATCCACAGCAATGACCACAAGCAAGGGAAGCCTGGCTATGAGCACAGTCATAACGTCGTTCAAGTTGAGGGATTCAAAGTGTTCCATGTCCACCTGAGTATCCTCAGATCCTGCTGACATCACCGGTGGAGGTCTTCTGCTGATTGATATAAATCATTTTCAAACCCAGCAATGCATTGATGACTGTTAATTCCATGCTCCTCAAACTTGCCCAGAAATGCCTCTAATAGGGTAAGAGAAAGAGAAGACACCTCAGTATGTATCCTATGGCAGTGCATCTCAAAAATGATACTTATTTAAAGGCTCTGTTTTTAGGTAAAAAGAAATTATTCAAATGTATTCTGAAAATGTTATTGGTTTTAATATAAAATCATATGTTCTCCAAATCTTTAAGTGAGATTGGAGATCCAGGAAGATGTATCTTGATATTCTTGATCATTTGGTTTAATGCAGCTACCCACAGGCAGTACTCTAATTTAGGATCCATGAATCTTCAGGTCATACTGGCCTTTCAAAGGATGTTCTGAATGCCCCTATAAGTGATTGATAAGAACTTTTCGGTGAGATAAAATAGCTCTTATTCAGGATATGTTTGTGTGTATATACATTCTATGTCTTCTATTCTCTACATTTTCATTAATTCCATGTAGAAAAGTAGAGGCTAGGGACCCTGTCCTTCCCAGGGTCACTGCCATTAAGCCCTGTGGGTGACCACTTGTCTTTAGCACCTGTGAGTCCCACTGTTGGGGTGGGAGGAGTCTTTATCAACAGCAGCAACAATAACTAGATGTCTCCAGCTTATGATTCCTGCCATCTGGGAGGCTACAGAAAAGACCGAGTGCCAGGATGGTCTCCAGGACTTCCAGGACTTCCAGCTCTGAAATTTCTTTTCTCAGTGATAAGGATAAAATAAGCAAATGGCCTGGGCAGTTCCACTCTGTGTAATGGAGGTGGCCTCATTCCCTCCCCAGCCCTGCAGAAGCAGCTGAGGCTCTGGAGCACAACTTAGGCTGAAAATCACCCCCTTCTTCCTGGGGCCCTGACTCTGGCAGGCACCCAGTTCAGCAGTTTGATGTGCAGCTATGTGAACAACACTTTTCATGAGCGATCATCACCCCCTTTCTCTTGTCTATTTGGGCACTAAATTGCTGGTGAACATCCTTCATGATCAACGAGCAACATCTGAGTGTGTCCTGAGTGAAGTTCTGTAAAGATAAGAAGCAGGACTTGCCACCGCATTGTAAGAGAAAGTTTACCCTCATCAATTAATTAAAATAGAAGGCAGCCAATGGGCATTGGGCACAAGGGAATGACGCTTGTATTGGAGCATGATGAAGAGATGTCAGCTTTGTCTCAGCACCAACATCACTATTAACACTTGCTATCTGTCACCAATCAGCAATCTGTTCCCGATGTAATCTGAGAGTTCCATAGCACAGCTCAGTCCTTCCACCTCTGTGAGAAGAGTGGTGTGTAGGCCTTCTGACAGTGGGAGAAAGTTGCACTCTTTGGGACTCAGTTTCTTCTCAAAAGAAATCATCATGTGTCACTGTTAGCTACGTCCAGGATGTTTGAATAAGAATTGTGGTTATAGTAAATACTGTACAAAATCAGTTAGTTATGGGTAATATGTATGGCACTTACCATGTGCCAAGAATCTTTAAAGTTTTTTACATTTAGTAATTCATTTAAGTCTCACAGTAACCCTACAAGGTATATTTTCCTCATTTTAAAGAGGATAAAACTGAGGTACAGTGGTTAAATAATGACTCAATGACAAAAGTGGGATTGGAGTCCCAACAGTGTGGACATGCTTGCTTTGGATTGAATGTTTGTGTCTTGCCCCATATCCCAATGTTACATCCCTAACCACCAATGTGATGGTATTGAGATTAGGGCCTTGAGTAGATAACTAGGGTTAGCCGAGGTCAGGAGGGTGGAGGCCTTATTATGGGATTAGCACCCTTCTAAGAGGGACAGTAGAGGGCTTGCTCATGCTCTCTCTCTCCATGCACAAGAAAGAGCACACAGTGAGAAGGAAGGAGGCCTTCACCAGAACCTGACCATGCCGGCACCCTGATTGCAGACTTCCAGCCTCCAGGATTGTGAGAAGATAAATATCTGTGGTTTAAGTCACCAAGTCTGTGGTGTGTTTTATGGCAACATGAGGTAACCCAGATGATGCGTTTCACCACTGTGTGGTCCAGCCTTTCATGGAAGCTGTCAGCTCCTCAGCCTTGCAAAAAAAAGCTTGCTGGTCACTCTCTTTGGTCCTTTTAGATGCCCTTTCTTAGTGGTGCCTCTACCAGGCCCTTGACTTCATCCTTTTCTGTCAGAGGAAGGGTGAGTAAAGTACCTCCTCCCTATGCATCTGCTGTGGGAAGTGTGGGTAACTCACAGATGATGCCACAGGGCATGTATTCAGGCACCACACGCAGCAGTGAATGAATGAAATGAAATGGTATTTATCCATTCCAGGGCTTGGCTCTGCAGGGCCAAGAGAACAGCCTTAGCTGTACCTTAACCCAGTCCTGGAGAGGCCAACAGGCCATAATCATGGGGAGGAAACCCATCTTTTAAGGGCTCCTCAGGTGGTGACAAGGTGAGGTGGTCATCTGTCCTGTCTTTATCAGTATCTGTCCTAAATACTGTGCTCTGACATTGATGCTAATATTCCATATTATCAGGGCTTTTGTGGAGTTTAGGCCTCTCATTTTTCTCTTCAGTGAGGGGAATAACTTTGCTGTGTCAGCGCAGTGCCTCAGGAGGGTTGCAATCCAGAAACAGTGATTGTTAAAATTGCCTGTAAACACACAATATAAACAATATGCCACAGACACAGAGGCCCCCAGCATAGTTTCTGGAAGCTGAAGTCTCACCTCTGCCAGAGGAGAGTCACAGTGGGAATTGAGGCTTGGCATCTGGGTGCCTCTGAAGCTCTTCCTGTGGCTCCTGTTAGACAATTGACCCTCAAACACAGAAGACAGAGATTGCACATTGTGTTCAGTAATTGTTTTATTTATGTTGTTTCTGAAAATAAAAGACAGTGCAGGCTGCTTATCTTTAAACCACACAGTACCAGTTTTAAACCTGTTCTATTCTAACCTTGGAATGGACTCGCATGTTTCAGCAGCAATATGCTGTTTTCCTGCCTCAGTTTCTCAAATCACACCCTTTGGAGAATGATGTGGAAACTGCCCTGTTTTTACATCGAGATAAAAGCTTCAGGAAGTTACTGGACAGTGGAATTCAGGGGTCATTCTGGATAACACAAAATAACTATTTGATTAGACCAACCATTTGGTCTCTAAAATTGGGTGCTAAAGAGAAAGATAGGAAATTCAAAAAATCACCACCTGTAGAAGAAAAATCAGTTAATAATTTGACAGATTTAAGGGCCTCACCTTTCTCTCACAGAACTTCACCTCATAACACCCTGTTTGGGAAAATTGGAAAATATCTTACCTCCTAGGGGATAAACAAGAGTTTAAATGTTGTCACCAACTCAAACAAAACACCTCATTCTTTATGTTCTGGAGGGAGAGGGAGTCCTTATTTTGCTTCAGAGTTTCCTTTCTGGAGCTTCTTTTTTTAAGTAAAAAAAAGTGTTTAAAGACTAGTTAAGTACAGTATTGAGAAGTAGGGAAAGAATAGAAGGAGGAATTGAATCTGTAATTGACTGTGAACAATCGGTTGAGGTAACTCACTGCCTCCAGATCAGCCTTCTTTCTGAAGCTTGTAACCTCGGTCTGTCCTGAGTCAGTGGAGAGCAACCCCTCTTATGTACGTTCAGTCTTAAGTAGCTCACTGGTGCTGGGGAAGTTCATCAGAGTAGTCCCATCTCATGCACAACCCCATTTCCCCACAAGCCGCTAGAGTGGCTCATATCAGAAAGATGCCATACCAAATGCTGGCAAGGACCTGGAGCAACTAGAATGCATGTGCATTTACTTTGTCCTGACAGCCACTTTGGAGAACTCTTTGGCTGTTTCTTATAAAGCTAAACATAATCTTCCCAAATAACATGGCAATCCCACTTCCACTTGTTTACGTGAAAAAAAATGGAAACATATGTCCACAAAAAAGACTTGTAGAAACTTGTCCATAGCAGCCTTATTATCAATAATAGGTCTAAACTGGAAATAATCCAAACATTCACAAACGAGATTGGATAAAGAAATTGTGATATATTCATACAATGGAATACTATTCCAAAAATAAAATGAATGTGTTACAGGTATGTGTAACAACATGAATTCATCTCAGAGACATTATGTTGAAGCCAGATTCGACATAACTCATGCTTTGTCATTCCATTTACGTGAAGTTTGAGAACAGTCAAAACTTAGCTATGGTGACAGCAGTCAGGGCAGTAATTGCCTATCGAGTGTGGAGATTGACTGAAAAGGGCACAGGAGAACTTTCTGAAATAATAAAAATGTCCTGTATCTTGTTTTGCATGGTAGTTACACAGGTGTAGACAGTTGCTAAAATGCTAAAAACTAAATGTGTAAGATTTGTGCATTTTAGTGTATTTAAATTATAACCCCCAGAAAGCATTGCCTCATTTTCCTGGAGGGTAAATATGCTCGTTAAGAGCATATGGGGATGATTTTGAGAAACCCTTGTTCTGTCATTCTGTCAATAAACCGCCACTAACTTTCCTGGTTTCAAAAAAGCAAGGTCCATTGATGAAACTCCTTTGTGCCTTAGTGACAAATAACATTGATAAGGCCTACTGTCAACAAGAGTGTGTTTGTTATATCTTTTGTTTTTAGTGACTCTGAATTTGTAGGAATGATATTTTCACAGGATTACTCAATCTCACCCACCATTAGTTGCAGGTGACAAGAAAGCTAAGTTGGCACATGTTTGTGCTAGAAGCTGTGGGTTTACGTCTCCTTTGTGCAGGTGTTCCAGACATACCAGTGGCTTGGTATTTAAACATCATGCTCAGGTGTGCAGGGTAGTTTTTGAGTTATAATAGGTATGCAGGTGCTGTGGGATTACTTGGTTGTTTATGTAAAAATTATTTTGCATTCACTTCTGAAATGAGTGCTAGTAGAATCATCCTTAGAGGAGGTTCCAAGGCATTAAACTGAGATGCTTGCACTGTTTGCTGTAAATTTAAGCTTAAAATTGAAACCAGGTTATCAGCACTTCATGCCAGGAGAGAGTGGGCATGAATGATTTTAGGAAATGAAGAACTAGATTTCAGCCTCGAATTTGCTTCCTCCCTTCTGTGGCAAATTAGTGCGGCCTCACTAAGCACTTTATCTGCCCATGGTAATTTATTTTTCCGGACAGGGTGTCACTTTGTCATCCAGGCTGGAGTGCAGTGGCACAATCATAGCTTAGTGCAGCCTCAGTCTCTTGGGCACAAGCGCTCATCCTCCCTCCTCAGCCTCCCAGTTGCTGGGACTTATAGGTGCACCACCATAACCAGCTAATTTTACTTTTTGTGGAGACAGAAGTCTCACTATGTTTCCTAGACTGGTCTGAAATAGACCATTCTATTTCCTAGAATGGTCTCAAACCGTCCTTCTGCCTCAGCCTCCTAAATTGCTGGAATTTCAGGCATAATTCATCATGCCTAGCCATTTTTTTTCTGCTGCATTGCAGAGTTAGAACAAATTTCATTTCTCCTGCACTGAGAATGTACATTCCCAGCAGATCATGGTTGAGCTCAGCACAACTGCAACTCAGCCAAGCTCTTTGAAGGGTACACAGTTACTAACTGTCAGCGTTGCACAGCCACCTTTAGCAGGTATGTTCAGAACTTACATTCCCACCATTTCTAAAACAGCTCACAGTACCAAGAGAATGGGATTTAACTTTTGACATGCACAGTCATGAAAACCAGTGATTTTGGAAAGCCAAATTGTTGAGAAGATAAGGTGGGGATTCTAACTACAAGTATTTTTACAAATCTGATTGTCGTTGCAGGTTTTGTTTTATTTTGTTGTGTTAATGCTGAGAGTGGAGAATGGATTGGAATATTTGCCTCCCGTGTTTCTTTTTGTTTTGTAACATTGCAAGTGGTCCACATTTTCCTTTATTTAAAATTTAAAGTTGGTGCCTGGGGTTTCTGGTGTTAAATAGAAGTGATACTTCTGCATAAAGTATTATGGAGATGCTCTGTTCCATCCAGGGAGGTGCAGGTGAAAAGAGGGCAGTTCATCCTCCTCACGCTTAGGGCAAGGAGCAGCATGCAGGGGCAGATCAGCAGCTTTGCATGTTGACAGATCCACTCTCTGCTGCAGATGCCTGGGGGAAGTTGCAGACTTAAATTTTCTTTTGTAAAATGGGGGAACACAAACAGATCTTATGTCATGCTGTTTACTCCAGAAAAAAAAAAAAAAAGAAAAGGAAGGAAGGAAGGGAAGAAAGAAGGAAGGAAAATTTTTGTAGTCTGTCACCACATTTATAAATTGCTGGTCCTGGGGCTCTGTGGTGTGTATGATTAGTAGCATGGCTGAAGCTAATGCATTCTCTAATCCTGATCCCCAGGTTCATGAGTGTCTTTCATTAATATTCTTTGTAATTTAACCCCAGAGAGGTGCTGCACAGCTCAATGGCCTTACAATAGACAAGCCTCTAATTCTGTCTTCAGCTCTCACCAGCTTGTGTCCTAATGTATCAAGAATTTCACCCTCCTGAGCCTCACTTTCCTGTAATTTACTGCAGTGGGTTCCTAGGCATATAACACCTAAGAGGTCAGTAGATTGCCTTAGAATGATTTTAGGATTCCAGATCTCAATTCATCTGTAAAAATCAGGGCAGTAGGAAACTTTCTGAGACATACCTTTAAAATTAGTTAAAATGTGTGTTATATTTATAGATCTTAATTTTGAAGACCAGCAACACAGCAGTACTTCCAGATCTCCATATAACCTCTGTTCATTTGGGAGGGGCTTTGTATTTTCAACAGGAGAGTTCAAAGTTCTTTTTTTTTCAGCAACTACAGTTCTAAGTTAAATCTATTTTTATTGATACATGACATTTTACATATTTATGGGATACATATGAGTCATAATCTATTTTAAATAATACCTTAGTGTTGTAAAATCAATAGTACTTTTTAAAATAAATATACCTTGTTAATTATCCCACATGTGTCATCAGAAGTACAGCTTGAACAAGTTCACCTTCCGTGGACCAAGCACCACCCTGGGCATTTCTAGCATGAGCAAAATCCAAGGTCCTGGTTGGACTCCAGAGATGCTGTTTACCTCAGAAGCATGACAATAGGAGGCAGAAGGAGCAGGCAAATCCAACTCCTTTCTTGTAGTTTCCTTGGTTGAGGAGGAAAAGTTGAATTTTAGTATTATGGAGAAGAAACAGAAACTAGAGACAGACAAAGAGATATGACAATACAGTCCTGCCACCCAGATACTTGCTCCCACATACTGTTCCATGTATTTGTTTTGAATATATAAGTGTGTACTTAAAGGTAGGTACTCTCAAGTCCATCAGGGCTTGGATGCCCTCTGTTTTTGAAGTTCCAGAATGTTTTTGCTAAGGTGAGGAAATACCAAAACAGGACTATGAAAATTATGGTATATATTGATGTGTCCCATAACACAGGTGTGACATAATAAAGATGTGTAAGATTATATATATAACTTGTGGGTGCACCTACCTCATCTGGGGATAACACCTCAAGTTTAATTTTGAGGCTTGGGTCAATTGTGCTTCCCTTTCCTTTCATAGGTCCCCTATGAGATGTTGTCATAGATCCCATGTTATGCAATAGCCATAGAATATGACATCTCTGTATTATAATTCTATATTACTTTAATTGCTGCATAGAAGTTCATTGTATGTAAGTGCCACAGTATATTATAGGTGGTCTTCTGGGACATCTATTTCTAGTTTATGTGATAGTATAGCACTCTCATGAATATTCTTGTACTTGATCTTTACACATTTTCTTTTTTCCTTAGGATGAATTCTGAGAGATGTAATTGATTGGGCAAAATGTACTCGCTGTTTGAGGTTTGAAATTTTTCCATCAAAAGCTGGTACTCTTGGTTTTTTAAGACAAAGAGCAAATCCTCCCCTGCCAGGATTGACGTTTGGCTCTTTTTTTTCAAACCTCACTGCTTTTTGGTTTAGTTGTCATAAAATGCCAAGCACCACGAACAGGGCTCTGTGAAGGGGCTCAGAGGTAGGAGGGGTGTGATTAGGAGAAGGCTTGGACTGATGGGCAGTTTGAGTGCTCAGAATTAGAGTGAGGGGGTGGGGGTGCTGCAGGGACAGATGCTGGGCAAAGACACCCTGAAGGGCAAAGGGAACAACAATGGCTGCAGTACTGGCCATTCAGCTGGAGCAAAGGATGGAAACCAGAGTGGGCTGATGATTGGATGCCAGGCCTGAGCCAGGTGAGTCCTGTTGTCATTATACTGTAACGTGAGCTGCTCCAAGCCTCCCTGATTCATAGCACTCCCAGTCCCTGCTGGGGTCCCTGAGAAGGTTAATCTTGCATTAGGCCCTCTGCTGTTTTCCCTCTGTAAGCCTCACTCCACTTTGCAGTGAGTTCTGGTATAACTTCTGTTCCAGTAAGAGCAGATGGTTAAGGACTCCAGAAAAGAAATTTGGTGAACACAAAGGGTTTGTCATACTTTAACTTTTGTCCCTTTCCCAGGTGGCCCATGCTTCTAGGCCAGCCTCCCAATTCCTAGCTTGCTTCATGCTCCTGGCCTTTGCTTAAACCAATCTGTCCTCCCCACCCTGTCATCTCTGTTCAGAGTAAATACCTCCCTCCCTCTGCTTTTGCCCTAAGTTCTTTTTTCAACTCACCTAACATCTAACTTGGCCTTGCAGCTCTGTTTCTCCAAAACTCTCTCTGCCTGTTTCCTCCCAAGCTATCTATGACCAGTGCCAGAAACCAGAAAATCTTCTTGGAAGCTGCACTGTTTGCTGCTCTTCCCTCTCCTTTATCCTTCCACTTGGAATCTCTCTCCTTCTACCTGTCTCTATCTGCTGCAATCCTATTCATCTTTCCAGGTACATTCCTCACTTTTTCATCTTTAAGAAGTCCTCTCAGAAACCGCATAGGATTTTTTCATGATATATGCCATATTCCACTGTGTAATGTAAATTACACCACAAAGTTTTTAATTTCCTGAAGGCAAGAGCTATAACCTAGTCATCTTCCTCTCCTAAGTGGGGAGTATCACCATGCCTTGACCAAGTAGCTATGATATGGGTTCTATCTCCATAAATGAATGAGCAGTGAGGAAAAAGGAGATGATTATGAATGAATGAAGAATCTTAATAAGAAAAAGTTTATTCCACAGTGAAGCAGTGTTGGTGGCTCCAAAAGCTCTCTTTAGGAAGGATTTAGGACAGCATCCTAATCAAAAGGGCCTGGAAGCACTTTGTAAGAGAGAGACAAGATCACATGTCAAACTAGAAGGATGGAGGTGAGAGGAGATAGGGCTCCAGAGTGGAGCAAGCCCCTTCTGTCCCCTTGAACTTCCTGCCAGTGCATAGGTTACCTCTCATTAAATTTAATAGTACTTGCTGCTTTGGTGTAGTGAAATGCATGCCTTGATGAAATTGCATTGCGCCATTTTTAAAAGAATACTCAAACATGTGACTTCTGTTTCTTGCAAGCAACTGTGATCCTGAGCTGTGCACACTTCTGGTTGGGATTATTTCTGGTTTCTACTGTCTGTTTGATTGAAGATGTGGCATGGAGAGCATAAGTTGAAGAGATGAGTGCAGGGCTCATCTATCCCTGGAATTGTCTTTCCCACAACCCCTGACACAGAATATGAGCCATACAGGAATTCTGAAGAAATGGGTCTCTTGCCACCTCCCAGTAAAAGATTATTAAAAAAAAAAGATAAATCTAAACTTGTGCTTTATCTTGATATGAAAATATAGACAGCAATAGAAAAATTTAAAAATTAACTGGGCATGGTGGTGCATACCTGTAGTATCAGCTACTTGGGAAACTGAAGTAAGAGGATCACTTGAACCTTGGAGTTTGAGGCTACAGTAACCTGTCACTGCAGTCCAGCCTGGGCAAGAGAGCAAGACCCTGTATCTTAAAAAGTAGAAAAAGAAAAGAAAGGATATGTTATGATAAGAAAATATATAGACAAAAAGGAGCTTTGAGAGAACCTGTGAGGTCAATAGGGATGCTGCCTTATAGGCAGAGTTTCTAAGTACACACCCATTCTATCAAGTTGAGAAAGTATGACTCAAAATTTATCTCTGTTTATACCTCAAACTGAGTGCTATGTGATCACAAAGATCACAAATATGGCCCAGCTTCACATCCCATGCTTAGAGAAAAACTGTGTATAGGTAAGGCATTTCAAATTTGAAGAGTGAAGTATTCTTCATTTTTGCAAACATCCCAAAATAGATATATTTACAATAAATTCTTATAGAGAGGTAACTTACAGGTCTGTGAGAAAATCAATCACAAAGGTGGCATTATTATGTAGGTAAAATAGAAAATACTACTCAGTTTTTTCTTTTATGTTCTAAAATGTATTACTTCCAAGATATCTTGTGTACAATGTAACTGCAGGGACTGATTTCCAAGATTATGTAAATTTTAATTTTATCCATGTGCAAAAGGAGGGGCTGCTTATGAAACATAATACTGATTGTTGTTTAGGGTGGTCCCAATTTCTCCTGCAAATAGGTGGCAACTTCTTGAAAATTGAGACTGGGCTGGGTGTGGTGGCTCACGCCTGTAATCCTAGCACTTTGGGATGCTGAGATGGGTGGATCACCTGAGGTCAGGAGTTCAAGACCAGCCTGGCCAACATGGTGAAACCCCATCTCTACTAAAATACAAAAATTAGCTGGGCATGATAATGGGTACCTGTAATCCCAGCTACTTGGGAGGCTGAGACGGGAGAATCACTTGAACCCCAGAGACGGTGGTTGCAGTGAGCTGAGATCGTGCCACTGCATTTCACATTCCAGCCTGGGCAGCTGAGCCAGACTCCGTCTTAAAAAAAAAGGAAATTGAGATTCTGAGCTCAGCTTTACTTTAGGCAAACACAATTACTTTGGGTTCCTGATGTTAACAATTGAGATTTTAATTCAAACCTTCTAGGAAAAGACATCAGATTTCATTTTTATCTCACCATTTCTCCCACACTCATTGAGAGTTTTTCTTGCCTGACAGTCAAGGATGTCTTTTGGGACAGTCTTCATTATGGCATTATCTTGACAGCCAATGATAGCTAATGCAAAGAGGGAGGGGAGAAAGAATATTACAGCCATATTTTGTTTTTTTTCTGCCATTACGTTTTTTAACTGTTCATAAAAAAATCAATTTCTTAAATGTTTTGATTTACCACTACTTCCATTTTCTTTGGTAAAACCATGTTCTGAAAATAGCAGAGTCATAATCCTTTGGAAATAAAAAGACTATAGCCAGAAAAGCTGTTTTCTTAATCTAATGGATATACTGTATGAAAATATTAGTTCTGTTATTTGCTTTTTCAACTGATATGCCCAATTGTGACACAACATATTCCCTTACTGAATTTGTTCAGTTTTGCAAAGATAAGTTAGTTTTAGATAAATACAGAATAGTGTTGCCCACAGGAACAAGCTGCTGCCCACCACCTGGCATCACAGCCCCAGAACTCAGCTATTTCCAGGAGGCCACAGCATCTCATTTCTGGGCTGAGCCAGAAAGACCCCTACTGAAGTCCAGAGGCACTTTTCTGAAAGGCATTTTTGTCTTGTTTTGTTGAGGGGAGCGGGAAAGATAGTATATATTGGCTGTCACCTGGAGTATTTGCCCAAAGTACATGTATGCCCAATTTGTAATATCTATTTAATATCTAAACTATACTCACCCCTCTCCTCAAAAACAAGAATTTGGTGAGTTTATTTGGGCATTTTCTCTTTGATCATGAGGCCCATGTTATGTCTCACGTTATACTCCAAACCAAAAATATTTGTTGAGGCAAGTAAATTCAGAGGCTTCTTCCAAGGAGAAAAGGCATATTGTGAGTTGCTTTCCTCTGAGAAGGCTACAGTGCTTCACTGTGATTTATCTTTCTAAATTTGCAGTTTTAGAAAATATGTTGTTTTTTTCTTCCCATACACTAAACAAAAATATTAATCCTGATTGTCCCCAACCACCCATCATTGGATATATGTTGTCAAATATTTACTGAGGCACAATATGCTACGATGCCCCTTGAAGTTCCCAGAATAGGTTTACAGAAGTGAGAGGGAAATGAGGAGAAGCTGAAGGTCTTATTTTGTGATGGCAACACACAGTAATGTTAGGGAGCTTCCAAGGTGATGCTGCTGTTCTTTCATATTGTCTTTGGTCAGTTTTTTTTTGTTTTTTGTTTTTTGTTTTTTTTTTTTTTGAGACAAAGTTTCACACTGTTGTTTGGGCTGGAGTGCAATGGCCTGATCTCAGCTGACTGCAACCTCTGACTCCCGGGTTCACGCAGTTCTCCTGCCTCAGCCTCCTGAGTAGCTGGGATTACAAGCATACAACACCACACTTGGCTAATTTTTTGTATTTTTAGTAGAGACAGGGTTTCACTATGTTGGCCAGACTGGTCTCAAACTCCTGACCTCATGATCTGCCCACCTCAGCCTCCCAAACTACTGGGATTACAGGAGTGAGCCACTGCGATATGCTGCCTTCAGTCAATCTTAAGGATGTTTTGTTTTGTTTTAAATTTTCATGGCCATCATTCTCTTTGGAAATAGCTTTTAAATTCCAGTGCAAGGCAGGCCTACCTTTTCAAATATATTTCTGTGAGCACTTAAGAAACTGAGTTGCTCCATATTTCTGCACCTTCTCCTCTTTTTTTTCTTTTTCGCCCAGTTTCTCACTTGAATTTCAGGACCTCGGCTGTTAAGATAAGTAAAGAGAATCAGAATGAGGTAATTCAGTCACTTTTTTTCTTGGAGTCTGTCAACTTTCTGGATGCATATCCATTATTGTTATACTATTTAAGTCAGATTTGGAACTCCATAAAATGCCTACACTACTGTCCTTTTAACCAAAATTTTCATGAGGAACAAAACCTATCTTTTATTAAAATAATTGATTGAGTATATGTGATACCTAGCTAATGAATATTTGTCTTAGAAGTATGAAGTTTAAATTACCCAGAACTGTTTTAGAATCCCTTAGCTTATGTTCACAGAAAATGATTGCCTATGACAGCATTCTTAAGTAAGCTGCCATGTACCAGTTCTCATTTAGGAGAAATTTGTTAGTATTGCTTTATAAAAATAATATAAGCTCAAGACCACTGAATACAGAGAAACTCATTTTCATTTATCTAACTGTATGTCTTGTAATGTGCCTTTGTTCAAACAATACAGTCCCAATTCTAGAATGACTTTATTTTCTTTTTTGTTTGTTTTTGTTTCTTTTTTGTTTGTTTTTTGAGACACAGTCTCTCTCTTACCAGGCTGCAGTACAGTGGCGTGATCTTGGCTCACTGCAACCTCTGCCTCCCAGATTCCAGCGATTCTCCTGCCTCAGCCTCCCAAGTAACTGAGATTACGGGCATGCACCATCATACCTGGTTGATTTTTGTATTTTTTAGTAGAGATCGGGTTTCACCATCTTGGTCAGGCTGGTCTCGAAATCCTGACTTAAAGTGATCCCCCCCCAATCTCAGCCTCCCAAAGTGCTGGGATTACAGGCATGAGCAACCACACCTGGCCTTTATTTTCTTATTATAATCCCAGATAGGCAGTTAAATGGAAATAAGAGATAATGAGCTATTTGTTTACAAATAGGCCTTGATTTTTTTTTAACTTTCTAACTAAACTAATTTATTTTGAAGCACATTATATTTACATTTTCATCCATGTTTAGAATTAAAAACTTTGACTGGCTATACTTGCATGCAAAAAAGGTCCAGGAAAAAAATTTCCAAAACAAAAAGATGGGAAGTAAGATCCTAAATCAACCTATTTATTTTAAATGTCTCTAAGAACCTGGAGACACCCTTAGGTAGACTGAAGAGTCACAAGTCTCATACTCATGTGTCAGTGGCCGCAACCCCACTTTGTCCCTTCTATGGTCATCTGTCCTCTTGATGTGGGGTTAGATGAAGCCTGGACTACTGGGGGATAAGCTATTTACAGATAATGGGGCTTACTTTGTCAAAGTTGTGATGCAGAACACACAAAATCCTGGCTGCTGATGAGACTTAAGTGACGTGCCAGTGGCTAATGCTTAACAACTCACTTTATAACCTGTAAATATTAATTTTAGGACACTCACTTGTAGATTTCAGACAGGGAATATTTCAGAATCTTTTTTTCCTAATTCAGGCCTTATGAGATAAAAAGTGCTTGAGAACACTGTTTTAAATTACCAGCACCCCTTCTATTCAAGTGCTACATGCAGAAAGAGAAGATGAATCATTCCCAGCATTGCAATGCATTGTTCTCCAATAGCAGCAAAGTTTCCAGGCTAGCTCACAGGGGCTATCCTAGTGGAAATATTAACAAATTGCTGAGTAACTCTAGTATATGGATGCAATTTCATCGACTGAGACCATGCACAATGCCTGGGAGCATAGAGATGCTCAGAACATTGCCCTCTGAGGCCTTGTTTTGAATGAGAGGAAACATGCATTTTCCACAGTGGGTTGGATTCTCTTTGTTCTTGGCCTAAGCTATAGATTATAAGTGCCCAGCCTTCCTATTTCTCCTGGTACCTATGCAGGCTGATGGCTCACAGCAGGTGGGGCACACACTCAGTGGCCTTGTCAGTCTGGTCCATAAGATAAAAGGTAATGTTTGAGTTCCCAAATAATTCATAATAAGCAGGGTATATTTTAACATCCTTTTTGCCTGTCTCTTTTCCAACAAAAGACATTTTCTCATCTGTTGTTTAAATTAAAATTCCACAGGCTCTGCTTTGACCTGAAGTATTTTTATCTATCCTGAGTCTCAGGATACTGTTGATGGAATTAAGGTATAATGTGTTAAAGCCTGTGTGGCTTTCTCTTGTTTACTTTGGGGGAAAGGATGCCAGGAACATATACAGTGTCTCAGTGCTAATACTCCATGATGGATTAACTCAAAGCATCAGGAGATGACTCATATTATCTTAACATGCTTTCTTTTATTGAAGGTGGAGGCTGGGTGGTGGTAGAATGTGATTCTACAGAAATGGCCCATATCTTCAGAATGTTCTCCTGACACTTCTTATTTTGGGGCAAATGTGCTCAGTTTCTGTTCTCATTCTATCTTTGAGTTCTGGTACCCAGCAGGATTCTCACATGTGTTTATGTTGAAATTAATTAAGCCAGTTCAAAAGTTTTTACCCTGAGGTATTGCTAATTCAGGAGCCTATTCTCCTTACAGTTTTTTCCTCCTATATAACCTATATCTTATTAAATGTCTTTTCTTCTTCTAGATTGTTTTCAATAGTAGCTCAATTTTAGCTTTGTTCAGTCTCCAAATTAGAAAAACGCTGAGATTAGCCAAATATTTGAACATTGTAAGGTATTAATCAGTTTAATTGGAAAAAAAGGTATAGGAACACTTCCTGCAGTTCCAGAAGAGTGAGCTGTCCTGGCTGAGGGTTATTTCATAAGAGCCTACATATGTGGACACTAATGGTGAGTCATCACCAGAGGAAGATGAAAAATCTGGACTCTGTATTTGTGTTGATGCCACATTTCAGGGCAAAGGTTTTGCATCCAGACCATGCACTCCAGCATCCTAAGTCCATGGCTGCTGTGGCAGTGGCTCTTTTCACACCAAAAATGGAGGGAGAAAACCAGCTAACTCCTGGGCTCTCTGACTGCAGTCAGGCCAAGGACCAGGGAACCTGCATCTGTTCACTAGGGTGAGGATTTAAAGCATCTTCTGGGTTTTCAGATCCTACCAAGAAAAGCTTGAGGCAGACCTTGAGTCTCTGTGAACCCCATCCTGTATTTAAATGACCGGGCTCCTCAGAGATCTACAGACTTCTAGTTCTTTTTGGGGTGGTGGTGACTCTTGACATTTATTGTCCAGGTCTGGTCTGTAGCACTTAGGATGCCTCTAGCCTATGGAGATGGAGTACACATCATACATGTTGACTGTACATGCTACACCACTTCTCAAGACTCAGCCTCTATCAAAGGGCATTTGGGTACGGCCCAAGATGGGAGTAACCTCTCTTTTCAGCTGTGTCAAATTCTTGCACCATGTTCTTTTGTTTTTTCCTCATAATACAAGGCCAAGCACATCTGCAAAAAAGACATTACTGGAGGAGGTGCAAAGTGCTGGAAACCAAGTCTCCAGTCCTGGGAAAAGCAGTGGTGTGGAAGAGCAATGGAAAGAGGTAGGGAGCTTCATCCCAATACCTACAGAACACAAATTCTCCTGGTCCTTTTCTCTGTATTTTATTTATACATTTTTTTTCTCATATTGGTTTTCTATAGAAGCACAGCATGCTCAGTTTTAAGAATTTTGGTTATTCTCAAATTTAAGTTGCACTTTTTCACTGGCCACATGAAATCTGACTTTCTGGGTCACTGGGTCTGTCTCTAGGTAAGAATGGGAGTTTTATTGGGTTTAGAGGTGAGCAAAACTACCCATGTGCCAAAAAATCAATGTCATAGCATTATTATCTTAAGGTGAAAAGGTGTAGATTTAGTAATGTTGGGGAAACCAGCCCCACACCACGCGGCGGGTACCCTGAGTCCAGTGGAGACAAAGGAATTAGAGACAGAATAAGCATTTAAAAGGTGGATCCAGGGGACCAGAGCATCGAAGGCTTGCTCACCTCCCAGAGCTCTCGGGCTCCACCCAATTTATTGGTTTACATGATCTTTGTTCTTAGGGCAGATGGGAGGGGTAGGAAGGGATGAGGAAAAGGATTAATCAGTGGAGAACTCGTGAGTCATTCAATAAGATGTATAGCAGTGGCAGTTTCTGTGAATTTCCTTGAGCAAAGGTGTGTGTGTAAACTACTTAAGATCTTTAACTTATTGGGACTGAAACGGGTGGGAGCAGGTTTCAGGAAGAGCCTAGATGTTTGATTATACTCGACTGCTTCAAGGGAGTGTTATCTCCCTGAGCAACCTGTGGAATGCCGCTGAGTGTTTATGCTCTCGCAGCATAAAGACATGAAGGCAATAAGGAGACTTTTCTCCTCAGAGGCTGCCCATGGCTCCCCATGGGTGTCTTACACAGGGGAGAGCAACTCATCTGGGACCCCAGAAACTCTCTTTCCCACAAGTATTCCACAGATGAGTTAAAGCCAAGCCTTTGGATTTCAGACTCAATTATTGTATCCAAGGATGAGTATCACACATGAAGGTTTGCATGTGAAATAATTCATGTTATTATTCATTTAAATATTGTTAATCCCACTTCAGTATACCTAGGTGAGGGAGTTGTTTTTAATTAATTAATATTTCTGCTGGAGTTGAGAAGGATCATGTGAACTTTTGGAACAAATATTGCTTCTTGCATTCCTAATTGCTTATGAACATCAGCCTGCCTGCCCTTCCCTGCACATAACAGCTAGGCCTGTGCATAGTTTTTGTTTCATCATGTATGTTAAGATTTTCTTAGAGTGCACTCTGTTAATATCTCCATACCACCAAGAAAAATTTTCCTGGTCATGAGAAAAATTTTCAGAGTACAAGAAAGCCATTGCTGTATTAAAGATGTGGAATGGCTAGAATATTCTGAATATCATTCTATAAATGCTTAGAAGGAGATTTGTAACTAACTTCTAATGAAACACATATCTAGAAGTCAAATATTTATAGCGATTTCCACTTTGTATAGGGTTTTATATTTTATTTCTACTACCTTTTAACACAATAAAGATAAAGCTTTTTTTTGTTAAAGAGAATCCAAAAATTTTGAGAGGCTTTAGAAATATAATTTCAAATAAATATTTTAGGAAGGAGATTATGACATATAGTTGAAGTTGTGGATTTTTGATTATGTTAAGTACATTTATTATATAGCACCTATGCTAGTCACTAAAAAATCATCAGTCAACAACACCAAAAGCACTGTATTCAATAAAATTAAAATTGTGAATATGTGGGGATAGCAGGCTGATTTTACTGCAAGTGTATATACAACCACTACATGTGGCTGAGGCATGCACAGGACTGTTCTATCTTTCACTTGGCTTAAGCACAGGGCTCAGAACCTACTAGATTTTTAAGGACATACAACATTCTTTGAGACCTGAAAAAAAATATTTATAGGCTCCAAAAATTGGGGAGCAGGAAACCTCTGCATAATAAAACTAAGAAACACTTAAAACATTGTAAAATGAATATCAGTTGTAATAACTGTTAAGCTTAGGAAGCACAATGAGTTTATTATATTTAGAAACAACTTACAGGCTTTCTTATATCTCAAGAGTTCTCAAGTATACACAATGATTGCTGAGCAAGCATAAGTAATTTCTAAGTAAAATGAGAATTTCAGAGCCCCCCAAGTTCTAAAACTCCTTGAAAGCATTCTACAAGAAAACATTACGTAAGGCTGAAATCAGGTGTTGGCCTGCTGGGCTCTTATCAGAAGACTCTGGAAAGAAACTTCTTCCAAGCACATTTATGCTGTTAGCAGAATCCATTGCCTTTCTTGCTTTATAGAACTGAGGTAACCATTCCTTACTGGCTGTCAGCTGCAGGACAGGGGACACCTTTAGTTCCTAGAGGTTTTTATGAGGACTTTGCATGTGTCCCTACATCTTCAAGTCAGCAAACATGAGTTGAATCCTTCTCATACTCAGAATTTCTCTGACTTCCCCTTCTGCTGCATGTCTCTTATTTTCTGTTCTGCCACATCTTCCACTGGCTTTCTATCTTCCATTTCTGCTTTTGAAGGCTCATGTGATTACATTGGGTCTGCCCAGATAATGCAGGACAAAATCCTTATTTTAAAGTCAGCTGACCAGTAACCTTAATTCAATCTGCAAAGTCCCTTTACAGCAGAATCTACATTAGTGTTTCATTGAATTACCTGGGGATAGGGAACTGGGGGTTTCTTGAGAATTCTGCCTACCCCTAGAAGGTATTCTGGGTTTTTCTCTTTTATATAGAGTGTTGTTTCTTTCTCATATTTTTAAATTCCTCCTCTTAGGTCCTTAATCATTGAAAATACTTATCTTACAATCTTTATTTGCATTTTTATTTTGTAAGACCCTTGGAGGGCAGTCTAAATGTTTGTATCTGTTAATTTGTGGTCATAGGGATTGCTTCCTTTCATGTTTCCTTATGTTTGATTATAAATGTATGTTTCAGCCTGGGCTGAGATTTTGTGTTTACTCCACCATCTGACTCCTTATGTTAATTTAATGTTTGAGATTAATCAAACCAGGCACATAGTGTAAATTCAAACCCAAAATCTGTTTGAATGCAAGCCTGTTTACATTATTATAGCACATTCTTCACCTCCTCTCCAGAGCATAGAGCAAATTGGACAAGCTTTATTATTGTCTCCCAATGCCGTGGTTTTGGGTTTTGTGATTTCTGTGCATGTGTGTTTTTTTGTTTGTTTGTTTTTGTCATTAAATGTTCTACCCTTCTGCTGAAAGTGTACTCCTTTGAAAGTCTCAGCCATATGAACAGGGTCTCATCAGTTTCAACCTTCCATTCATTAGAAGCCTGAAGTCTTTGTATTTGGAACAGTCAAACCAAAGTTCATACATTATTGAGACAGTATAACTTCTCTAAGGCAGCCTCTTTGAGCTTTAAGTTTTAAGGTATCCATTTTATTTCTGACCCCTAAAGATTTTTCTTAGTTTCTTAGGGACTCGGGTATTCATTTTAGGTAATTTTAATTAGGATAGTTTTTAGGTTGTCTAGTTTTTCTTATTACCAGAAACAGAAATTCTTTCAGTGATTTATTTTTTCAAACCAATTTTTAGTGACCTCTACAACTACAGCTCCACTCAGG
The DNA here is from genome assembly GCF_009828535.3 of Hylobates moloch. NCBI lineage: Eukaryota > Metazoa > Chordata > Mammalia > Primates > Hylobatidae > Hylobates > Hylobates moloch. The sequence goes on from NW_026652278.1 coordinate 84,847,938, forward strand.
TCAGGAATGACTTTCACGTTGCCAAGTCAGTAAATATTTTGACTTCATCTTAGGCAAGATTTCATCAGAAACGTTTTCATTGAGACATTCCTATTAGAAACACTTTTTACTTTAATATTTTAATATTTTTGCTTTTGTTACAGTGTGCTTAGCTTGGCTTGCCTATTCTTTTTTCTTTTACTTCACTTTTATATTTTAGGACTGCATGTGCAGGTCTGTTATATAGGTAAATTAGTGTCATGGTAGTTTGTTATACAGATTATTTTATCCCCCTGGTATTAAGCCTATTACTTATTCATTTTTTTTTTCTGATCCTCTCTCTCATCCCACCCCACCATCCACCTTCTGATAGGTTCAAGTGTTTGTTACTCCCCTCTATGGGTCTATGTATTAATGTTTAGCTCCCACTTATATGTGAGAATATGTGGTATTTGGTTTTCAGTTTCTGCATTGGTTTGTTAAGTATAACAGTCTCCAGCTCCATCCCTGTTTCTGCAAAGGACATAATTTCATTCTTTTTATGGCTACATAGTATTCCATGGTCTTACTATTCTGACAATTTTTAGTTTTCCTGTAGCTTTGTTGTATCCTAAATTGTATAAAAATTCCTTGGGCATTTGCCTTTCTCACTCCACAATTTTTACCAGATTTTAGTACTTAAAATATTTTTTCTCCAATATGACAATAGCTACTGAAGTGATCTCCCTGACTCTACTCCTCTGTTGTCTTTCAAGGCATTGTCCACACTGCAAAGTGATTTTCTTTTTGAGGTAAAGTTTCACTCTTTTTTTTTTTTTCTTGAGATGGAGTTTCGCTCTTGTTGCCCAGGCTGGAGTGCAATGGTGCGATCTCGGCTCACTGCAACCTCCACCTCCTGGGTTCAAGTGATTCTCCTGCCTCAGCCTCCCGAGTGGCTGTGATTACAGCCATGCACCACCACGCCCAGCTAATTTTGTATTTTTACTAGAGATGGGGTTTCTCCATGTTGGTCAGGCTGGTCTCAAACTCCCAACTTCAGGCGATCTGCCTGCCTCTCCCTCCCAAAGTGCTGGGATTACAGGTGTGAGCCACTACACCCAGCAAGATGGAGTTTCACTCTTGTAACCCAGGCTGGAGTGTGATGGCACAATCTCAGCTCATTGCAACCTCTGGCTCCTGTGTTTAAGTGATTTTCCTGCCTCTGCCTCCTGAGTAGCTGGGATTACAGGTGCTCACCACCATGCCCAGCTAATTTTTGTATTTTCAGGAGAGACAGGGTTTCACCATGTTGGCCAGTGTGGTCTTTAATTCCTGACATCAGGTGATCCACCTGCCACAGCCTCCCAAAGTGCTGGGATTACAGGCATGAGCCTCCATGCCTGGCCCAAAGTGATCTTACTGATAAAAGAGCTATGTAGAAACAAATTATTTAGGCAGATAATGAGGGATAAAGAGTCCTTGACAGAGCTTCCCTTCTAACAAAAAGCAGCTCAGAAAATTATTTCTTTTTTCTAAGAAAGAGCAGCCTGAAAAATTGAGCTGCAGACATAGGTAAGCAAGCTGGAAGCTTGCATGGGGGAATGCTGGCAGCTACGCCAAGAGAAAAATGCTACCTGGGGGCCACGCATATTCAACATGGAGGCTCCATCTTCCCTTTTGTTACCATGTTTATAGGAACATAGGAATGGGCAACATGTCACAGCTCAGGCAGATAACCTGCCTGCATAATAAGAGATTAAAATGGGGCTACCAGAGATTCACCTTCTATGCAAATGGCACACCTGGTCTAACCAGTTTTTCATGTCCTATTCAAATCAGACACTGCCTCCTTACCAGCTGATCTTTAAAACTCGCTGTATTTTGCCATGGACTGGCAACCCATTTTTCCAGGACAACTCTTTGCAGCAGAGAGCTATTCTCTTTCTTTTGCCTTACACTCTGAACCTCACTCTTTGTGTTTCTGCATCCTAGTTTTCCACGGCCATAAGATAAGGAACAATGGGTGTTACTCTAGATGAATCTGTTTCATTGTGGGGGCTCATCCAAGATCCAAGGGAGATTCATCAGAAGGGTAAGTATAGGAGTGGAACCCAAATCTCTACTTTTGTTTTGAGACCTTCTCTCCTCAATTTTAAATTGTAAAATCAAACTTAAAACTGGGTATCTGATGGCCAGTTAAAAGACTGGGTATCTGATGGCCAGTTAAGAGATGGCCAGTTATGCTCGCCACCATTCTCAAGATGCAGGTGAGGTGACAGGCTTGCTGGGGAATGCTGAGCAAATCCCACAGTGCCTTCAGGATGCTGGGAATGTTGGCTCTGTTTTGAACTGGTTGACTTTCACAAAGAGCCTAGCCATCATGTGGGACTGGAAGAGATCCAGAAGCAGTTCCTGGCCAAGGCTACACCCCAATGTTACCTGAAGGCTTCTGGACATACTCTTCCAGCCTCTTACTGCTCATTAGGCATCAGCAACACAATCTCCAAGTTTTTTCCATCAAATTTTTTTCTTTCCTCTCCATGACCACCGTGTCTCCTGTTCCCTCTTTATATGCAATGCTGCAGGAATTTTTGCAGTTAAAAGAAATAATCCTGTCAGCCAAGATCAGCAAATGCTACAGTAAAACTGGGAATATAGCTTAAGGGATTGCCATTTTTGTGATTTTTCTAGGAACAGGGGTTCTCCCCTCCCCCACCCAGTGAAAGTCTTTATCTCTATCCTTTGTCTGGAAAGTACACGGTATTCCAAGACCTACAGTGCCACCTAGCGGAATAGGAATCCTCTCCAAGAGGTACCTTGTCAGGCCTTTGCTGGAACACTGTATTTTCCCAATCATATTCCCTTTTTGCACCCCTCAACTATAAACCAAACTTTATGCCCTATCCATGAACAGGAAAACTCAACAACAAGGAGGAAAATGTCTCCCAAAACCAAATTTTGTGTCAATAATTTCCGTTCAGCAGAAAACTGCCATTCAGTCACTACATTTTTTAAGGCACCTATTCTACCTCCCGTTAGAATAATACTTAAATAATAAAGAGATTTTATGTAGTAAGGATGTTAACCAGAACTGCTGCCTAAGAATATATATTTTAATCTGGGGTATAATAACAGAATATAGAGCGCAACCCAGTACTCTCGCTCCATTAAGGGGCCTTGCCCACATACAACTGTTACATAGTCTGTCCTGGGAGCCATCTATTGGGAAGCCACACAGATCACAGAAGTCTAGAAGGTCGAAGGGAAATCGCCAGCAGAGGACTAAAGTTGCATTGGTAAGTGTGACTAATCCCATTGCTTAGCTCCCCCGGATCCATGCCTGAGGGTGATGTCTGCATCCACCTTTAATGGATGCTGGGGCTTAGGGAACCGAGGAAAGAAACAGTTGAAAGGATATCCCAATTGTCACCTCCTTCACCCTGGGTCATTCCAAAAGAAAGGAAGGACACTAGGCCGGGTGCAGTGGCTCACACCTGTAATCCCAACACTTTGGGAGGCCAAGGCAGGCGGATCATGAGGTCAGGAGATCTAGACCATCCTGGCTAACACGGTGAAACCCTATCTCTACTAAAGATACAAAAAATTAGCTGGGCGTGGTGGCAGGGGCCTGTAGTCCCAGCTACTTGGGAGGCTGAGGCAGGAGAATGGTGTGAACCTTAGAGGTGGAGCTTGTAGTGAGCTGAGATGTGCCCCTGCACTCCAGCCTGGGCAACAGAGTGAGACTCCATCAAAAAAAAAAAGAAAAAAGAAAGGAAGGAGACTTTTTGTTACTTCTCTTTTTAGATGGGCAACAGACCATCTTTGGCCTGTACTCCTCTGGAGTGCGTTCTGAAGCACTAGGACTCCTATGACCCTAGGACTTTGAAAAAAAAGTGGCTAATTTTCTTTTGCACGAGAGCGTGGCCTTGTTATTATCTTGAACTAACCTGGCTTTGGAGGGAAGCCTTGATTTTAATACTATCCAAAAATTAGATCTTTTCTGTAGATGAGAGAGCAAATGATTCAAGGTTTTCTATGTACAGGTTTTCTTTGCCCTGTGAGACAACCTAGACCTTTGCAAGCATTGCACAATTGACCCAGCTCTTTTAGCAGTCATATCAGGCAGTCACAAAGGGAATAATTATCCAAAACTAGAAAGGCAACTTCTAGGAGAACCATCCGAGGGAGGAATCTTGTGTCCTAGCCCTTCCTGTACCCCTTATTGAGGTCCCCGTCTAACCACACCATAGGCTGTTCCACTTCCACCATCTCCAAAACTTCCCACTCCTCCAGCTTTGCTCTTACTCATATAGGAAATGCCCAATGAAGGTGATGCCACTAGGGTTCAAGTTCCCTTCTCATTTCAGGACCTTAGGCAAATAAAGGGAGACTTAGGCTGATTTTCTAATGACCCTGATAGCTATATCAGGTGTTTGACCTCTCATGGAGGGATGTTATGCTGCTCCTAAGCCAAGCTCTAACTGCTGCTGAAAAACAGGCAGCTCTGCCAGCATCAGAGGAATTCAAAGATGAGCAATATATCTCTTCTAATAGGCCAAAAAGCAAAAGAGAAAATAGGTAAGGACAAAAAAAGGGAAAACACCATTCCCAATAGAAAGAGAGGAAATACCTTTTGACAACACTGATTAGAACCGCAGTGACTCCACAGATGAATAGAAAACACTTTTTAATGTGCTTATTGGAAGGCCTATGAAGAATTAGTGCCAAACCTCTTAGTTACTCTAAAATGTCCATGACAGACAAAAACCCAGATGAGAATCCCACAACCTTTATGGCAAGGCTGAGAGAAGCACTAATAAAACACACCACCATATCATCTGAATCAGTTGAGGGTCACCTAATTTTAAAAGACATGTTTATTACACAGGAAGCTCCTGATATTAGAAGGAAACTGCAGACACAGGCTATAGGACCAGATACCACCTTGGAAAACCTCTTGAGGGTGGCCATCTTGGTATTTTGTAATAGGAACCAGGAGGAGGCCCAAGAGAAAGAAAGGAAACACAGAGAAGGACAGGGGCTGTAGTAGCTGCATTACACGTTTGCAAGATCCAGGATCCCTGAGGTGCATCTGCTAGTTGCTACCAACATGGCAAGTCAGGACACTTTAAGAAGGATTGCCCAGGGAGCAAGAAGAAGCCACCTTGACCCTGTACAGCACATGGCAGTGACCACTGGAAATCAAACTGCCCCCAGAGGTGGAGGTCACCATGTCCAAAACTGCTTTCACCAATGGTCCAACAGGACTGATGGGTTCCTGGGATCAGACCCCCAGCTCCAGTGGCTCAAATTTCCATTATTTCTCAGGAACCCTGGTGATTCTGGAAATAGAAGGAAGGAGGGTGGACTTCTTTCTGGACAGTGGAGCCAGTCTTTTACTTCTCTCTAATACAGGCCTCCCCTCTTTCTGTAGCATGACCATGATGGGCATCTCAGGAAAGAGTCTAACCTGATATTTTTCTCAACCCCTTAGTTGTAGTTTGGGGGGGATCTGTTATTTACACATATCTTCTTAATCATGCCTAAAATCCAACTCCTTTATTAGGTAGAGATATTTTAGCTCACATGGGGTCAGCATTCTTATAGCCCCAGGACAAACTCTTTGTTGCCCCCTGGCGGAAGCTAATATTAATTCAGAAGTGTGGGCATTTCATGAAAGAATAGGTCAAGTTATAAGCACTAGGCCAGTCCAGATCCACCTTATGGATCCCAGTTTTTTGGAGGGTTTAGATAATTAGGACAATATTCCCTAAAGCCAGATGCTAGGAAAGGGCTAGAAGCCATTATTAGTAACCTGAAAATGCAGGGCCTCCTCAAACCCTGTAACAGTCCTGCAACACAACTGTCCCAAGGAACACACCTTCTTTGGGTCACTCTTCTTTCCAAGGCTTTACTGTGGCTTTACCCTTCAAAGTTAGGTCTGAACTCTTTTGAAATGCTGTATGGATGGTCTTTTGTTGCAGATGATTTTATTTTAGGGCAAGAGACCTCTTAGTTGGCTTAGCATATAACCCCCTAGCTCACGTTCAACAAGAATTAACACACCTTAGACAGAAAAACCCACCTGCATAATAAAAGATTAGGGTGGGAGCTACCAAAGATTTGTGTCCTATGCAAATGACACACCTGGTCTAACCAGTTTTTTATACCCTATATAAGTCAGACATCACCCCCTCACCATCTTATCTATAAAACCCCCTGCATTTCACCACAGACCACCAATGTCTCCATACTCCTGTCTGCAGCAGAGAGCTATTCTCTTTTTTTTGCCTATTAAACTTCTGCTCTCACCCTCACTTTTTGTGTGTCCATGTCCTTGTTTTCCATAGCTGTGAGACAACGAACCTCGTGTTTATTTATTATTTATTTTTATTATACTTTAAGTTTTAGGGTACATGTGCACAACGTGCAGGTTAGTTACATATGTATACATGTGCCATATTGGTGTGCTGCACCCATTAACTCATCATTTAGCATTAGGTATATCTCCTAGTGCTATCCCTCCCCCCTCCCCCCACCCCACAGCAGGCCCTGGTGTGTGATATTCCCCTTTCTGTGTCCATGTGTTCTCATTGTTCAGTTCCCACCTATGAGTGAGAACATGCAGTGTTTGGTTTTTTGTCCTTGCGATAGTTTGCTGAGAATGATCGTTTCCAGCTTCATGCATGTCCCTACAAAGGACATGAACTCATCATTTTTTATGGCTGCACAGTATTCCATGGTGTATATGTGCCACATTTTCTTAATCCAGTCTATCATTGTTGGACATTTGGGTTGCTGTCAACCTCACTTTTTGTGTGTCCATGTCCTTGTTTTCCATAGCTGTGAGACAATGAACCTCAAGTGTTAATCCAGACATCGAAGCTGTTTTACTATGAAAACATACTTCTGATTATGCAGTCTCCTGCTTAAATTTTTTTTTTTTTTTTTTTTTTTTGAGACGGAGTCTTGCTCTGTCGCCCAGGCTGGAGTGCAGTGGCGCAATCTTGGCTCACTGCAAGCTCTGCCTCCCGGGTTCACGCCATTCTCCTGCCTCAGCCTCTCCGAGTAGCTGGGACTACAGGCGCCCGCCACTACGCCCGGCTAATTTTTTTGTATTTTTAGTAGAGACGGAGTTTCACCGTGGTCTCGATCTCCTGACCTCGTGATCCGCCCGCCTCGGCCTCCCAGAGTGCTGGGATTACAAGCATGAGCCACGCGCCCGGCCTCCTGCTTAAATTTTTTAAATGGCTTTCCATTAGAATGAAACTTAAAAGTCCTTTATGCCCTGAAAGCCTATACCAGTTGACTCCTAGCTTCATCTGTGAGCATCTTATTTCTTTTCTTACTATACCATAATGACTGTATCAGCTAGGGTTGATTGTTACATAAGCCACAGAAGTAAATTCTGTGCAATTTAAGCATAAAGGGGAATCTATTACCTATTTATACTTATTGCAGAGAATTAAGGGCAAAGTCTGTCTCATAATTCTGGAAGGACAGAAATAAGCTTGACTTTAAGAGTTAGATGAACAAGAATTAAGGAATACCTGGCCCACCCAGGGCGGAAAACCACTTAAAGGCATTCTTAAACCACAAACAATAGCATGAGAGATCTGTGCCTTAAGGACATGCTCCTGCTGCAGATAGCTAGCCAAACCCATCTGTTTATTTTGGCCCATCCCTTTGTTTCCCATAAGGAATACTTTTCGTTAATCTATAATCTATAGAAACAATGCTTATCACTGGCTTGCTGTTAATAAATATGTGGGTAAATCTCTGATTGAGGCTCTCAGCTCTGAAGGCTGTGAGACCCCTGATTTCCCACTCCACACCTCTGTATTTCTGTGTCTGTGTCTTTAATTCCTCTAGTGCCACTGGGTTAGGGTCTCCCCGAACGAGGTGGTCTTGGCAACTTTTCATGATAACATTAATATGTGTATGATTTTATAATCTCTATTTCCTTCACTTTAAGTTTCATAAATGCAAGAATGACATCTATTTAGTTTTTTTTGTAGTGTCATTTCATCTATTATTTTATCTTGGCATAAAAGGCACATATGATTTATAGAATACTGTAAAATAAAGTAAATTTTGAAAAATTTTACTGATGTAGTCAATTAAATGATGTTAAAATATTTAAAGGAATTTTATAATGGAATAGAAAAATGTGCATGTTAAAAATAAAAAATTGAAAATTCTGTATTTGGTATATAGGCAATTATATAGAAGAAAACAAAAGCACAAACTATTCACTAAAAAGCTTGAAAAATACTTTATCACTTTTTCATTTATGAAGCTTAATTTTGGTAGACACGGAATTCTTGGCTGGCATTTATATGGTTTCAGGCTAAAAGCAGGAGGACCCCAATTCCTCTGGTTTGTAAGGTTTTTGCTGAGAAGTCTGCTGTTAGTCTGATAGGTTTTTTAATAGGTTACCTGATACTCTGTCTCACAGCTCTTAAAATTCTCTCCTTCACATTGACTTTTTTCAGACAAACAAGTGCTGAGGGAATTTGCCACTTCCAAACTAGCACTACAAGAAATGCTAAAGGGAGTTCTAAATTTTAAAACGAAAGCTTGCTATACACCAAAATAGAACCTCCTTGAAGCATAAAACTAACAGGGCCTATAAAACAATAACACAATGAGAAAAACAAAGTGTCTAAGTAACAACTAACAGAATTGAACAGTACCACACATCTTAACATTAACATTGAATGTAAATGGCCTAAATGCTCCAAGTAAAAAAATATAGAATGACAGAATGGATAAAAATCCACCAACCACATATCTGCCATCTTCAAGAGAGTCACCTAACACATAAGGACTCATGAAACTTAAGGTAAAAAGGTGGATAATGATATTCCACAAAAATGAAAACCAAAAGCAAGCAGGAGTAGCTGTTCTTATATCAAACAAAACAAACCTTAAAGCTACAAAGCTTTGTTGCTTTAAGGTCTGTATCCTTTTTTATATTAAAAAAAAGACAAAGAAGGATACTATATAATGATAAAAGGATTAATCCAACAGGAAAGTCAGTATCCTTTTTTGTTTTAAAAAAAGACAAAGAAGAATACTATATACTGATAAAAGGATTGGTCCAACAAGAAGATATTACAATCCCAAATTTATAGACATCTAACACTGGAGCTTCCAGATTTGTAAAACAATTCTTACTACACCTAAGAACTGAGAAAAACAGCAACACAGTAATAATGAGGAACTTCAATACTTTACTGACAGCACTACACAAATCATCAAGACATAAAGTAAAGAAGAAGGAATAAACTTAAATTATGCTCTAGTACAAATACACCTAACAGACATTCACGGAACATTCTTCCCCCAAACTGCAGAATATGCATTCTTCTCTTCAGCACATGGAAAATTCTTTAAGATATACCATACAATAGGGCACAGAAAAACAAGTGTCAATAAATTTAGAAAAATCAAAATCATATCAAGAATTTTCTCAAATCACAGTGAAATGAAACTGGAAATTAACTTCAAAAGGAACCCTCAAAACTATAAAAATAAATGGAAATTAAGCAATCTTCTCTTGATTAATGTCTGAGTTAAAAATTGAATCAAGATGGAAATATAACAATTCTTTAAAATGAACAGTAGTAGTGACACAACTTATCCAAACATCTGGGATACAGCAAAAATGGTGCCAAGAGAAAAGTTTATAGCATTAAATGCCTACATCAAAAAGTCTGAAAGAGCACAAATAGACAACTAAGGTCACACTTCAAGAAACTAGAGAAACAGGAACAATTAAACCCAAACAAAGCAGAAAGCAAGAAATAACAAAGATCAGAGCAGGACTGAATGACATTGAAACAAAAAATAGAAAAGATAAATGAAACAAAAAGCTGTTTTTTTGAAAAGATAAACAAAATTGATAGACTTAGTAAGATTAGTCAAGAAAAAAGAGAAAATCTAAATAAGCTCAGTTAGAAATAAAACTGGACATATTACAACCAATATCACAAAAATTATAAAAATTATTTAAGGCTACTATGAGCACCTTTACATGTACAGACTAGGAAATCTAGAGAAAACTGATAGATCCTTTAAAATATACAACCCTCTTACATCAGTAAGAAATAGAAACCATGAACAGCCCAATAACAAGCAGCGAAATGGAATTGGTTATAAAAAGAAAGTTGCCAACAACAAAAAAGGCTAAAACCAGAAGGATTCACAGCTGAATTCAGTTAGACATTCAAAGAAGAATTTGGTACTATTTCTACTAAAACTATTCCAAAAAATAGAGAAAGAGGAAATCTTCCCTATTCTATACAGCCAGTATCATCCGAATAGCAAAACCAGCAAAGGCTACAACAAAAACAGACATCTACAGACCAGTGTCCCTGATGAACATATATGCAAAAATTCTCAACAGTATACAGCTAACTGAATTCAACAGCACATCAAAAAGATGATACATCATGACAAAGTAGGTTTTACCCTAGGGATGCAGGGATGGTTTAACATATGCAAGTCAATAAATGTGATACGTCTTATGAACAGAATTTTTTTAAAAGTATGATTATCTCAAAAATGCAGAAAAAGCATTTGATAAAATCCAGAATTATGATAAATTTCCTCAACAAAATAGGCATAGAAGGCACTTACCTCAAACAAATAAAAGCCATTTATGACAAACCCACTGCCAACATCATACTAAATAAGAAAATTTGAAAGCATTCCCCCTGAGAACTGAAACAAGACAAGGATGCCGACTTTTATCACTTATATTCAGCATAGTAGTGGAAGTCCTGGCCAGAGCAACCAAACAAGAGAAATACATAAAGGGCATCCAACCCAGAAAAGAGGAAGTCAAACTTTTTCTGTTCACTGGTAGTATGATTGCATACCTAAAAAACTCAAAAGGCTCATCTAAAAAGCTTCCAGATTTTATAAACAAATTTAGTAAAGTCTTAGGATACAAAATCAATGTACACAAATTAGTATCACTGCTATACACCAAAAACAATGAAGCTGAGAATCAAATTAAGAACTGAATCTGTCTTACAATAGCTGCAAAAATAAATAAATACTTAGAAATATATTTAACAAAAAAATGAAAGAGCTCTACAAGAAAAAATTATAAAACACTGCCGAAAGAAATCATGGATGACACAAACAAATGGAAACATATTTCATGCTCATAGATTGTGACATGGCTAAGTTTTTGTCCTTACACTAACCTCATTTTTAATTATAATTCCCATAATCCCCATTTATCAAGAAAGAGACCAGATGGAGGTAATTGGATCATGGGGGTGATTTCTCCCATGCTGTTTTTGTGATAGTAAATTCTCATGAATCTGATGGTTTTATAAGAGTTTGATAGTTCCTCCTGTGTTAATTCTCCCTCCTGCTGCCAAGTGAAGAAGGTGCCCTGCTTGCTTCCCCTTTACCTTCCACCGTAATTGTAAGTTTCCTGAATCCTCCCAAGCCCTGTGGAACTGTGAGTCAACTAAACCTCTTTCCAATATATTTTATTGTCTATATATAAAATACAATATGTTATATAACAAATAAAGAATATATATTTATATAGTATATAGTATATATAATTATATAGTATATACAATATATATTATATATAGCATACACTATTATATATTAATATATACTATATAAATATATATTATATATACTATATAATATATATTATATATACTATATAATTAAATATATATAATTATTAATATATAAATATAATATAAATATATAATGTATAAATATATATATAAATGAATATATATATAAATGTATATATATATATATTTCCAGTCTTGGGCACTTCTTTACAGCAGTATGAAAATAGACTAATACAGATATAAAAAAAAATTGTGAAAATGACCATACTGCTCAATCTGTAGATTCAATGTAATTTTTATCAAAATACCATCATTATTCTTCACAGAGCTGGAAAAAAAAACTATTCTAAATTTCATTTGGAACCCATAAAGAGCCTTCAGAGCCAAAGCCATACTAAGCAAAAACAAAAAATCTGGAGTCATCACATTACCTGACTTCAAATTATAGTGCAAGGCTGTAGTTACCAAAGCAGCATGGTACTGTATAAAAATAGACATGCAGACCAACAGAACAGAATAGACAGCTCCTGAAATAAAGCCAAATACAGACAACTGATCTTTGACAAAGCATACAAGAACATAAAAGGACACCGTATTCATCAAACGGTGCTGGATAACGGTCAAGCCACATATAGAAGAATGAAACTAAATCTTCAGTTCTCACCTTATACAAAAATCAACTTCTGATGGATCAAAGTCTGAAATCTGAGACCAGAAACCCTATAAATTCTAGAAGATAACATCAGAAAACCTCTTCCAGACATTGGCTCAGAAAAAGAATTTGTGGCTTAAATCTCATAAGCAAATAAAACAAAAATAAATCAATAAATGGGACCTAATCAAACTAAAAAGCTTATGCACAGCAAATAATAATAATAATCAGCAGAGTAAACAGACAACCCACAGAGACAAAATATTTGCATGCCAACTATGCATATCAGAAAGGATTAATACCCAATAACTACAAGCAACTCAGGCACATTGGTCAGAAAAAAAAAATAATCCCATCAAATGTAGGCAAAGGACATGAATAGACAATTTTTTAAAGAAGGTATACTAACAGCCAACAAACATGAAAAAATGCTGAACATCACTAATTATCACAGAAATGCAAATTAGAACCACAGTGAAATACCACCTTACTCCTGCATGAATGGCTATAATTAAAAAGTAAAAAAAAAAAAAAAAGATATTGGCATGGATGTGATAAAAATGGAATACTTTTACACTACTGGTGAGAATGTAAGTTAGTACAACCACTGTGGAAAGCAGTATGGGTATTCCTTAAAGAACTAAAAGTACAACTACCATTCAATTTAGCAATCATGCCTCTGGGTATCTACCACCCCACCCCCCCCCAAAAATAAGTCATTATATGAAAAAGGCATATGAACATGTATGTTTATAGCAGCACAATTCACAATTACAAAGATATAGAATTAACCTAAGTGCCCATCATCCATGGAACCGATAAAGAAAATGTGATATATATGCACCACGAAATATGACTCCCTCATAAAAAAGGAGCAAAATAATGTCCTTTGCAGCAACTTAAATGGAGTTAGAGGAAATTATTCTAAGTGAAGAAATTCAGGAATAAAAAAACAAATATTGTATATTTTCACTTATAAGGGGAAGCTCAGCTATGAGAATGCAAATGCGTAAGAATAACATAAGGGACTTATATTCTAGTATCTAGAATCTACGAGGAACTCAAATCAGCAAGAAAAAGTGAATAATTCTATGGGAAAGTATGCAAAGTTCATGAATAGACAATTATCAAAAGAAGATACACAGTCAAAAACATATGAACAATGCTAAACATCACTAATTTTAACTCCAGTGAAGGCTGGGAGGGGGTGATGAATAAAAAACATATTGGGTACAGTGTATACTGCTCAGGTGATGAGTGCACAAAAATCTAATAAATCACCACTAAAAAACTTATCCATGGCCCAAAAACCACCTGTACCTCAAAAATCAATGAAATAAAAATTAAAATATTTAAATAAATAAATATAAAAGGAATGAAAATATACCAATATATCAACAATATTTGTGGATGATTTTCCATGTATTTCAAATGTTTAATAATGAGTATTTGTTATTTTATAGATCATATCCAAAGAAGCAATACATAATGAGTAAAAATTTTCGTCTTCATGTAGATATAGAGCTACATAAAAAATAGTTAATGCTAGCCTAAGGAGATTTAGAAACACCTGTATTCTACTGAGATGACTGAGTCTCAAGAAACTTCAGTTTTCTTTTGCTCTTTCTTAGTAATGAATGCATTCATCATATGGAAATGTATTCCACAGTCTAGAAAGAAAAAGCCAATGACAAAGAAGGTTGGAATCTTGTGTTTATTCACTAGTTGCCACAGGGAATGGGGCATTAAAGCAAATTAACAATATGAAAATGTTTGTTATGGGATATTTTAGTCTATTTATTTTAAAGTTGCTTAGATTTAAACTTTGTATTTTTTCTTTTTCTTTTATTGACACATAATGTTTTACATATGTATGGAATACATGTGAGTTTTTGTTACATGCATAGAATGCGTAATGATCAAGTCAAGGTATATAGGGTATCATTTTGAATATATATCATTTCTATGTGATGAGAACATTTCAATACTTTTAGCTACTTTGTAATATAAAATATATTGTTAACACAAGTCACACTAGCCTTCCACTGGACATTAAAACTTACTTTTTCTATGTGTGTATTTTTCCCATTTTCCAGCCTCTCTTTATTTTCCTCTCCCACCCTTCCACGCTTCCTAGCTTCTGGTATCTATCAGTCTATTGTCTATTTCCACGAGATCAAGTTTTTAGCTCTCATGTATGAGTGGAGGACATGTGGTATTTGAATTCCTGTGCCTGGCTTATTTCTCTCAATGTAGTCACCTCCAGTTGCAAATGACTTAATTTTATTCTTTGTTACAGCTGAATAGTATTCCATTGTGTGTATGAGTGTGTACTACATTTTCTGTATCCATTGGCTCATTGAAGAAACACTGGTTGATTTTGTGTCTTTGCTATTGTGAATAATGCTGTGATACACGTGTGAGTGTGTGTATCCTTTTGATATACTGATTTAGTTTCCTTTGAGTAAATACCCAATAGTGGGTTCCTGAATCATCTGGAAGTCCTATTTTTACTTTTTGGAGAAATATCTATACTGTTTTCTATACTGGTTGTACTAATTTACATTCCCACCAAGAGCATATAAACATTAACTTTTATCACATTCTCAACAGTGTCTATTATTTTTTGTCTTTTTAATCATAGCCATTCTAACTGAGGTAAGATGATGCCTCATTGTGCTTTTGATTTGCATTTCCCAGAGGATGTTAAGCATTTTTTCATGGACCTGTTTTTCATTACTGTGTCGTCATTTGAGAAACACCCATTCATGTCCTTTGACCACTTTTTAATGAGTTTTTTTTTATTCTTGAGTTGCCTGAGTTTCTTATATATTCTAAATATTTGTCAGTTGAATACTTTTCAATATGTTCTATGCAACAGTTTGTCTCTCTGGCGTTTTGATTATTTCTTTTGCTGTGCAGAAGCTTTTTCGTTTATTATAGTTTCATTTTGTCTTTTGCATTTAGTTGGCTCTGTTTTTGAGGCCTTAACCAAAAAATATTTGCCTAGACCAATGTTCTGATTTTTTAAATGTTTTCTTCTTGTAGTTTTATAATTTTAGATCTTATGTTTAAGTCATTAATCCATCTTGGGTTGGTTTTTGTGTATGGTAAGAGATACAGTTTCAATCTTTTGCATATGGATATTCAATTTTCCTAGCACCATTTATTGAAGAGGGTATTCTTTCCCCAGTGTACATTCTAGCTGCCTTTGTTGAAAATCAATAGGCTATACAAACATAAGTGTATTGCTGGTTTCTCTATTTTGTTCCATTGATTTTGCTCAGGATTAATTTGGCTATTGTAGTTCCTTTTAGGTTTCATACAAATGATAGACTTCTGTTTTTTTTATTTCTATAAAAATGATGTTATTTTGATAGCAATTGCATTGACTCTAGATTTCTTTGGACAATGTAGTCATTTTAATGATAATAATTCTTTCTATCCATGAGCATGAGATTTCTTTTTTTTTTTTTTTTTTTGAGATGGAGTCTTGCTGTCGTCCAGGCTGGAGTGCAGTGGCGAGATCTGGGCTCACTGCAGGCTCTGCCCCCTGGGGTTCCCGCCAGCAGGAGATTGCTTTAAATCTGTTTGTGTCCTCTTCAATTTCTTTCATCAGTGTTCTGTAGTTATCTTTGTAAACATTTTTCATGTCTTGGTTAAATTTACTCCTGGGTAATCTATATAGCTATTGTAAACAGGATTATCTTCTTGCTTCATTTTTTGACTATTTTATTATCAATGTATTGAAACACTACTCATTTTTGTATGTTGATTTCATATTGTCCGAATTTACTAAATTTATTTAGGAGTTCTTTTCTTTTTTTCTTTTCTTTTCTTACTTTTTTTTTTTTTTTTTTAGATGGAGTCTTGCTCTTTTGCCCAGGCTGGAGTGCAATGGCATGATCTCAGCTCACTGCGATCTCTGCCCTCTGGGTTCAAGTGATTCTCCTGCCTCAGCCTCCAGACTAGCTGGGACTACAGACATGTGCCACCATGGGCTAATTTTTTCACTTTTAGTAGACACAGGGTCTCATCACGTTGGCCAGGCTATTCTCGAACTCCTGGCCTCAGGAGATCCACCCGCCTTGGCCTCCCAAAGTGCTGGGAATACAGGCATGAGCCACAGTGCCTGGCCTTGTTTGTGAGTTCTTAATAGTCTTTTGTTAGAGTCTTTTTTTAGGTCTTTCTATATACAAAATTATGTCATCTGCAAAGTAGACAATTTGACTTCTTTTTGCAAGTCAATTTGGATGTCTCTTATTTTTTTCTCTGGTCAGATTACTGATTAAGACTTTCATGTTCAATAAGATTTGTGAAAGGGAACATTCTTTTTTTGTTTTGTGTCTTAGAGAAAAAGCTTTCAGCTTTTGTCTGTTCAGTATATTGTTAGCTTTGGGTTTGTCACATATGACCTTTATAATTTTGCAGAATGATCTTTCTATGTCTAGTTTGTTGAGAGTTTTTAATATGAACAGAAGTTAAATTGTATCAATTACTTTTCCTACATCTATTAACCTAGTTATATGGGTTTTGTCCTTCATTCTACTGAGGCAATGTATTCAGTGTATTGATATGTGTATGCGACCATCCTTGCATTTTAGTATAAATTTCACTTGATGATGGTGCATTACCTTTTGACATGCTGTTGCATTTGGTTTGCTAGTATTTTATTAAAGATTGTTGCATCTATGTTTATTACAGATATTGGCCTGTAGTTTTGTGTTGTTAGTGGTGGATCCTTGTCTGGTTTGGTATTGTGGCCTCACAAAATAAGTTTGGAAGCATTCCTTTCTCTTATGTGTCTTTGAAATAGTTTGAGGAGGATTGATGTTCATTCTTTTTTTATACATTTGGAATAATTCAGCAGTTAATCAACCTGATCTTGTCTCTTTTTTTTGTTGGGAGACATTTTATTACTGACTCAATCTCATTATTCATTGATCAGTTCAGTTTTTCTACTTCTGATTCAGTCTGGATAGGTTGTGTGTTTATAGAAATTCCATCATTTCCTCTATGTTTTCCTGGTTGTTAGCATTTATAATATTCTCTGATTATCTTTGATATTTCTGTGATATCAATTGTAATGTCTGTTCTTTTCTTTTGCTGATTTGTTTCTTATCTCTTTTCTTGGTTAGTCAAGCTAGCAGTTTATCAATATTGGTTATATTTTTGAATAACATACTTATCACTTCATTGACCTTTGTATTTCTTTCCTTAGTTTCTCTTTAGTTTTTCTCCAATCTTTCTTTCATCCTGCAAATTTTGGATTTGCTGTGTTCTTGCTTTTTCACTTCCTTGAGGTGCATTGTTAGATTGTTTATATGAAATCTTTCTGCTTTCTGGTGTAGATGTTTATTGCTGTAGCCTACCTGTTCTTAATGCTTTTGCTATATAGTATAGATTTTGATATGTCATGTTTTCATTTTTATTTCTTTCAATAGTTCAAAAAAACGTCCATCTTGAAAACCAAACACCACATGTTCTCACTCATAGGGTGTGATAGGTATACAGCTGTTGTTACCATGGTGATGGCCAGTGTCATGCAGAAGATTATACCTCGTTATTCTCTTGCTCAATAGCTACTCTGTAATGGCAGTTTGAGGTGGTATCAACATTCTACAGTAGAAGAATCAAGAATTCTTGCAGGGAATCAGCAAAAACAGAAAAGCAAAAAAGATAGGAAATATAATGGTCATATTGAAATTAAGCCATTAACCATTCCAAAGGATATTGACCTTCGTCTAGAAACAAAGTCAGTTATAGAAGTGGATATTTTAGCATTGCATTACTTGGCAGAATACCAGTGACTGGCGGATTTCACAGTGGCTGCTACAGTTGTGTATCTAGTAACTGAAGTCGACTACAAGTTTATGAAGCCTACACAGGAAGTGATTATCAGCTTAGTCTGGTGCCTGCTTGTTTTGTCTTTTGCAATCAAAGTTCTATTTTCATTAACTACACACTATTTTAAAGTAGAAGATGGTGGTGAAAGATCTGTTTGTGTCACCTTTGGATTTTTTTTCTTTGTCAAAGCAATGGCAGTGTTGATTGTAACAGAAAGTTATCTGGAATTTGGACTTGAAACAGGGTTTACAAATATTTCAGACAGCGCGATGCAGTTTCTTGAAAAGCAGGGTTTAGAATCTCAGAGTCCTGTTTCAAAACTTACTTTCAAATTTCTCCTGGCTATTTTCTGTTCACTCATTGGGGCTTTTTGAACATTTCCTGGATTACGGCTGGCTCAAATGCATCTGGATGCCCTGAATTTGGCAACAGAAAAAATTACACAAACGTTACTTCATATCAGCTTCTTGGCACATTTATTTATGGTTCTGCTCTGGGTAAAACCAGTCACCAAAGACTACATTATAAACCCAACCTTGGGTGAAGAAAGCATCACTTTAATGACAGAAGCCACATTCGATACTCTGCGACTCTGGTTAATAATCCTGCTGTGTGCTTTGTGGTTGGCCATGATGCATAGTTACCTGCAAGCTTATTTATATTTAGCCCAAAAATGTGTGGATCAGATGATGAAAGAAGCAGGGTGAATAAGTACAGTTGAGCTACAGAAAATGGTGGCTTGAGTCTTTTATTATCTTTGTGTCATTGCACTGCAGTATGTGGTGCCTCTGGTAATGCTATTTCACACAACTCTGCTTTTGAAAACACTAGGTAATCATTCCTGGAATATTTATCCAGAATCTATCTCTACTTTACCAGTGGATAATAGTCTACTCTACAATTCTGTTTACTCTGAATTACCATCAGCTGAAGAGAAGATGAAGGTTACTGTTACACAAATAACAGTGGCACTGAGCAGCTTAAAAATATTTTTACTCTTCTTTTTTGAGGACTTCTGTCATTTCTGACCTGGTGGGTTGCTGCTTGCCTCTTTTCTACAAGACTTTTTGGGCTTTTTTATCACCATTATCTGACTGTGGCATGAATCTCAGTTAACAAAAAAGCATATCAAAATCACACTTTAAATTCAAATATTTGTGCCCTTTAAAGGCTGATGAAAACCAGAAGAAAGCAAATACAATGGAAAAAAAATCAGAATATCTTGTATTAAATGTTCCTCTGTATTCTCAGGGTGAATTAATGTTAAAATTACAAAATAGATTGTTAACTGTTACACTGTGGCATTGGAATTTTAATTGTTTATATTTATTGGTATGAGGGCTATCTACAAGGTTAATATTTCTGATTACCTTGGCTTACAGAAACCTCCAGCAGTCTTTGAAACATCTCACATGATTCTAGTTATTGATTGCTTTTAATGGTATTATGGTACTGCTGGTAGTCATAGTGGCTGCCTATAGAACAATCTTCAAACTGAGCCATGTTTTAGGGGAGAGAAAGGGGCTAAAGTCTCTTCTGTTGGTAATATATTAGTTACTCTTGAAACGATAAAATCCAACAGAAAGGAAGAGATAGCTACTGTATATTACAGTAAAGAAAGCTGCATAGTTATTTTAAATTTAGTGGAGATGAATATGGTTATCTACAACTACTGCTGCTTGAGAATAGCAAGAGTATTGTTTTAAAACATATTCTACCCAACTTGAGAGTTCTTTTAAAATGATTGGCCATATGAACATTTATAATCTTGCCATTAGGCTTAGACCTGCCATATTTTTTTTATTCTATGATCCTAAATAGTTCCTTTTAACAGTCTAAAAATATTTATCAATACTGATCAGACTTTAAAGAAATTACTTTGTAAACTTGGTGACTACCTGTATGTATTGTATATCTATTACATATTAAATATATAATATATTGAGATTATAAAAGATGGAAATATTGATTCCTTATAACATTTTAAGTTGCAGAATGTATGTTAAAAAGTGATTTGAATGAGATGTATTTGTATCTAGAAATTTTACTTCTTTTTGCAATGAGATTAAAATACATTTTGAAAGTTCAAAAAAAAAAGTCCATCTTAACTATTAATTGACCCAATGGTCATTTGGGATTATGTTATTTAATTTTCATGTACTCATATAGTTTCCAAAGATCCTCTTGGTGTAGATTTTTACTTGTATTTTATGGTGGTTTGACTTATTTGCAATATATAGATATTTTAATTTGTTCTCATTTATAGCCTATTGTGTTTTATTTGTTTTATTTATTTATTTATTTTTTGAGACGGAGTCTTGCACTGTTGCCCAGGCTGGAGTGCAGTGGCACAATCTTGGCTCACTGCAAGCTCCGCCTTCCAGGTTCACCCTGTTCTCCTGCCTCAGCCTTCTGAGTAGCTGGGACTACAGGCACCCCCCACCACGCCCCGCTAATTTTTTGTACTTTTAGTAGAGATGGGGTTTCACTGTGTTAGCCAGGATTGTCTCGATTTACTGACCTCGTGATCTGCCCGCCTCGGCCTCCCAAAGTGCTCGGATTACAGGCGTGAGCCACCGCGCTGGGGCAGCCTATTGTTTTTTAAATGTTGACATTTGTAGTCTGTTATGGAGAATGTACCAATAGAAAGAATGTTTATTCTGCCCTTGTTGGATAAAATGTTTGTAAATATCTATTGAAATCATTTGGCCTAAATTCCAGTTTAAATCCAGTGTTTGTTTTTTGATTTACTGTTTTAATAATCTTTTTCATGCTGAGGTGGGGGTATTGAAGTCTCCCACAGTTATTGTATTGCAGTCTATTCCTCTTTTTAGATGTGGTAATATTTGCTTTATGAATCTAGGTATTCCAGTGTTTGCTGAATATATATATTCAGAATTGTTATATTCTGTTGCTGGATTGATAACTTTATTATTATTTAATTAGTTTATTTTCTTTTTCTAACTTCTGGTTTGTGTGATGTAAGTATAGCTACTTCTGCTTACTTTTGGTTTCTTGTTGCATGAAATATCTTTTTTTCATGCTTTTACTTTCTCATCTATATTTGTCTTAATAGGTGAGGTGCATTTCTTGTAGGCAGCATATAGTCAGGCCATGTTTTCTAAATTCATTCACACAGTCTATTATTGTAAGTGAATAATATAATGCATTTACATTCAAGGTTGTCTTTGATATCTAACGTAGTGTTTCTGTTATATTCTTAACTGTTTTATATATTCTTTGTTCCTTACTATTTCTCTGACTTTGTCATTGTTCTTTGTTAGTTTTTTTGTAGTGGTACCATGAGTCCTTGCTATTCCTTATTTGTGTATTTGCTTTACCAATGGGTTTTTTACTTTTATTTGTTTTCATGAAGGTTATCCTTTTGCTTCCAATTTTAAAATTCATTTTATAAATAATTTTCATCTTAATTTCTTTGTTGACTTCACGGTCATTCATGTTATTTAAATTTCATTTATTTGTATAGTTTCCAGAGTTTCTCTTGGTATTGATTTCTAGTTTTACTCCACTGTGGTCTCAGAAGATACTTAATCTGATTTCAGTATTTTAAAATTTGTTGAGACTTATTTGTGGCCTAAAATATGGTCTATCTTGGACAATAATCCATGTGCTGATGAGAAGAATGTATATTCTGCAGTTGTTCAGTAGAATGTTCTGTAAATGTCTGTTAAGTCATTTGGTCTAAAGTCCAATTTTAGTCCATGTTTGTTTATTTATTTTCTGTCTAGATAATTTGTCTAATGCTCTGAATGGTGTGTTGAATTTCCCAAGTATTATTGTATTGCTCCCTGTCTCTCTGTTTATGACTAAATATTGGTTTTATAAATGTGGGTGATCCAGCATTTTGTAAATATATATTTGTAATAGGTATAGGTTCTTAATGAATTGACCCCTTTATTATTATATAATAACCCTTTTGCATTTCCTTAACTGTTTTGACTTAAGGTCTGATTTATCTGATATAAGCGTAGCTTCTTTTTGCTTTCAGTTTTCATTTGCATGGAATATCTTTGTCCACTCCTTTACAGGTAACATGAGTTTCTTGTAAGCAGCATATAGCTCAAAAATGTTTCTAAATGTATTCAGCCAGTCTATATATTTTTAAATGAATATTTAATCCATTTACAATCAAGGATTGTAATTGATATCTAAGGTTTTGTTCTTGTCATGTTATTATTTTCTAGTTAATTTATAAATTCTTTGAATTTTTCCTTTTCTTTGACTGTTGTTGTTTGGTGGAGTTTCTGTAGTAGAGTCCTGTGATTCATTTCTCTTCCTCCTTCGTGTGATTGCTTTACCAGTGAGTTTTACACTTTCATGTGTTTTCCTGGTTGTAAATGTTGTCTTTTTACTTCCATGTTTAGGAATCAGTTGAGCATTTCTTGTAGGGCCAGTCTAGTGGTGACAAATTTCTTCAGGATTTGCTTGCCTGGAAAAGATTCATTTATACTTTATGAAGTTTAGCCTTGCTGAATATAGAATTCTTAGCTGACATTTTTTCTTTCAGCATTTTGAAAACGCCATCCCACTGTTTTCTGGCCTTCATGATTTCTGCTGAGAAACCCACTGTTAGTCTGATGGGGTCTCCTTCATAGGTGAGTAGATGCACTTCTCTTTCTGATTTTAGAATCTTTGCATTTACATTGATTTGAGACAGTCAGATTTTAATGTGCTGTGGTGAATTCCTTTTTCACTGCATTTGTTAGGGATCACTGAGCCTTCCATATCTGAATGTCTAAATCTCTTGCTGAATGTGGAAAGATTTTATCTATTATTTCATTAAATAGGTTCTCTAGGCCTTTTGAATTCTCATAACCCTTGAGTATACAATTCATAATTTGGTTTATCCTACGTAGTCCCAAATGACTCAAAGAGTTTCACTTATTTTAAAAATTCATTTTGCAAAATTTTGTCTTAATTATTTTAAAAGACCTATCTTCAAGTCATAGAGTTTTTTCTTTTCCTTGGTATAGCCTATTTTTTAATATTTTAAATGTGTTTTGTATTTCCTCCAATTTTTTTTTCCTTCAGAATTTCTGGGTTTTCTTTTTTTTTTTTCTTTTTTAAGATACCTATTTCCTTTCTCATTTGTACCTTGAATTGATTTTCTGACTTTCTTTTATTGGTTTTCAGATTTCCCTTGCATCTCACTGAGCTTCTTTAAACTTAATGTTTTGTATTTTTTAGGGGGTGATGAATATATTTATTATCATGATAGTGGTGATGGTTTCATGGGTATACATGTGTCAAAACTTAACCAAATTTTACACTATAAAGAGGTGCAATTTATTGTATGGCAATTATACATCAATCAAAATGTTAAAATAGAGCCACAAACCCCTTTCTATTTCTCTCAATGCGAGATGGATTATAATTCTCTTCCTCCTGAGTGTGGGTTGGCCTTAGTGTATCATTTGACCATTAGAATATAGCAGATACTGGGACTTCTGAATGTAGGGCATAAGAGGCCTTGCATCTTTGGTACAGCTGTCTGGGAACACTCTCTGAAAGCCCTGAGCTGCCACATAAGAAATCTGGCTACCTTAGACTGTGATGCTAGAGAGGCCATGTGTAGATACTCCAGTTGAAGCTCCCAGCTGAGCCTAACCTTCTCTATCAAAGTGCCAGACATGTGAGTGACCAACCCAGCCCACCCCAGATACCATCTGAATACCATAGGGTAACCTTTGTTACTATCATGTGGAAAAAATATATATTACCCCAGTCGAGCCCTGTGTGAGTTTCTGACCTCTGGAATTTTGAGATATATTATAACGAAATACCTGTTGTTTAAAGCCATTAGAAAGTTTTGGGGAAATTTGTTATGCAGCAGTAGATAACAAGAAATGAATTTGGCACATGGAAGTCGGAAGTGCTTTTTTAACAAAAATATGTGGCATTGAATTGGTACTGGGTAAGGGGCAGAAGCTGGAAGAGCCATGAAGAGACTGATAGTGAAAGGCTGAAGGACAATGAGGAAAATGTTATTAGAGCTGGAGAAGATATGACACATTATGTGGTGGTAAGAAGTTTTGTGAACTGTTGACTTTAAATAATTTTTTTGAATGTTTCTCTGATATTTTGAGGACTTATTTTTGGTTAAGATCTTTTCTTGCTGGACACAGTGGCTCACGCCTGTAATCCCAGCACTTTGGGAGGCTGAGGCGGGTGGATCATGAGGTCAGGAGATCAAAACCATCCTGGCTAACACAATGAAACCCCGCCTCTACTAAAAAAATACAAAGAAAATTAGCCGGGCATGGTGGCGGGCACCTGTAGTCCCAGCTACTCAGGAGGCTGAGGCAGGAGAATGGCGTGAACCCGGGAGGTGGAGCTTGCAGTGAGCCAAAATCAATCACGTCACTGCACTCCAGCCTGGGAGACAGAGAGAGACTCCGTCTCAAAAAAATCTTTTGTTAAGGAAATATTCCTTAGGGAAGGGACATTCCTTTACGGATGTCATATTTCCTTGCTTTCTTATGTTTCTTGGGTCTGTACATTGATTTCTGTGCATCTGATGTAAAAGTCACTTTTTGTTTTTGAATTTACTTACTTTGAAGGTGAGGATTTTTTTCCTGAAGATGTGACTATAATGTTGGTTGGGTAGGGTTTGTTGGCTTTGCATTCAATCGTGAAGTCTCTGTGTGATTTCTTTGACTGTAAATATCATTAGTGCTACCTGTGATTTCCTCAGTGCATTACAGTGTGGTTATTGCTAGGGGCTACAGTGAAGTTGTGATGGCTACACTGAAGTGCTGTATAGGCCCATCTGTAGGTTTCAGTGGTAGTGTTGGTGAACTAAGCTTATCTATCCTTTTGACCTAGAGTGACATATGTTGGCACCTGTGTTGGTGACTCCAGGCAGGCCACCAGCAGGGTAGCTTACTCAGATGCCAGTTGTAATTGTAGCATACCGGGAGGGCAAATGGACTCTCAAACTTCTGGACAGCCATGGTGGCATGGGCAATGTAGGTAGCAGAAGTGGTGAAATGCTCTTCCAAGTCTCAAGTGCTCTTCTGAGTCCCAATTGTGTTGGCAGTGGTTGCAATGGGCTGTGTATGCCAGTGTCTAGGCCAGTTGTTGGCACTTGCAGGTAAAAGCCAGCTGTGATGGAAGCAGTATGTTGTTTATGCCCAACTTCAGTGCCCCCAAAAGACACACTTTGTTGTCCCAGGTGGTGGATTAGATTGGGGAACCTCCCCAGGACCCTGGATCCTGCACTTTGTCCTAAGGAAGGGGTGATACTGGATGGAGCTGAATTACACTCAGGTTCCCCCAGTGGTAAGTGCCTGCACAGATGTATTTGGTAGGAGTTAGGCAATCCTCGGGGGGCTGGTGAAATGCTTGGGTGAGGGGCAACTGTCACTGCTCTGAGGTCCTGCCACAGGGACGGGGGAGGTTGTCTCAACATCCACAACTTTGACTGTTGGTTGAGTAAATTTATCCCTTTCATGCCTAGCCCCACTGGGGCTTGCTCCCTCCTCCCACCTGTCACAGACAACCTGGCTATTCTGTCAGACCTGAGAAATTTATGCTGTTCTTTAGTTCAATCCCAGTTCATAGGAACTCCTCCACAGCTCAAGACCAAGCCACTGTGACAGCTGTCACCCTGCTCAAGTCCTTGGGATAATGCCCTCTTTCAGTGCTGCTGGCTACAGTCCATGTCATGCTTGCTTCTCAGTCTTGGTTGTGTTAGCCCACTCCCTGCTCATGCCCCAGTTCCATGAGCAGCAGCTTGAGTTTCCTTAATGACTAGGAATGGCAACAACCCTGATAACTAGGACCATGAACAGTTTGATAAGAGCTAAGATTAAAAATGGCATCTTGCTAAAGCTTCTTAGGCTACAGGAAGTGTGTGGAACCAAGGGCATGTTCCCTCCCTTGAGTGGTTTCTTCTCTCAGTCACCTGACTGCTCCTTTTGCTAGATTCAGGGATTGGGTGGGTCAAAGTGCTCTCCCATGATCTAGATTTTATGATTGCCCAGTGAGAAAATGGACCAGAGAAAAGCTGTTGCTTACTTTATCCTATCTTATAGAGTCACTCCTTGTTTCCAGCCAGTCTTGGCTACACAGGCTGCCTGTTTTTCTTTTCCTTTCTAGTTTTTGCCATTTCCTGTCACTTTTCTGTTGAACTCTTGTGTTCTCTCTTGGATAATGTACTGAATGTATGATTGTCTATATACTATTATGGTACTAAATGGATGAAGCTGGCTTGAAATGCTCCTAGTCAGCCATCTTAAAAAAATGTGTACAGATGTTGAATCATGCAACCTTGCTGAACTCATTTATTAGTTCTAGTGGGTTTTTCAAAATTCCTTAGAAATTTTTATTTGCATGACACTGTAAAGTTTCCAATCCCCAGGTGGAGGCCATTGATTATTTTGGTTGCATGATAGCTTTCACTAAGACCTTCAGTATAATGTTGAATAGAAGTGGTAGAAACAGATATTCTTGTCTTGTTTCTGTTTTTTTTTTTTGTTTTTTTGTTTTTTTTTTTTGAGACGGAGTCTTGCTCTATCGCCCAGGCTGGAATGCAGTGGCACGATCTTGGCTCACTGCAAGCTCTGCCTCCCGGGTTCACGCCATTCTCCTGCCTCAGCCTCCCGAGTGGCTGGGACTACAGGCGCCCGCCACCACGCCCGGCTAATTGTTTTGTATTTTTTTAGTAGAGTCGGGGTTTCACCGTGTTAGCCAGGATGGTCTCGATCTCCTGACCTCATGATCCGCCTGCCTCGGCCTCCCAACGTGCTGAGATTACAGGCGTGAGCCACCGCGCCCGGCCTGTTCTTGTCTTGTTTCTAAAGTAACTTTCCCAAACTGTAATAATACTTTCCCAAAGTATTATTATACTTTAATTTCTAGGGTATATGTGCATAAAGTGCAGGTTTGTTACATAGGTATACATGTGCCACGTTGGTTTGCTGCATCTATCAACTCGTCACTCACTTAGGTATTTCTCCTAACGCTATCCCTCCCCCCAGCCCCCACCCCCCAACAGGCCCCAGTGTGTGATGTTTCCCTCCCCTGTGTCCATGTGTTCTCATTGTTCAACTCCCACTTATGAGTGAGAACATGTGGTGTTTTTCTCTCCTTGTGATATTTTGCTGAGAATGATGCTTTCCAGCTTCATTCATGTCCCTGCAAAGGACATGAAATCATCCTTTTTATGGCTGCATAGTATTCCATGGTGTATATGTGCCACATTTTCTTTATCCCGTCTATTATTGATGGACATTTGAGTTAGTTATCAATTCTAATCCATGATATCATGCTGTTTTCTTGTCCTGCCTCAGCACCAATAACCTGAAGAGCCTTTTTGAAGGAAGATTCTGATGACTCAGGGCAAGCATTTTTTAGTGTGTTATTGTTGTTAGCAGAAAGAGGGCCATAAAATACATGGGACAAGCTGAATATATCTTAGGCAAAAGAAGAAAATATTCAAATTCTTATGTTATTTTATCTAATTATTTTATCTCTTTTGGTGTGTGGCTTATAATGTGTGTATCGTATTAATAAAAGTATATAAACATGTAGTTTACAAATAGTTGCCAATATTATTAGTGCATATCCAAGTATTATATTACTGGAAGTATAATCCTCAAAATATAGAGACCGTTAAGCTCTTGAGTCAACAGTACCCTGATGCTTTCCCTGGTTCCATCATTACAGCCGAGCAAAATTGTGCTGAGGGTGCAGACAGATGCTAAAGAACTATCAGTTATTGGTTCTGTCAGTAAGATAAATGTGTTTCTTTACTAACTTACACTCTTGGACAATGATAACAATTTTAACTATATGTTTTTTATAAACTCATAGATATCAGGAGGTTGTACAGCAGTGTTCTACAGTATAGTCATAATTGATCTTGACATATAATTGGACCCATTTTTATCTCAAAAGAAGCTGATTAATTGTGGTAGTTTTTCATTTTTTTGTGATGTAAGGCTAAATTGTTTGAGTCACTGGATTAAATAGATTTTATAGCACAATGATGCCTACGTCCTGGCAAATAACATTAGTAGCTGCAAAATTGTTCACTGAAATCATGCAAGGTGTTCTGATGTTGTGGATTTCCTGAGACAACTTGAGGAAAATTATATTTTAAATTGGAGACCAAAGTATTGTTCAAGGCATAAGAGGGGATTCCTGTATTAAGTGGGATCTCAAAAAAAAATCACGATGTGATTATTTTGATGCAACTTTATGGTTTTTATAAAGTTATCGCAAGTAGTGTTTACTCTCTTTAAAAGTCAGTGATGGATATCAGAAATATGCTGATGTGCTGAAATGAATTAATCTCTTAGACGGAAACTAAACTGGGAAAGACCCAGGGCCATTTTTACGTGGTAGAGCTAAGAGGGTTTTGGTAAGCACAATAATGCCCTCCAAAGATGTTTATGTTCTACTTCTCAGATACTGGGAATATATTATATTTCATGGCAATGGGCATACAAAGTTATACATAGGATCAAGATTGCTAATCTTCTGATGAAAAATGGGGATATTATCATGAATTATAATGGTGAGCTCAGTGTAGTAACTAGGGTCCAGAAATGTGAAAGAGATATAGAGAATGTAAAGTGTCAAAATCATGGCATCTTAGAAAGACAATCAGATAATGTCTTTTTCAGCTGTTTACTTTGGTAATTTTCTCCATATTAGCTTAAAATTCCACCAAGTTCACATAAAGTGTATACATAAAATTGGATAATTTTATGTTAACAGCATCGATATGAAGTGAGAGAATATAGAACGAAAGTATAATGTCTAAAATGGGAGGCCCAGGTACAATTAGAATATAGATAGTGTACATTTTATAAGGTCATAATTGTGGATGGCTTAGTGAGACAAATATTAATACATGTATGTTTTACTAATAATATTTATTAAATTATTACATACACAGTTTGGTGTGGAAAATAATGTAGAGACTGAATTATCAAGAAGTCTTAGGAGATAGTCTGGGTTTATCAAGGGTAAGAGGATAATGTAAAAATGAAGATGATTTGTGAGGATATTGACTACTATATAATAAACACTGATGATATGAAGTCTTTCTTTTCCAGATATACAAAATAAGTTTTCTCTTTGCCATTTGGAAGAACCCACTTTCCACTTATGTTATCATTAAAAGATCCCTTTTATTTCCAAGCTGACACTGGGGTCCGCCAGCACTTTCTTGTTTTTTTTGTTTTTTTTTTCTCCACGACTTCACATTCTTTCTGAATAAAAAGCCTAAGCCCCCGTGACCTGATCACCTGTTACTTGACCTTTATTCCCCTAGTGATGCTTCTCATAGTAATGGATTTGTTGTCTCCAGATGTATTTGAGTCACTGCATTTTTGGAATGACTTCAGATGTAAACTGTAATTCTACCTGAGCAGAGTGACAAGGGGCCTCTCCATCTGCACCTCCTGCCTCCTGAGTACTCTCCAGGCCATCACCATCAATCCTAGCACCTCCTGGTTGGCAAGAGTTAAACATAAATCCACAAATTACATTATCCATATTTTCTTCTTTTTTTGTTCCTCAATTTATTTTCCAGAAGTAACGCAATCATGTACACAGTAACTTATTTCAAGTGACACAGACCAGGCAACTGACAAGTAAATACAGACAAGTAAATATTGCCCATTTTCCTAGATAATCTCTATAATCAAGGGGACTGATTTTTATTCTGGAATTTTCCCCAAATGTTTTCTTTGTAGAAATTATGTTGCTCTCAATTGTGCGCATGGTGATACTCTTGTTTAACCATCAGAGGTGATCCCAGCACCTTCACAGCCGCAGCCTTTGCTGCAGTCCCTCCCCAGAGAAAAGGGCCGCCCATATCATTCTGCTGCTGGTGAGTTGCTTTGTGGTCATGGACTCAGTGGACATCATTATTTTATCTTCCTTAACCACGTGGTAGGTTTTTAACTCAGTTATCCTGGATATCCAAAGGCTTGTGGTCCATCTTTAGGCTTCCATTTGTTCTTCGGTACAGATCAATGTGTCCTTTGGTACAAATCAATTGATAAAGGAATAATCAATTCTGCAAAAAATAAATTCAGAGAGGCATCATTTTTTAATAAGATCATAACAGAAAAATAATCCTCTGAAAAAATAGATTTTTCCTTCAACAGTTAAATTATTGAAGGTAGCACAAGATTTTCATCTGACTTAAGTACAATGTGTAAAATTGTAATTTCATATCTAAATACTTTTGAATTTCATGCTACCAATAATTATTTGGTTTCTTTAGTTCAAAGTCTACCAGATTTTGATCTTCCCAAATCAAAACTCTTTAATTTTTAACTGTATACACAAAAAGCATTTCTTTCTTCTTGAAGTGTACTCTTAAGAAGCTCCTATTTCTAACCAAAAAACTTAGTGTTTTTTCTTTTGAAAGTATTTTAGTCTTTTTTTTGACTAGGGTATTTTTGCTAAGTATCTAATTCTTGCTTTAATGATATTTTACTCACCTTTATTAGTATTCATTTCTCTGTTTTTGGCTCTACAAGAGCTGTGGAATTTTTCTCTCATCTTTGCAAGTTATGTATTTTTCTCTTGCTGATTTTTAGTGTTTTCGTCATTTTTGTTGTTATACAGATTATGATTTCTTTTATGTATTATTTATTTTTTTCTTTTGTGGACACAATTTCTGAACTCAAGGATTCATGTTTTCAATTGTAGAAACTTATAAATTACCAATTCTTTGACTATTGCTGTTCTCTCTCTTTTTTTTTTTTTTTGAGACAGAGTCTCGCTCTGTCACCTAGGCTGGAGTGCAGTGGCGCGATCTCGGCTCACTGCAAGCTCACGCCATTCTCCTGCCTCAGCCTCCCGAGTAGCTGGGACTACAGGTGCCCGCCACTGCGCTCAGCTAATTTTTTGTATTTTTTTAGTGGAGACGGGGTTTCACCGTGGTCTCGATCTCCTGACCTCATGATCCGCCTGCCTCAGCCTCCCAAAGTGTATTCTCTTTTTATTATTATTATTATTTTTGAGATGGAGTCTCGCTCTGTCACCCAGGCTGGAGTGCAGTGGCGCAATCTCCGCTTACTGCAAGCTTCCGCTCCCGGGTTCACGCCATTCTCCTGCCTCAGCCTCCTGAGTAGCTGGGACTACAGGCCCCCGCCACCACACCCGGCTAATTTTTTATATTTTTAGTAGGGACGGGGTTTCACCATGTTCGCCAGGATGGTCTCTATCTTCTGACCGCGTGATCCGTGCGCCTCAGTCTCTCAAAGTGCTGGGATTACAGGCGTGAGCCACCGCAACCAGCCAACTATTGCTATTTATATTTAAATATATTTTAAAGAAACAATTAGATTTGTTTTGTTTCTCATTCTTCTACTCTTCATGTATGTATAATTATATTTGTGTTTTCTATTACCTTTTCTCCTTTTACTCTATTGGACTATAATAATTGTGCTCACTAATTTCTGTTCACTAATCTCATCAGCTTAGAAATACTTTAATTTTTTACTTGTATATTGAGTATTAAATTGATTAGTTTTATTTGTAATTATCTGTCTTCCCCTTGGCTGAATATAACTTCTTAAGCTTATACCTTCTTGTTCTTTCCATGTTATTTTTTTCTTTTTTTTAATGTATTGAATTTCTTCTGACACTCATTCTAGTAACTTTTTTCTCTGTGTGCAACGTAAGTTATAATTTGGTTCTCAGATTTGAGATCTGCCATAAGTTTGAGGCTTTATTTTTTTTTTTCCGTGTGCTTTATGGCAAGTCGGACAACCTGCATGGATTTGGCGTCATTGTAGTCACCCATATCTAAGAGCAGCACTTCCTTTTTAGCATGATGAGTTGTTTCTGGATTGTTTCTTTATTTTACTTATATACCTGGGAGATTCTCATATTTTCCCTTCAACTCTATTCAGCATTTTAAGAATTCTTATGACTGTCTGAGAATTTTAGCTTTCTGTATTAAATGTTTTTAATGAGCATTTTATTTTCTAAAAAAGCACAAATATCAATAGTGTACACATGTGGAAAACTATATATATATTCTCTTGCAGACAACAGCATCTCATAACAAAATGCTAGTTATTTACAAGACAGCTCTCCTCCAACATACTATGAGGTAACAAAAATTTGTAGTGTGTAATTTTTTTAATACTAGAAAACTGATCTTACATTTTGCACAAATTTCTGAAATGCCAGTACTTCATTGTTTTTCTATAGAAGTAACTTAATATTGGCAAAATTACTTATTTGAATTTAGGTTTTGGCTTTCATCATATGCTTCCTCATTAACATTTTCCTCAATCCATAAATGCAATCTCAGTTTGAATCTTCCATTTAACCCAGAAGTTAATTTTTAAAACCTTAATAAAATTTGAATGTAGCTAGATATTATTTTTTGGTTACATAGTAGTCAATAATTTCTATTACTTACAATGATCAGAAAATATGATCTGAATTTCTGCTGTCATAAATTCAATAACATATTTTAGGCCTAAACCTTTCCATTTCAAATCCTTGGGTCTGTTAATTGAAAATAATGGTTATCTTTTGTTTTCTGGCCAAAAATGCTGCCCATTTATTTCTATGCCTAATTAGTCAAACTTTCTAATAAATTTATTTAACATTAATTATGTTTATTTGCTTGTTGTATACTAAAACCATTAGTTTCTATAATTTAAATGTCACCTAATATGAGTGAAAATGTGTCAGAGGCTAGGGAAGAAGGTGGATGGAGAAAAGGAAGGTGTTGATCAAAAAGTACCCAAGTTTCAGTTACACAGGAGGCATAGGATTGATCTAGTGCAAAAAATGATGAGTATTATAAATAATAATGCACTGTATATTTTGAAATTGCTAAAAGTAGTTTTAAAATTGATTTACATAATATTTTACATATTTATAAAGCACATGTGATATGTTGTTACGTGTATAGAATGTGTAATGATCAAGTCAGGGTATTTGTGGTATCCATCACTTGGAGCATTTATCGATTCTATATGTCAGGAACATTTCAAGTTATCTGTTCTAGCAAAGAAATATAAAATACATTATAGTTAACTATGGCCAAGCTACAGTGCAACTGAACACTAGATTTTATTCCTTTCCAACTGTGGGTTTGTATTCATTTACCACCCTCTTTTCATTCCCTTTCTCACCCACACACTGTGCCAGGCCTCAGGCATACACTGTTCTACTCTCTGTCTCTGTAAGGATTATCATTTTAGCTTCCACATATGAGAGAATGCATGCAAAGTTTTTCTTTCCATGTCCGGCTTATTTCACTTAACATAATGACCTCTGCTTCCATCCATGTTATTTATATTGCCCAATAGTGTTCATAAATATATACACACATATATACCACATTGCATTTGTCCAATTATTCATTGATGGAAACTGGTTAATGTTATATCGTTGCTATTGTGAATAATGCTGCAATAAACACACAAGTAGGGATATAATTTGAAGAATTTTTTTGTTGATGTTCCATACAAATTTTAAGATTGTTTGGTCTATGTTAGTGTTAGTATTTTCACAGAGATTGCATTGAATCTGTAGCTTGCTTTGGGTAAGTATGGTCATTTTGATGGTATTAATTTTTTCATTCCATGAAGATGAGATTTCTTTCCATTTGTTTGTGTCCTCTACATTTTCTTTCATCAAAGTTTTGTTGTATTTTTGTAGATGTATTTCACCTTATTGATCAAGTGTATTCCCTAAATATTTTATTTTTGTAGCTATTGTAAATGAAATTTCCTTCTTGATTTCTTTTTCACTTAATTCATTATTAGTGTATGGAAATGTTATGGATTTTTGTCAGTTTTTTATCAAAAACTGTATTAAAATTAGAGTTTTTTGTTGAGTTTTTAAGTTTTTCTAGATATAAGATCATGACATCTACCAAAAAGACAATTTGACTTTGTTTTCATGAATGAATTTTATTTCTTTCTGTTGTGGGAAGTTAGGGACCCAGAACAGAGGGACTGGCTGAAGCCACAGCAGAACAACATAAATTGTGAAGATTTCATGGACATTTATTAGTTCCCAAAATTAATACTTTTATAATTTCTTACTCCTGTCTTTACTGTAGTCTCTGAACATAAATTGTGAAGATTTCATGGACATTTATCACTTCCCCGATCAATACTCTTATAATTTCCTATGCCTGTCTTTACTTTAATCTCTTAAACCTGTCATCTTTGTAAGCTGAGGATGTATGTTGCCTCAGAACCCTGTGATGATTGTGTTATCTGCACAAATTGTTTGTAAAGCATGTGTGTTTGAACAATATGAAATCTGAGCACCTTGAAAAGAACAGGATAACAGCAATTTTCAGGGAACAAGGGAGATAACCATACAGTCTGACTGCCTGCAGGGCTGGACAGAACCGAGTCATATTTATCTTCTTTCAGAAAGCGAATAGGAGAAATATCGCTGAATTCTTTTCTCAGCAAGGAATAACCCTGGGAAAACGAATGCATTCCCAGGAGGAGGTCTCTAAAATGGCCACTCTGGGAGTGTCTGTCTTATGCAGTTGTAGGTAAGGGATGAAATACTCCCTGGTCTCCTGCAGCACCCCCAGGCTTGTTAGGATTGGGAAATTCCAGCCTGGTGAAATTCTAGTCAGACCGGTTCTCTGCTGTTGAACCATTTCCTGGTAAGATGTTTATCAATGACAATGTGTGCCCGGCAGGACATGGACCTTCATCAGTAATTCTAGTTTCCCCCGGCCTTGTGATCTCACTCTGCCTCTCTGCCCTTGTGATATTTTATTGCCTTTGAAGCATGTGATCTCTGTGACCCACTCCCTATTCATACACCCCTCCCCTTTTGAAATCTCTAATAAAAACTTGCTGGTTTTGCGGCTCAAGGGGCATCACGGAACCTGCCAACATGTGATGTCTCCCCCGGACACCCAGCTTTAAAATTTCTCTCTTTTGTACCCTTTCCCTTTATTTCTCAGACCGGTCGACACTTAGGGAAAATAGAAAAGAACCTACATTGAAATATTGGGGGCTGGATCGCCCGATATCTTTCTCTT
Organism: Hylobates moloch; assembly: GCF_009828535.3. Taxonomy (NCBI): domain Eukaryota; kingdom Metazoa; phylum Chordata; class Mammalia; order Primates; family Hylobatidae; genus Hylobates; species Hylobates moloch. Next base: position 84,883,045 of record NW_026652278.1, read on the forward strand.
ACCTGATAGCTCTGGCCAGAACTTCCAGTACTACAATGAATAGGAGTAGTGAAAATGGGTGTCCTTGTCTTATTCCCGTGCTTAGAGGAAAGGCTGTGAGCTTTTCACCATTCAGCATAGTATTAGCTGTGACTTTGATTATATGACCTTTATTATGTTGAGGTATGTTTCTTCTATGATATGCCTAGTTGGCTGAGATTTTTTTATTGTGAAGACCTGTTGCATTTTATCAAATGCATTTTCTGTATTGTTTGAAATAATTATATGATTTTTGCCCTTCATTTTGCTGATGTGATGTAAAATGTGTATTGGTTTACATATGTTGAACCATCATTGCATCCCAGAGATAGATCCTACTTGATCATACTGTATTATTATTTTTGATGTGCTATTGAATTTGGTTTTCTAGTATTTTTTGAGAATTTTTGTGTCTGTGTATATCAGAAATATTGGTCTGTAGTTCCTTTCAGTCTTGTATTCTTGTCTGATTTTGATATCAAGGTAATGCTGGCCTAATAATATGAGTTAGAGAGAATTTCTTCCTTTTAACTTTAATGTTTTGATATGGTTTGAGGAGAACTGGTGTTAGGTTTCTTTGAAGGTTTGGTAGAATATGGCAGTGAAGCCATCCAGGCCTGGACTTTTCTTTGTTGGGAGACTTTTTATTACTGACTCAATCTTATTACTCATTATTGATCTACTCAGGTGTTCTATTTTTTGTTGATTTTAATCTTGGTAGGTTGCATGCATCCAGGAATTTATTCATTTCCTCTAGGTTTTTCTGGTTTGTTAGTGTATAGTTGTTCGTAATAATCTCTGATAATCTTTTGTATTTCTGTGATAGCAGTTGTAATGGCTTTTTTATTTCAGATTTTATTTGGATTTTCTTTCTTTTTTTCCTGATAGCCTAGGAAGTTGTCAATTTTGCTTATCTTTTTAAAAATCCAATTTATGTGCAGTTGATTTTATTGTGTGTTTAGTTTGTATTTTGTTTAGTTCTGCCCTAATCTTTATTATTTTTTTCTTTCCATTGATTTTCGGTTTGGTTCATTTAAAACATTACATTCTTTATTAGAATGGTTTCTAATTTTTTTTATATAGTTTGTTGCTATAAACTTCTCTCTTAGCACTCTTTTTGTAGTATTCCATTAGTTTTGGTACATTGTGTTTCAATTTTTGTTTGTCTCAACAATTTTTAAAAATACCTTTCTTAATTTTTATCTTGACCCAGTGGTCATTCCAGAGCATGTTGTTTAACTTCCATGTATTTGTACAGTTTCCAAAGTTTCTCATGTTATTGAAGTCTCATTTTATTTCATTGTGGCCTGAAAACATATTTGATATGGTTTTGACTCTTAAAAATTTATTGAGACTTATTTTGTGTCCTGACATATGATCTGTCTTGGAGAAAGTTTAATGTGCTTGTAAGAAAAATATGCTTCTGTCATTGTTGGATGAAGTGTTCTGTAAATGTCTTTTGGATCCATTTGGTCTAATTTGCAGTTTAAATTTAATGTTACTTAATATTCTGTGTAAATGGTATGCCTAATGATGAAAGGGTGGTATTGAAGTTTTCAAATATTATGTATTGAAGTCTGTTTCTCTCTTTAGATCTAATAATAGTTCCTTTATATATTTGAATGGTCGGTGTTGAGTGCCTATATATTTAAAACGGTTAAATTCTCTTGCTGAATTCATTCCTTTATCATTGCATAATGTCCTTCTTTGTCTTCTTTTACTGGTTTTGACTTAGTCTATCTTATGTTACATAAGTATAATTACTTCTGCATGCTTTTGGTTTCTGTTCATAAGAAATGATTTTTCAAACCCTGCCCTAGGGATGTCAGATATTTTTAGTTATTCTTGTACTTTTCTGAAAATCATAGCTGCCTGCCTTAAGACTTTTTACAATATATATTTCACCAAAAAGTACAAATGTAAATTCATTACTACTCATGAAAACATTTCACATGTATTTTTTTTGTGGCACATCAGCATCTCTTGAGAAATCCCAAGTGGAACACACCCCCATTTCCCAATATATCATAAGATAAAAATAATTTATGGAGTATATTTTTATATTAAAAATCTAATTTTATGTTACACAAATTGCTAAAATAACAATACTCTACTACAAAGAATAATACCTACAAGTGGCCAGAAATTACTGTTTTTTCTATAGCATTAAGCTAATATTGGCAGAATTATTATTTTGTATTAAGCTTTTTGGCTGCAATCACAGTGTTTCCTCATTAGACTTTTCCTGAATCCATAAAAAATACATTTTAATTTTCCACTAAATCCAGAAGTAAGAAGATCTTAATGAAATGTCCATGTGGCTAAATATTATTTGGTTTTTTGTTTGTTTTTTTGCTGTTGTTGTTGTTGTTTTATTTTATTATTATACTTTAAGTTTTAGAGTACATGTGCACAACGTGCAGGTTTGTTACATATGTATACATGTGCCATGTTGGTGTGCTGCACCCATTAACTCGTCATTTAGCATTAGGTATATCTCCTAATGCTATCCCTCCCCAGTCCCCCCACCCCACAACAGTCCCTGGTGTGTGATGTTCCCCTTCCTGTGTCCATGTGTTCTCATTGTTCACTTCCCACCTATGAGTGAGAACATGCGGTGTTTGGTTTTTTGTCTTTGTGATAGTTTGCTGAGAATGATGGTTTCCAGCTTCATCCATGTCCCTATAAAGGACATGAACTCATCCTTTTTATGGCTGCATAGTATTCCATGGTGTATATGTGCCACATTTTCTTAATCCAGTCTATCATTGCTGGACATTTGGGTTGGTTCCAAGTCTTTGCTGTTGTGAATAGTGCCGCAATAAACATATGTGTGTATGTGTCTTTATCGTAGCATGATTTATAATCCTGTGGGTATATACCCAGTAATGGGATGGCTGGGTCAAACGGTATTTCTAGTTCTAGATCCCTGAGGAATCGCCACACTGACTTCCACGATGGTTGAACTAGTTTACAGTCCCACCAACAGTGTAAAAGTGTTCCTATTTCTCCACATCCTCTCCAGCACCTGTTGTTTCCTGACTTTTTAATGATGGCCATTCTAACTGGTGTGAGATGGTATCTCATTGTGGTTTTGATGTGCATTTCTCTGATGGCCAGTGATGATGAGCATTTTTTCACGTGTTTTCTGGCTGCATAAATGTCTTCTTCTGAAAAGTGTCTGTTCATATCCTTTGCCCCCTTTTTGATGGGGTTGTTTTTTTCTTGTGAATTTGTTTGAGTTCATTGTAGATTCTGGATATTAGCCCTTGGTCAGATGAGTAGATTGCAAAAATTTTCTTCCATTCTATAGGTTGCCTATTCACTCTGATGGTAGTTTCTTTTGCTGTGCAGAAGCTCTTTAGTTTAATTAGATCCCATTTGTCAATTTTGGCTTTTGTTGCCACTGCTTTTGGTGTTTTAGACATGAGTCCTTGCCCATGCCTATGTCCTGAATGGTATTGCCTAGGTTTTCTGTTGCAGGAAGTCAGGGACCCCAAATGGAGGGACCGGCTGAAGCCATGGCAGAAGAATGTGGATTGTGAAGATTTTATGGACATTTGTTCGTTTCCTCAAATTAATACTTTTGTAATTTCTTATGCCTGTCTTTAGTGCAGTCTCTAAACATAAATTGTAAAGATTTCATGGACACTTATCACTTCTCCAATCAATACCCTTGTGATTTCCTATGCCCGTCTTTACTTTAATCTCTTAATCTTGTCAGTTGAGGAGGATGTATATCATTCCAGGACCCTGTAATAATTGCGGTAACTACAAAAGTTGTACAGCATGTGTGTTTGAGCAATATGAAATGTGGGCACCCTGAGAAAAGAACAGGATAACAGCAATTGTTCAGGGAATAAGAGAGATAACTAAACTCTGACCGCCGGTGAGCTGGGCAGAACAGAGCCATATTTCTCTTCTTTCAAAAGCAAATGGGAGAAATATCGCTGAATTCTTTTTCTCAACATGGGATATCCCTGAGAAATAGAATGCGCACCTAGGGGTAGGTCTCTGAACTGGCCCCCCCGGGGCGTACTGTCTCTTATGGTTGAGACTGCAGGGGTGATATAAATTCCAGTCTCCCGTAGCACTCCCAGGCTTATTAGGAAGAGGAAATTCCCACCTAATAAACTTTGGTCAGACTGGTTGATCTCAAAACCCTGTCTCCTGATAAGATGTTATCAATGACAGTGGTGCCCAAAACTTCACTAGCAATTTTAATTTTGCCTGGGTCTTGTGATCTCGCCCTGCCTCCACTTGCCTTGTGATGTTCTATTACCCTGTTAAGTACATGATGTCTGTCACCCACACCTATTCGTATACTCCCTCCCCTTTTGAAACTCCCTAATAAAAACGTGCTGGTTTTTGTGGTTTGTGGGGCATCACAGATCCTACCAACGTGTGATGTCTCCCCCGGATGCCCAGCTTTAAAATTTCTCTCTTTTGTACTCTGTCCCTTTATTTCTTAAGCCAGCCGACGCTTAGGAAAATAGAAAAGAACCTACGTGGTTATCAGGGCACGTCCTCCGATAGTTTTCTTCTAGGGTTTTTATGGTTTTAGGTCTAACATGTAAGTCTTTAATCCATCCTGAATTAATTTTTGTATAAGGTGTAAGGAAGGAATCCAGTTTCAGCTTTCTACATATGGCTAGCCAGTTTTCCCAGCACCATTTATTAAGTAGGGAATCCTTTCCCCATTTCTTGTTTTTGTCAGGTTTGTCAAAGATCAGATAGTTGTAGATATGCGGCATTATTTCTGAGACCTCTGTTCTGCTCCATTGGTCTATATCTCTGTTTTGGTACCAGTACCATGCTGTTTTGGTTACTGTAGCCTTGTAGTATAGTTTGAAGTCAGGTAGCGTGATGCCTCCAGCTTTGTTCTTTTGCCTTAGTATTGACTTGGCAATGTGGGCTCTTTTTTGGTTCCATATGAACTTTAAAGTAGTTTTTTCCAATTCTGTGAAGAAAGTCATTGGTAGCTTGATGGGGATGGCGTTGAATCTATAAATTACCTTGGGCAGTATGGCCATTTTCATAATATTGATTCTTCCTACCCATGAGCATGGAATGTTCTTCCATTTGTTTGTATCCTCTTTTATTTCATTGAGCAGTGGTTTGTAGTTCTCCTTGAAGAGGTCCTTCGCATCCCTTGTAAGTTGGATTCCTAGGTATTTTATTCTCTTTGAAGCAATTGTGAATGGGAGTTCACTCATGATTTGGCTCTCTTTAGATCTAATAATAGATCTAAAGATCTCTGTCTGTTATTGGTGTGTAAGAATGCTTGCGATTTTTGCACATTGATTTTGTATCCTGAGCCTTTGCTGAAGTTGCTTATCAGCTTAAGGAGATTTTGGGCTGAGACGATGGGGTTTTCTAGATATACAATCATGTCATCTGCAAACAGGGACAATTTAACTTCCTCTTTTCCTAATTGGATGCCCTTTATTTCCTTCTGCCTGATTGTCCTGGCCAGAACTTCCAACACTATGTTGAATAGGAGTGGTAAGAGAGGGAATCCCTGTCTTGTGCCAGTTTTCAAAGGGAATGTTTCCAGTTTTTGCCCATTCAGTATGATATTGGCTGTGGGTTTGTCATAGATAGCTCTTATTATTTTGAGATACGTCCCATCAATACCTAATTTATTGAGAGTTTTTAGCATGAAGCATTGTTGAATTTTGTCAAAAACCTTTTCTGCATCTATTGAGATAATCATGTGGTTTTTATCTTTGCTTCTGTTTATATGCTGGATTATGTTTATTGATTTGAGTATGTTGAACCAGCCTTGCATCCCAGGGATGAAGCCCACTTGATCACTGTGGATAAGCTTTTTGATGTGTTGCTGGATTCAGTTTGTCAGTATTTTATTGAGGATTTTTGCATCAATGTTCATCAAGGATATTGGTCTAAAATTCTCTTTTTTTGTTGTGTCTCTTCCAGGCTTTGGTATCAGGATGATGCTGGCCTCATAAAATGAGTTAGGGAGGATTCCCTCTTTTTCTGTTGATTGGAATAGTTTCAGAAGGAATGGTACCAGCTCCTCCTTGTACCTCTGATAGAATTTTGCTGTGAATCCATCTGGTCCTGGACTTTTTTTCATCAGTAAGCTATTAATTATTGCCTCAATTTCAGACCCTGTTATTGGTCTATTCAGGGATTCAGCTTCTTCCTGGTTTAGTCTTGGGAGGATGTATGTGTCAAGGAATTTATCCATTTCTTCTAGATTTTCTAGTTTATTTGCGTAGAGGTGTTTATAGTATTCTCTGATGGTAGTTTGCATTTCTGTGGGATCGGTGGTGATATCCCCTTTGTCATTTTTTATTGCATCTATTTGATTCTTCTCTCTTTTCTTCTTTATTAGTCTTGCTAGCGGTCTATCAATTTTGTTGATCTTTTCAAAAAACCAGCTCCTGGATTCATTGATTTTTTGAAGAGTTTTTTGTGTCTCTATTTCCTTCAGTTCTGCCCTGATCTTAGTTATTTCTTGCCTTCTGTTAGCTTTTGAATGTGTTTGCTCTTGCTTCTCTAGTTCTTTTAATTGTGATGTTAGGGTGTCAATTTTAGATCTTGTCTGCTTTCTCTTGTGGGCATTTAGTGCCATAAATTTCCCTCTACACACTGCTTTGAATGTGTCCCAGAGATTCTGGTATGTTGTGTCTTTGTTCTCGTTGGTTTCAAAGAACATCTTTATTTCTGCCTTCATTTCACTACATACCCAGTATTCAGGAGCAGGTTGTTCAGTTTCCATGTAGTTGAGCGTTTTTGCATGAGTTTCTTAATCCTGAGTTCTAGTTTGATTGCACTGTGGTCTGAGAGACCGTTTGTTATAACTTCTGTTCTTTTAATTTCTGTTCTTTTACATTTGCTGAGGAGTGCTTTACTTCCAACTATGTGGTCAATTTTGGAATAGGTGTGGTGTGGTGCTGGAAAGAATGTATATTCTGTTGATTTGGGGTGGAGAGTTCTGTAGATGTCTATTAGGTCGGCTTGGTGCAGAGCTAAGTTCAATTCCTGGATATCCTTGTTAACTTTCTGTCTTGTTGATCTGTCTGATGTTGACAGTGGGGTGTTAAAGTCTCCCATTATTATTATGTGGTAGTCTAAGTGTCTTTGTAGTTCACTAAGGACTTGCTTTATGAATCTGGGTGCTCCTGTATTGGGTGCATATACATTTAAGATAGTTAGTTCTTCTTGTTGAATTGATCCCTTTACCATTATGTAATTGCTTTCTTTGTCTCTTTTGATCTTTGTTGGTTTAAAGTCTGTTTTATCAGAGACTAGGATTGCAACCCCTGCCTTTTTTTGTTTTCCATTTGCTTGGTAGATCTTCCTTCATCCCTTTATTTTGAGCCTATGTGTGTCTCTGCACATGAGATGGGTTTCCTGAATATAGCACACTGATGGGTCTTGACTCTTTATCCAATTTGCCAGTCTGTGTCTTTTAATTGGAGCATTTAGCCCATTTACATTTAAGGTTAGTATTGTTATGTGTGAATTTGATCCTGTCATTATGATGTTAGTTGGTTATTTTGCTCGTTAGTTGATGCAGTTTCTTCTTAGCCTTGATGGTCTTTACAATTTGGCATGTTTTTGCAATGGCTGGAACTGGTTGTTCCTTTCCATGTTTAGTGCTTCCTTCAAGAGCTCTTGTAGGGCAGGCCTGGTGGTGACAAAATCTCTCAGCATTTGCTTGTCTGTAAAGTATTTTTTTTCTTCTTCACTTATGAAGCTTAGTTTGGCTGGATATGAAATTCTGGGTTAAAAATTCTTTTCTTTCAGAATGTTGAATATCGGCCCCCACTCTCTTCTGGCTTGTAGAGTTTCTGCCGAGAGATCAGCTGTTAGTCTGATGGGCTTCCCTTTGTGGGTAACCCGACCTTTCTCTCTGGCTGCCCTTAACATTTTTTCCTTCATTTCAACTTTGGTGAATCTGACAATTATGTGTCTTGGAGTTGCTCTTCTCAAGGATTATCTTTGTGGCATTCTCTGTATTTCCTGAATTTGAGTGTTGGCCTGCCTTGCTAGGTTGGGGAAATTCTCCTGGATAATATCTTGCAGAGTGTTTTCCAACTTGGTTCCATTCTCCCCGTCACTTTCAGGTACCCCGATGAGATGTAGATTTGGTCTTTTCACATAGTCCCATATTTCTTGGAGGCTTTGTTAGTTTCTTTTTATTCTTTTTTCTCTAAACTTCTCTTCTCACTTCGTTTTATTCATTTTGTCTTCCATCTCTGATACCCTTTCTTCCAGTTGATCAAGTCGGCTACTGAGGCTTGTGCATTCATCACGTAGTTCTCGTGCCATGGTTTTCAGCTCCATCAGGTCCTTGAAGGACTTCTCTGCATTGGTTATTCTAGTTATCCATTCATCTAATTTTTTTCAAGGTTTTTAACTTCGTTGCCATTGGTTCGAACTTCCTCCTTTAGCTCAGAGTAGTTTGATCTTCTGAAGCCTTCTTCTCTCAACTCATCAACGTCATTCTCCGTCCAGCTTTGTTCCATTGCTGGTGAGGAGCTGCGTTCCTTTGGAGGAGGAGAGGTGCTCTGATTTTTAGAGTTTCCGGTTTTTCTGCTCTGTTTTTTCCCCACCTTTGTGGTTTTATCTACCTTTGGTCTTTGATGATGGTGATGTACAGATGGGTTTTTGGTTTGGATGTCCTTTCTGTTTGTTAGTTTTCCTTCTAACAGTAAGGACCCTCAGCTGCAGGTCTGTTGGAGTTTGCTGGAGGTCCACTCCAGACCCCGTTTGCCTGGGTATCAGCAGCAGTGGCTGCAGAACAGCGGATATTAGTGATCTGCAAATGCCGCTGCCTGATCGTTCCTCTGGAAGTTTTGTCTCAGAGGAGTACCCGGCCATGTGAGGTGTCAGTCTGCCCCTACTGGGGGGTGCCTCCCAGTTAGGCTACTCAGGGGTCAGGGACCCAGTTGAGAGGGCAGTCTGCCCATTCTCAGATCTCAGGCTGCATGCTGGGAGAACCACTACTCAATATTATTTGTTGCTTATGCTTTATTTAATGGTTTCTATTGTCATTTTCAGGGCCAAAATCTATGACCTGCTGGATTTCTGCCATTGTGAATTAAACGACATATTTTAGACCTTAAGTTTTTCCATTTAATATACTTTGTCTGATATTTGATAATAACGTACATTCTCTCTTTATTGGACAAAAGGCTACCCATTTATTTATATGCTTTAATCAAGCTTTCTAATAAAGTTATATAACATTATTTATCTATATTTATTTGTTGTATGCAAAGGCAGTTGATTTTTTATGAAAATTTTAATGTAAGCTAATATAAATAAAAGTGTGAACTTTTTTTTTCTAAGGAATCTTTGGGTTATTAAGTTTAAATTCTAAGGTATTAAATTAAGGTATTAAGAATACAAATAATACCTTAGAATGACACCTAGCATATTGTATATGCTAAGTGCTGGCAACTCTGATTCACAAAATTGTCTCTTATTCAAACAATTCTTCAAATACACTATTATTTTTTATTTTTATTAAAATTTATTTTTTGGCTTACCTAAAATTTGCTAAAAAATAGGAGATAGGCATCTTCTGCCTTTATAAATTCCAAGGTGAAATGGCAGTTTCAATAATTTTCTTTAGATACAGTAACTTATTTTTATCAAACAGTAAATAGAAGTTTTAAACAGCACAGTTATAGTCATATTCTCCACCCTATAACACAGAAAATTTTAAGTCATTCATTAATTGGGCTAAAGCCTTTTTCTACATTATTACTCAAGAGTGTTTGTTTGTTTGTCCGTTTGTTTGTTTTGAGGCAGAGTTTTGCTCTTGTCTCCCAGGCTGGAGTGCAATGGTGTGATCTTGGCTCACTGCAACCTGCCCTTCCTGGGCTCAAGTGATTATCCTGTCTCAGCCTCCTGAGTAGCTGGAATTACTGGCGTTCACCACCACACCTGGCTAATTTTGTGTGTTTGTTTTTAGTAGAGACTGGGTTTCACCATGTTGGCCAGGCTGGTCTGGAACTCCTGACCTCAGGTGATCCACCAGTCTCAGCCTCCCAAAATGCTGGGATTACAGGGTTTAGCCACCGCCCCTCGACACTCCAGAGTTTTGATGCCAACTGCCTAGAAAATATATTTTTATGGAATACTACAAAATAGAAATACACGTTTTGATAGGTACAAACTATAAAAGTTAACTAAAAAATTGATTATATAGATAGACATATGAAAAAACAAAATTTATAACTAATTATATGTTAAGATAATATTAAAATGTTTTTGCATAAAAAACTCAGTGACAAATTGCTTAAATTATAAATTACATCAACTTTTAATGAAGAATTAATACAAATTATATACAAAAACTCAGAGCAATATAAGAAAAGGTGACATTTCCCAATTCATCTATTAGTTAGTATTAGCACGATAAAAAAGGTATACAAAAGAATCACATGTAAAAGAAAACCATGAACCAATATTTTGTATGAATATAGCCACATAGATTGTCAGAAATGCTAACAAATTGAATCCAACAACGTATAAAAAAGATTATACATTATGACAAAGTAGGATATTTTCACAAATGCAATGTTGGCAAAATATTCAAAAATTAACCAAAGTATTACATACTACTACTTGAGTGAAGGGGAAATTATTATTTTAACAGCCATAGAAAAAGACAAGACAAGAAATCCAGTATCCATTTGTAATAAGATTGACAGCTGGCTGCTAATAGAAAGAGACATCTGAGTCCTGCTTATAGTCATCTATTAAAACCTACTGCTAACATAAATAATAATGAAATAATTAGAGCATTATTTATAAGTTTTGAAACAAGACAAGAATTTAAACCATTTTAATCAACATTGTATTAGAGGTATTATCCAAGAAAATTATACTAGTAAAATAAGCAAAATTTTCCAGATTAGAAAAAAACCATAATCTTTTATTACACAATACATACTCTTCTACATAAAAATATGTGACAAATTCAGTAAAAACTTAATAATCAAGTTGACATCACAACTACGAGACAAACATATTTACACTAAAATGTTTTAAATTATAACATAAAATATTTTAAATAATAAAATAAATTGAAGAAACATTGAATAAATTGAGAGCCATCCAATGTTTAAGAATAACAATATTTAGTATTTAGATTAAAATAACCAACAAATTTAGATTCAATGCAAATTCCCAACTCTGTTTTAAAGTAGAAATTGACAAGCTTTTTATAAAATATGAATGTACAAATAAAATCAAATATACACAACAAATTTGAAAAATAATTCAATGGCTTATACTAAAAATACCAATTCTTACTACAATGTTATAGTAGATAAACAGTGTAGTGCTATTATGAAGATAAATCTAAGTAGACCAGTAGGATAAAATTGAAGGTCCATTAATAAATACATTAATATGGTAAACTTATTTTGTCAAAGATCCCAAGAAATTTCAATAGGAAAAATATATTTTTGTGATTTTGGTTTAGGTAAGAACTTTAAAAAATAGAACACCAAAAGCATAATCAAAAGGAAAAAATAGTGGATTGTACCTTATTGAAAATGTTTTATTCTTTAAACATTTCCATGAAGAATACAAAAAGACAAGATGTTTAATAAGAGAACAAATTTTAAATTATATATCAGTGTAGGCTGTAATATCCAGAACTTATAAAGAATTGTTACAAGTCAATAATGAAGCAATTAATCAATTTAAATGGACCAATATACATTACATAAAATTTTTTTTCCAAAGAAAATATACAAATTGCCAAATTTTATGTAAAAACATGTTCAGTATCAGCCATGAGAGAAATACAAATTACAATGAGATAGTAGTGAACAGCCACTAGAATGGTTATAACTGAGAGACAACAAGTGTTGAAAACATGCAGACAATGTGGAACCCATACACGTTAGAACTGGGAATGTAAATATTGCAGTCATTTTGAAATAAAAATATAATTGGCTATTCCTCAAGATTTTGAACATATAATCAACATACAAAACCTAAATTTTACTCTCATGTATGTATGTAAAAGGAAATTTCTACAGCAATAAAAATATTTTTATATGAATTCTCAGAGAAGCAAGATTTATAAAATGTGCAAGTAGATACAACCTAATATCTATCAAGTTGTAAAAGAAAAATAATACATTATCTCTGCAAACATTACCACTTCATAAGGAGAATTACATAATGATGCATGCTTCGACAGGAATGTAACAAAAATATTAAGCTATGTTAAAAAAAAGACCCAAATGACCACATCATTTATTATTCCATTTATTATAAATCTTTATAATAGGCTCATGTATAGAGATGTAAAATTTACTAATTTTTGTCTAAATCTGTCATGCTAAAGGAAAGAGAATGAAAATAGAATTCATTTTTCTTTAAAAAGATGGAAATATTTTAAAGTTATATTGTAACTGATTGCATAATTTTAAACTTACTAAAAAGCTAGAAAATTTACACTTCAAACATGTGATTACTATGTCATATAAAATATATGCCAGTAAAGCTCTTTAAAATACAAGCATGTCAACAGATGTTAAGGTTGTTCTGACTTTCAGAAGCCTGTCATGAATCGTGAAAACCAAATACATTTCTTATCCATTTCAAGGAATAATAAAGGAAGGGGAAGAGGCAAGGTAACATGCTGAGATTTGGGCTTCTATTAACCTCATTACCCAAATAGTGAACATAGTACCTAAGAGCTAGTTTTTCAACATAATGTTAAATTTGTCTTTCCGTTCGACCTTTCAGAGTCCCCAGTGTCTATTGTTTCCATCATTATGTCTGCGTATATTTATCGTTTAGCTCCTACTTATAAGTGATAACATTTGATATTTGGTTTTCTGCTTCTGCATTAATTCATTCAGAATAATGGCCTCCGGCTGCACTAATAGTGTTGAAATAAACATACAACTAATAGGGTTGAAATAAACATACAATGGCCTCCAGCTGCACTAATAGTGTTGAAATAAACATAGAAGTTCAGATGACTTTTTGCTAGAATATATATATATATATATATATATATATTTTCCTTTGGCTTTTCTCCACATCCCTGCCAATATCCATTTTGGTTTTTTGTTTTTGCTTGGTTGGGATTTTTTTACTTTTTAATAATAGTCATTCTGACTGGTGTGAGATGGTATCTCATTGTTGCTTTAATTCACATTTCTCTGTTGATTAGCAATGTCGAGCATTTTTTATGTTTGTTAGCTGCTTGTATGTCTTCTTTTTAAGAAGTGTTTATTTATGTCCTTTGACCACTTTACTGGAGTTATTTGTTATTCTGTTGATTTAAGTTCCTTAAAGATTCTAGATATTAGTCCTTTGTTGGATGCATAGTTTGTAAATATTTTCCCCCATTCTGCAGGTTATGTGTTTACCCTGTTGACTGTTTCTCTTGCTGTGCAGAATTCCAATTGTCAGTTTTTGTTTTTGTTGGATTTGCTTTTGAAGTCTTAGTCATAAGTTCATTTCCTATGCCGATGTCTAGAAGAAATTTTTCTAGGTTATCTTCTAGGATTTTTGTTTTTTGAGGTTTTATATTTAAGTATCATCAATGTTGTGTTAATTTTTGTATACAGTGAGAGGTATGGGTCCAGTTTTCTTTTTCTGCATATGGCTAGCCAGTTATCCCAGCACCATTTATTGAACAGGGTGTCTTTTCCCTATTGTATATTTTTTGACTATTGAAAAGACCAGTTGGTTGCCGATGTGTGGATATATTTCTGGGCTGTCCATTCTGTTCCAGTGATATATGTGTCCATTGTTTTTACCAGCACCATGCTGTTTTGTTTAATATAGCTTTGTACTATATTTTGAAGTCAGGTAATATGATGTCTCTGGCTTTGTTCTTTTTGCTTAATATTGCTTTGGCTATTCAGGCTCTTTTTTGATTCCAGATAAATATTAAGATTGCTTTTGTAAAAAATTTCTGAAAATGGCTTTGGTAATTTGACAGAATTGTGTTGTGTCTGCAGATTTCTTTGGGTAGTATGGAAATTTTAATAATATTGTTTCTTCCAATTCATGAGCATGAAATGTTTTCCCCCTTTCATCTGCAATTTCTTTCATCTTTTTTTGTTGTTGTTTATCTTGTAGAGATCTTTCACCTCCTTGGTTAGATATATTTTTAGGTATTTAATTTTGTATGTGTGGCTATTTTAAATTTGATTGCATTCTTGATTTGCTTATCAGCTTATATTTTATTAGGGTATATAAAACCTACTGAATATTTCACATTCGTTTTGTATCTTGACATATTACTGAAGTCACTTATCATGTCTAAGAGTCTTTTGGAAGAATCCTTCGAGTTTTCTAGGTATAGAATCATATCATCAGCAAACATAATTTGACTTCCTTTCTTCCTATTTGGATGCCTTTAATTTCTCTGCCTTGCCTAAATGCTCTGGCTAGGACTTCCATTACTATGTTGAATAGGAGTGGTGAGAGTGAGCATATAAGCATAACATTAATACAGGTCTTTTTGACCCTCAAGCTCTGAACAAGGAAAACATGAAGGCAAAGACAAAGATAAAATACAGTTAAAAATGTAGTGGCTAACTGAAAAATGCATGCCACAAGGAACACAGAGCACAGGCTCAATAATTTTGGGATTGTTTTTGTCATTGGTAGATTTATTTGTTTATTTATTTATTTATTCACTCATTCATTCATTTAGTTGACTTTTAATCATAAAATTGCACATGTTTATGAGATACAGTATAATGTTTCAAAATATATGTAAATTGTATAATAATAAAATCAGGGTAGCTAGCATGTCCATCACCTCAAACCTTTATAATTTCTTTTTGGTGGTAACTTTCAAGATTCTTTTTTCTAGGTAATTTGAAATACACAATACATTGTTATTACCTATAGTCACCCTGATATGAAATAGACACAAGAACTTATTCTTCCTATCTAACTATAACTTTGTACCCATTGGCCAATCTCTTCTTATCTTCCCCCTTCCCCACGACCACTGGTAACTGCCATTCTACTCTTTACTTCTGTGAAATTCACTTTCGTAGATTTTGTAGATTTCAGATATAAGTAAAATCAAGGTATTTGTCTCTCTGCCTCTGGCTTATTTTATTTAATCCTATGTCCCTCAGATTCAACTGTGTTGCCCCAAATGACAAGATTTTATTTCTTTTTATAGCTGAATAGTATTCCACTGTGTAGACATAGCATGT
The DNA here is from genome assembly GCF_009828535.3 of Hylobates moloch. Classification (NCBI taxonomy): domain Eukaryota; kingdom Metazoa; phylum Chordata; class Mammalia; order Primates; family Hylobatidae; genus Hylobates; species Hylobates moloch. Next base: position 84,898,263 of record NW_026652278.1, read on the forward strand.
TTTGTTTATCCACTTATCCATTTATTACATCTCTTCAATTTATTTGGCCATATACTCAGTAGGAGTATTTCAGGGTCATATGGTAGTTCTATTATTAATATTTTGAGAAATCTCCATATAATTTTGTTCTTTATCAAATACATGTTTTGCTAGTATTTTCTCTCACTCTGTGAATTGTCCTATTTGAATAGTGTCTTTTGTAGTGCAGTTTTATTTTTCATATAGTTCAATGTATAATTTTTTTCTTTCATGGATAATTCTTTTGATATATTAAAGAAGCCCATCCCAATGTAATTCAGATTCTGCCCTATGTTATCTTCTAGGAGTTTTGTAGTTTTGCATTTTACATAGGTCTGTGATCTATTTTGGGTTAATTTTTGTGAAAGTTGTGAGGTCTGTGTCTAGGTTTTTTTTCTTCTTTTTGCATGAGAATGTCCAGTTTTTCCAGTATTGTTTGTTGAAAAATTATCTTTTCTTGGGGCTGGGCGTGGTGGCTCACGCCTGTAATCCCAGCACTTTGGGAGGCCGAGGTGGGTGGATCACAAGGTCAGGAGATCGAGACTATCCTGGCTAATACGGTTAAACCTCATCTCTACTAAAAATACAAAAAAAATTAGTCAGGCATGGTGGTAGGCTCCCATAGTCCCAGCTACAGGAGCTGAGGCTGAGGCAGTAGAATGGCATGAATTCAGGAGGCGGAGCTTGCAGTGAGCCAAGATGGTGCCACTGCACTCCAGCCTGGGCGACAGAGCAAAAGTCCATCTCAAAAAAAATAAAAAAAATTATCTTTTCTCAATTGAATTACCTTTGCTCTTTTATCAAAGAGAAGTTGAATATATTTTTTGGGGTCAACTTCTGAGCTGTTTTGTTTCATTAATCTATTTCTCTATTCTTTTGTCAGTACCACATTTTTTTATTACTGTAGCTTAATAGTAATTCTTAAAGTTGGGTAGCATTGTTACCACAACTATGTTCTTCCTCAATATTTTGGCTATTCTGCATCTTTTCCTTTTCCATAATAACAATAAAATTAGTTTGTCAGTATTCACAGTCTAACTTGATAGAATTTTGATTGGGATTGCATTGAATATGCATGAAGTATGGAAGTAAAGATATTCTAACACTGTTGAACCTATTTATGAATGTGAATGATCACTCTATTAATGTAGATATTTAATTTTTAATCAAAATTTTATAGTTTTTTTATATAGATCTCATACTTATTTTGTTAGATTTGTACCTATTTTATTTGTTTGTTACTAGTGTAAATGCCATTGTGTTTTTAATTTTAGGTTCTAATTATTATTGATACAGAGAAAAGCAATTGACATTTGTATAATAATCTTGTGTCCATCAAAGTTGCTGTAATTGCTCATTATAATTGGTTATTCTAAGAGGTTTATTTTGTTTTGTTATGCTTTGGGATTTTTGTGTCATGGCAATCAGGTCGTCTGTGAACAAGGAGATTTTCTTTTTTCCCTCCCAGTCTATGAACTTTTAATCTTCTTATTCCATTACCTAGAGTTTATAGTATAAGATTGTATGGGGATGTTGAGAGGAGGCATCTTTGGCTTGCTCTCGATCTTAGCAGGAAAGTATCTAGTATTTCAGCATTCAGTATGAGATTAAATGCAAGTTGTTTTGTAGATATTCTTTATCAAATTGAGATAGTTTCCCTTTATTCTCAGTTTATGGAGAGTTTTTATCATGAATCAGTTTTGGATTTTGTCAAATGCTTTTTTGACATTGATGTGGCTATATGATTTTTCTTTAGATTATTAATATAATGAACTAATTAATTTGTTTTTTGAGACAGTCTTGCTCTGTTGCCCAGGCTGGAGTGCAATGGTGTGATCTTGGCTCACTACAAGCTCTGCTTCCTGGGTTCATGCCATTCTTCTGCCTCAGCCTCTCAAGTAGCAGGGACTACAGATGCCTGCCACCATGCCTGGCTAATTTCTTTTTTTTTTTTTTTTTTTGTATTTTTAGTAGAGATGGGGTTTCACTGTGTTAGCCAGGATGGTCTTGATCTCTTGACCTCGTGATCTGCCCACCTCGGCCTCCCAAAGTGCTGGGATTACAGGCATGAGCCACTGCGCCAGGCCAATTAATTTATTTTCAAATGGTGAACCAACCTCGAATGCATGTGATAATTCTCACTGGATTTTGGTGTATAATTCTTTTTATATATTTTTGAATTTCATTTTCTAATATTGTATTGAAACTTTTTACATCTATGTTTATGTGAGTTATTCTGTGGCTGTTTTTCTTGTAATGTCTTGGTCTGGATTTTGTATCATGATGATATTGGCCTCACAGTGTGAGTTTAGAAGTATTCACTCTGCTTCTATTTTCTGGAGCAGACTGTAGAGAATTGTTATAATTTCTTCCTTAAATGATTGGTAGAATTTATTAGTAATCTTGTCTGGACTTAGTACTTTCTGTTTGGTAAGGTTATTGATTATTGACTCAAAATTTCTTTTTTTCTTTTTTTTTTTTTGAGTTAGAGTCTGGCTCTGTCGCCAAGGCTGGAGTGTGGTGGCGCGATCTCCGCTCACTGCAAGCTCCGCCTCCTGGGTTTGCGCCATTCCCCTGCCTCAGCCTCTTGAGTAGCTAGGACCACAGGTGCCCGCCACCACGTCTGGCTAATTTTTTGTATTTTTAGTAAGATGGGGTTTCACCATGTTAGCCAGGATGGTCTCGATCTGACCTGGTGATCTGCTCGCCTCGGCCTCCCAAAGTGCTGGGATTACAGGTGTGAGCCACTGTGCCCAGCCAAAATTTCTTTAATAAATATAATTGCTATTCAAATTATCTCTTTTTGTGTGAGTTCTGATAGGTTATTTCTTCTAAGGAGTTTTGCTATTTTATTTAGGTTATCAAATCTGTGGGCATAAAGTTGTTCATAATATTCTTTTTCATGCTTTAAGTCTTAGTGAGATCAGTAGTGATAACCCCTCTTTCATTTTTAGTATTAGCATTGTGTCTTCTCAAACTAGAAGAGAAATTTTTCAAAATGAAAAAAAAAATTTGATAAATTCTCAAATTTTCCATGATCTGCAACTGTAAGTACATAGTAAATACATGAAAACAGATGTTTGACAGAGCCTGCTAGGAACCTCTTTCCTGTGGCAAGATGGCATGCCTCTCAAGATGACAATCTCAGGCCATAGAAATGTGAAAAAGAAAGAATGTGTTCTGTTCTCAGTTGGGAGCCATCATATGACTGTACCCCTCAATTGCACACAGTCATCTTAATGTGCATCTTTCTAGACGGAAGCTGCATCTCAGGGGCTGCCACCCAAGCCATATGGGCCAAGGAAAGACTTGAGTCTGTTATTCATTTTAACAAATTATTGTAGAAAATGGCTAGAGTTTTTTTTGAATGCTATTTGTTCACATTTTATTATATAGAGTAGTTCCTTAGTATTCCTGGGAACTTGATTCCAGGACTCATTTCCGATACAAAAATCCATGCAGGCAAAAGTCCCTTATATAAAATAGCATGGTATTTACATATAATCTATGTTCTACACATTCTCTCATATAGTTTAATCACTAGATCACTTATACTACCTAATACAATGTAAATGCTATATAAATAGTTGTTATACTGTATTGATTAGGGAATAATGACAAGAAAAAAATGTGTACATGTTTATTATAGATACTTTTTATAAAAACATTTTTGATTCACAGTTGTTTGAATCCAGGATTGTGGAACCCATGGATGAGAGGGCCAACTTCACCCATGTTTGGGGTCACAAATGTGTATTCTTCCTATGTTGGTAAATCGAAAGTCATTTTGCATATTAGTTCAACTATTTCTTCTCTGACACTTTCAAAAAACTTGAAAGAATCAGAACAAGAACTGAGAAAGGGAAGGGATGCTGATTGAGAGTTGGAAGGTTGCACATTTTCACAGAATTGTAGAATAAAATTATAGCAAACACACTGATAGAAAATTTCCTGCAACTGTCCTCAAACAGAGCAGTGATTGGTAGGACAGGAAAGAGAAAGGTGGAATAGATTATAAATTAAATGGAGAAGAAAAAGATAAATCCCAGTACTAATTTGGCAACCCATTTCAAGCAAGGAAAATGTAGATGTCATATACCTGCTTTTTCTGAATAATTTTATTGCCCTATGCAATAGGAGCTGTCATCACTGCAGAACCAAGGTCACCTGTGGAAGGAAGCTCCTTGCTGAAGCCAGTTTTCTATCAGATCATCCATCAGGCCTAGCAGGTACTGCTCTGAAATAAGAATGTAACAGTGACCAAAAACAACACAAATTTTACAATCTGGTGAGGCAAAGAAATTTTTATAAAATCATCACACAATTAAATATAAATTTAAATGGCAGAAAACTCAATGTCCAGTAGAAAAATGGTAAATTTATGACATTCTTTTGATTTAATATTATGCAGTCACTGAGTTCATTTCAAATAATTGTAAAATTTTCACAATAACAGCAGATAATTTTAAAGTACAATATAAAATTACAGATTATAATCTTTATTTTATAAAAATAAATGCATATTTTGCCTCAAATTGTGGCTCAAATTATTACCAAGCAATAGAGGCTTGCTGCCCAATGCACTACAAGTCAATACTATGACACAGATTTTTTTTAAAAAAGGTGTTTTTTTTTTTTAAATTGACTCATAAGGCAACAGAAGTCTAGCTTAAATGCATCTTCATATGCTGGCTTTATGGTAGTAATTTTATTAGGAAAACATTCATGGGGCGAATTCTGAGATTAGTAGGTTAATTAGTGGATAGTCATTTGAGATGACTGAATCTCAAGAAACTTAAATTTTCTTTCGCTCTTTCTTAATGATGAATGCATTCATCATATATAAATGTATACCACGGTCTAGAAAGAAAAAAGCCAATGATAAAGAAGGTTGGAATCTTGTGTTTATTCATTAGTTGCCACAGGGAATGGGGCATTAAAGCAAATTAACAATATGAAAATGTTTATTATGGGATATTTTAGTCTATTTATTTTAAAGTTGCTTAGATTTAAACTTTGTATTTTTTGTTTTTCTTTTATTGACACATAATGTTTTACATATGTATGGGATACATGTGAGTATTTGTTACATGCATAGAATGTGTAATGATCAAGTCAAGGTATATAGGATATCATTTTGAATATATATCATTTCTATGTGATGAGAACATTTCAAGACCTCTCTTTTAGCTACTTTGAAATATACAATATATTGTCAATACAAGTCACCCTAGCCTTCTACTGGGCATTAAAACTTACTTTTTTCCATGTAAGTGTGTTTTTACCCATTTGTCAGCCTCTCTTTATTTCTCCCTCCCACCCTTCCCCACTTCTGGTATCTATCATTCTATCCTCTATCTCTATGAGATCAAGTTTTTAGCTCTTATGTATGAGTTGAGAATATGTGATATTTGAATTCCTGTGCCTGGCTTATTTCACTCAACATAGTCACCTCCAGTTGCACCCATGTTGCTGCAAATGACATAATTTCATTATTTCTTATGGCCAAATAGTATTATTCCATTGTGTGCCTGAACCACATTTTCTGTATCCATGGCTCATTGAAGACACACTGGTTGATTTTGTGTCTTTGCTTTTTTGAATAATGCTGTGATACACATGTGAGTGCATGTATCCCTTCGATACACTGATTTAGTTTCCTTTGTGTAAATTACCCAGTAGTGGGTTTCCTAAATGATCTGAAAGTTCTATTTTTACTTTTTGGAGAAGTATCTATACTGTTTTCTATAGTGGTTTTAATAATTTACTTTCCCACAAAGAGTGTATAAGCATTATTTTTCTTCATATTCTCAACAGCATGTATTATTTTTTGTCTTTTTAATCTTAGTCATTCTAACAGGGTAAGATGATGTCTCATTGTGCTTTTGATTTGGATTTCCCAGAGGATATTAAGCATTTTTTCGTGGACCTGTTTTCCATTAGTGTGTCATCATTTGAGAAATATCCATTAATGTCCTTTGACCCCATTTTAATGAGATCTTTTTTTATTGTTGAGATATTCGAGTTCCTTATATATTCTAAATATTGGTTGTCAGTTGAATACTTTGCAATATATTCTCCTATGCAACAGTTTGTCTCTTCACTGTTTTGTTTCTTTTGCTGCGCAGAAGCTTTTTCATTTATTATATTTCATTTTGTCTATTTTGCTTTTAGTTGGCTGTGGCTGTGAGGTCTTAGCCATAAAATCTTTGCCTAGACCAAAGTTCTGATTTTTTAAAAATGTTTTCTTCTGGTAGTTTTATACTTTTAGGTCTTATGTTTAAGTCATTAATCCATCTTGGGTTGACTTTTATGTATGGTGAGAGGTATAGTTTCATTCTTTGGCATATGGATATTCAGTTTTCCCAGCACCATTTATTGAAGAGGGTATACTTTCCTCAGTACACGTTCTAGCTTCTTTTGTTGAAAATCAATAGGCTATACAAACATATGTGTATTGCTGGATTCTCTATTTTGTTCCATTTGTTTTTGATTACTTTCACTATTATGGTTTTTTTTTGGTTTCATACAAATGTTAGATCTGTTTCTTTATTTCTGTAAAAATGATGTTATTTTGATAGCAATTGCATTGACTCTAGATTTCTTTGGACAATGTAGTCATTTTAATGATAATAATTCTTTCTATCCATGAGCATGAGATTTCTTTACATTTGTTTGTGTCCTCTTCAATTTCTTTCATCAGTATTCTTTAGTTTTCTTTGTAAAGATTTTTCATGTCTTTGATTAAATTTACTCCTGGGTAATTTATATAGCTATCGTAAACAGGATTGCCTTCTTGCTTCATTTTTTGACTATTTATTATCAATGTAGAGAAGCACTACTGATTTTTGTATGTTGATTTTGTATTCTCCAAAGTTGCTGAATTTGTTTATGAGTTCTATTATTTTCTTTTCTGTTTTTTTTTGTTTATTTTCTCTTTTTGTTGTTGTTGTTGTTGTTGTTGCTGTTGTTTTAGATGGAGTCTTGCTCTTTTGCCCAGGCTGGAGTGCAATGGCATGATCTCAGCTCATTGCAACCTCTGTCTCCTGGGTTCAAGCGATTCTCCTGCCTCAGCCTCCCAACTAGCTGGGTCTACAGGCACGTGCCAACATGCTGGGCTAATTTTTGCGTTTTTGGTAGACACAGGGTCTCACCATGTTGGCCAGGCTGTTCTCGAACTCCTGGCCTCAGGTGATCCATCTGCCTCAGCACCCCAAAGTGCTGGGAATACAGGCATGAGCCACAGCACCTGGCCTTGTTTATGAGTTCTTACAGTCTTTTGTTGCAGTCTTTTTAGGTTTTTCTATATATAAGATTATGTCATCTGCAAAGTGGACACTTTGACTTCCTTCTGCAAGTCAATTTGGATGTCTGTTATTTTTTTCTCTTGCCAGATTACTGATTAGGACTTTCATGTTCAATAAGATTTGTGAAAGTGAATATTCTTGTATAGTTCTAGGTCCTAGAGAAAAGCTTTCAGCTTTTGTCTGTTCAGTATATTGTTAGCTTTGGGTTTGTCACATATGACCTTTATAATTTTGGAGAATGATCTTTCTATGCCTAGTTTGTTGGGGGAGTTTAATATGAACAGATGTTGAATGTTTTCAATTGCTTCTTCTACCATCTATTGACCTAGTTATATGGGTTTTGTCCTACATTCTACTGAGGCAATTTATTTAGTGTATTGATATGTGTGTGTGACCATCCTTGCATTTTTGGTACAAATTTCACTTGATTGTGGTGTATTACCTTTTGATGTGTTGTTGTATTTGGTTCGTTAGCATTTTATTAAGGATTGTTGCATCAATGTTTATTACAGATATTGGCCTGTTGTTTTTGGATCCTTGTCTGGTTTGGTTTTAGAGCCTCTCAGAATGAGTAAAGCATTCTTTTCTCTTATGTGTTTTTGAAATAGTTTGAGGAGGATTGGTGTTCATTCTTTTTTTATAAACTTGGAAGAATTCAGTAGTTAATCAATCTGATCTTATTTCTTTTTTTGCTGGGAGACATTTTATTACTGACTCAATCTCATTACTCATTGATTAGTTCAGTTTTTCTACTTCTGATTCAATCTGGATAGGTTGTGTGATTATGGAAATTCAATCATTTCCTCTAGATTTTCCCGTTTGTTAACATTTATAATATTCTTTGATTATCTTTGGTATTTCTGTGATAGCAATTATAATTTCCATTTTTTTTATTTTGCTGATTTGGTTCTTATCTCTTGGTCAGTCAAGCTAGCAGTTTATCAATATTGCTTATATTTTTTAATAACATACTTATCATTTCATTGATTCCTTGTATTTCTTTCTTTAGTCTCTCTTTAGTTCTTCTCCAATCTCTATTATTTCTTTCATTTTGCAAATTTTGGGTTTGGTGTGTTCACTTTTTTTCACTTCCTTGAGGTGCATTGTTAGATTGTTGATTTGAAATCTTTCTGGTTTCTGATCTAGATGTTTATTGCTATAGCCTATCTGTTCTTAATGCTTTTGCTGTATGCTATAGACTTTGATATGTTGTGTTTTCTTTATTTCTTTCAATACTCTAAAAAATGTCCATCTTAACTGTTAATTGACCCAATGGTCATTTGGGATTGTGTTATTTAATTTTCATGTATTCATATAGTTTCCAAAGTTTCTCTTGGTGTTGATTTTTAGTTGTATTTTAGAGTGGCTTGAGATATTTGCTACAATTTTTTAAATTTGTTGTTGTTGTCATTTGTTGTTGTTGTCATTTGTAGCCTTTTTTTTTTTTTTTTTTTTGAGACGGAGTCTCGCATTGTTGCCTAAGCTGGAGCACAGTGGCATAATCTCGGCTCACTGCAAACTCCGCCGCCTGGGTTCAAGTGATTCTCCTGCCTCAGCCTCCTGAGTAGCTGGGACTACAGGCACATGCCACCATGTCCGGCTAATTTTTTGTATTTTTGGTAGAGATGGGGTTTCAGCGTGTTGGCCAGGATGGTCTCGATCTCCTGACCTCGTGATCCACCCGCCTCGGCCTCCCAAAGTGCTGGGACTACAGGTGTGAACCACCGTGCCTGGCCCATTTGTAGCCTATTTTTTTTAAACGTTGACATTTGTAGTCTGTTATGGAGAATGTGCTAATAAAAAGAATGCTTATTCTGCTGTTGTTGGATAAAACGTTTTGTAAATGTCTATTAAAATCATTTGGTCTAAATTCCAGTTTAAATCCAGTGTTTGTTTTTTGATTTACGGTTTCAATAATCTTTTTCATGCTGAGGTGGGGTGTTGAAGTCTCCCACAATTGTTGTATTGCAGTCTATAGTCTATCCCTCTCTTTAGATGTAGTAATATATGCTTTATGAATCTTGGTATTCCAGTGTTTGGTTAATATATGTATTTAGAACTGTTATATTCTGTTGCTGGATTGGTCACTTTATTATTATTTAATGAGTTTCTTTTCTTTTTCTAATTTAAATTCTGGTTTATGTGATATAAGTACAGCTACTTCTGCTTATGTTTAGTTTCTCGTTGCATGAAATATCTTTTTTCATGCTTTTACTTTCTTGTCTATATGTGTCTTAATAGGTGAAGTGAATTTCTTGTAGGCAGCATGTAGTCAGACCATGTTTTCTAAATTCATTCACAGTCTATTATTTTAAGTGAATAATTCATTTACACACAAGGTTGTCTTCGATATCTAAGGTATTGTTTCTGTTATATTAATTATTTTATATATTCTTTATTTCTTACTTTTTATCTTATTTTGTCATTGTTCTTTGTTAGTGTTTTGTTATGTTACCATGAGTCCTTGCTCTTCCTCATTTGTGTGTTTGCTTTACCAATGGGTTTTTTACTTTTATGTGTTTTCATGAAGGTTATCTTTTTGCTTCCAAGTTTAGAATTCATTTTATAAATTTTCATCTTAATTTTTCTGTCGACTTCATGGTCATTCATGTTATTTAAATTTCATTTATTTGTATAGTTTCCAGAGTTTCCCTTGGTATTGATTTCTAGTTTTACTCCACTGTGGTCTCAGAAGATACTTAATCTAATTTCAGTATTTTAAAATTTGTTGAGACTTATTTTGTGGCCTAAAATATGGTCTATCTTGGATAATAATTCATGTGCTGATGAGAAGAATGTATATTCTGCAGTTGTTGAGTAGAATTTTCTGTAAATATCTGTTAAGTCATTTGGTCTAAAGTCCAATTTTAGTCCAATGTTTGTTTATTTTCTGTCTAGATAATTTGTCTAATGCTCTGAATGGCATATCAAATTTCCCTAGTATTATTGTATTGCTGCTTATCTCTCTGTTTCTGACTAAATATTGCTTTTATAAATCTAGGTGATCCAGCATTTTATAAATATATATTTATAATTGTCATAGCTTCTTAATGAATTGACCCCTTTATTCTTATATAGTAACCCTTTAGCCTTTTTTTTTTTTAACTGTTTTTGACTTAAAGTCTGATATACCTGATATAAGTGTAGCTTCTACTTTTTGAGTTTTGTTTCTATTTGCGTGGAATATCTTTTTCCACTCCTTTACAGACAACATGAGTTTCTTATAAGCAGCGTATAGCTGGAAAATGTTTTAAAATTTATTAAGCCAGTCTGTATATTTTAAATGAACATTTAATCCGTTTACAATCAAGGTTTACATTGATATGTAAGGTTTTGTTCCTGTTATGTTATTAATTGTTTTCTAGTTATTTTATAAATTCTTTAAATTTTTCCGTTTTTTTTATTGTCATGGTGGCTTGGTGGAATTCTGTGGTAGAGTCCTTTGATTCATTTCTCTTCCTCCTTTGTGTGATTGCTTATACACCTGAACACAGATACACACATGTGCACAGGCACACACACTCATGCGTGAATACACACATGCAGCAGGGCAGAGGCCATCAGCATGGGTGACTTGGGGTCTCAGCCCCTGCTTGTCTGCCCCTAATCATCAGGTCCCAGACCTCCCTACTGCAAGCAACAGCAGGAAGAATAGAAGTTGGTTCCTTATAGGGTGCCCAGTAGAGTTTTCTCCTGCCTGTTAGGGTGCAGTGCAATGGAGGCATTCTATTGTATCCAAGAGGGGCTCCAAGATCCTTTTGAACGCCCATTTAAATGTATATGAGAGAAGCCCCAAAGACCCATCATCTTCCCTTTTTAATTAGTAAGAAGTGACTGTTCACAGGGCATCTATTTTATGCCAAGCAGTGGGCTGGATCCTTGACATACACTACCACTTTTAATCCTCCTGACATTTCTGTAAAACAGGGATTATTTCTCCCATTTAACAGATTGGTAAACAGGGCAGCAAGGTGTTATAGCCACCCCAGGCGGGTGCTTTCCATGATATCTTTCACCTCATTTTCATACGCCGTTCAAGACAGTCCTCCATACTGGCCAAGCAACAGCACAGGGACTGTGGGCATCAACTTCAGTACCTTCTCCAAACAAGGTTCCCCGGTGGGAATGCTGTTCCTCTCCTTCCTGTGCGTCCCACCTACCTCATCTTCCAAGGCTCAAAATATGTTCACAAGGAGCCTTCTCAGACTCCCCCACTGCTCTCCCCCAGCCCTCCCCACTGTGCCATTCACTGTCTGCTCCCCCAGCACTGTGCCTGCTGGCCACTTCTCCCCTCTTCCTCCCTACTTTACTCTGTCACTCTGCCATTTCCACTATTGGTTGATGATTACAAGAATGCACAGACTCTTTCTCTTTGCCCATTGTGTTCCTCTGTAGCTACTCTGCACCCAGAAGTTGATATTACAGGAAGGACCCCTCACTGACAGCCCCATCCTAGCTTGTCAAGAAATCTGATTTTCAGTAGATCTGAAGTAGTAAAACATACATGTTTTTGCCATTTCTGTTTCCAATACCTGGAATTCAAAGAAACCAAGGTGTAGAAATGTCTTTTCCATACAAAATACACAAGTAGAAGGGGACTCACCATCTCGAAGGCTCTCTTCTCCCTTCAAGGGAGGTGACCCCCCAGAGCACACTCCTCTTCCCCTAATTCCTTCAACTCTCTTATACCCCCCAGGGCAGAAATAGGGCTGTAGGTTCCTCCTTTTCCCCTTCCAAGCCCACTTTCACTGTCATGCTAGCATCTTGGGATCTGGCCAATCAATGGAGTGTCTCTTCCTTACTTCAAATAAGGCCATTTCTCAATCAATACAAGGAAATATTTTCCTTATCCAAGTCCTATGCCCACAATCCATAATATACACACCTCTAATCTTCTCTCTGTTCCTAATCTATATCAGGCTTCAGAGAGCTCTGCACCATGGCTGCTAAAATTTCTCATACTGCTTGGGATGTTTGTTCATGGTCAGAAGAATTGACTTGGGTGATAGTGTTTCTTTCAAATTTGGGGTCCAAACCGCTGGTGAGCTGGGGATTTGAAAACAAAGTATTCAGGTGCCATTGACAAAGTGTAAAAATTAATGCTTTGACATCAGGCAGATGTGAGTTTGGATCCTAGCTCTACTGTGCAGTAGCTGTTCACCACTGGTGAGTTTGCTTAGCCTTTTTAAGCCTCATTCTTCATGTCTATAAAATGAAATGATAGCACCAACCTCATGTTTGTTGTGAGAATTAAAATTACATGTTAAGAAGTTCTGGCATGCGCTAGACCTTATCCCTGCAAGGATTGAGCTGTATTTCAACAATCAGATGGGACCAATGCCCAGCAGAAGATGGTCACAGATGAGATGAGCAGCAAATAGCATTTGTGGACTGACTTTATCAGAACTCAACAGAAACTGGCCCTTTGGCCTGAAAAGGTCAGATATCAGGTGTCAAATATATGGGTAATGAGTAAATATCATATCTAGGCATCAGGAAATCTCAGTTCTTAGCTTAGTGTCCCCATTTACAAGAAACAGAGCTCAGGGCTCCAGAAAAGCTGGTCAGGAAAAGTGGAAAATAAGATTTTCTGCTTTGCAAGCTTGTCTGGGACTGAGGTTGACCACTGTACAAGGTCATTTCTCAGTACAATGCAATCTTTATGACCTGGGGCCATTTTTGTTTTAATGTTGCTTTATGAGATAGCCAAAATTCTTGAGCCAAGGACTGTGACCACTTTTAGAGTATTCTACTTTTTAATGGAACCAAAGCCCTTCACAGAAGCAATGGGGAGAAGAGTACCCATTGCTTCTTCCAGCATTTTTTCTTGTCATCTCTGCCTACCTAGTATTGTAGAAGGAGCACTGAATTAGGAGCCCAGGGATTCAGCTCCAGATTTGCTGTTTCTTCATGACATTACATTACTGCATCTAATGTGTTGCTCATGGAGCTCACCTCTCTGGACTTCTATGTCCACTTCTGTTAAATGGGAATATTTACTTAGCTTCTATTATTGAGTAGTTAGGAGATCAGGAGGGTTAATTCCTTTTTGCAAACTAAGAGACCTGTAACACACACAACCAATTATAATAATATTTCACATGGCTAATCCTGAAAAACCAAGCAAAATAATAATGATGATAATTATCCTTATTACCTATCTATATACCAATGTATATATCTTCCTAGTGTTCTTCCTCCTTTCTTATATACCCACCTACCTTCCTACATACTGAGCTAAAGAAGTCAAGGAATGTTTCACTCATGCAGTCGAGCTAATGAACACACAAATATCTGGTATTCACAAGAAAACCATGCCTGTTAGTTTGCAAATGTTGATAATGACAAGAGACAGGTAGAAATTATCTATTTACTGGAATTGTATGCATCTCTAAACATTTACTTAACATTTTTGAAATTAAGCTTTGAATTTCTTCATTACATAATAATAAACATACCTTAATCATTTTGAACCCAATACAGTGCATTAAAGTATTTCTGATAATTGAATGCATTTTTGAGGGTTAATTCATGTAAACAAAAAATGTTATGACTCTGTGAGACATTCCTCTAGTTATTCAAAGGCTTAAAAGTTTTAAGAAGTATACAATGGCTGAATCATGGGAAATAACCCTGAGAGACTATTGAAGAAATGCTAATGAAACATGAGAGGGGAGATCAAATAGATGATGAAACCACAATGAACATCTAGGCCTATAAGGACTGAGAGAGAACACTGATAAAGAGAAATTGGAAATGAATGGGAGTGAAACTGTGTAGAGGTGATCAAGGAAAAGTACCAGGTTCAAATAGTCAACAGCCCATCGTAATCAATGAGGGAAGACATAAAGTAGGAAAAATGCATCACCATGATGAGCAAGGAAAGCAAGTTATTGGAGGCACATGTTAACACATAAAATATAAAATTAATATGATCACACTGGAAAGGCTTGCCTGAGCCCATAGTTTGAGTGCCTACCATAAGATGAGATGCACAACAAAAAGCAAGAGAACCTGACCAAGTGGGTGACTTGGACATGGTGCTCTCATCAGTGGGGACCCAGATGCTTACGTGGACTCACCAAGTATCGAATTAGACATGAATAGAAGTGTTTGTTGTGATGGCAAGAAACTATATAATCAAATGAATACAATGAAACTTTACAAATAATTGTAAGATCTTTATACCAGCCAATGTCACTTTGGGTACTAGCTGTTTTTGTGACTTTTAATAATAACACTTACTAGTTACTGAGTGCCATCATCACCAATGCCATGATTGCCACCATTTATTGAGTGCCTACTACATGCAGGCCCTAGGTCAGTGCTTTACACTCTTAACTCTCATGTTGACAACAGCTCTGAATGACAGGAGCTCTGTTCAGTGTTTTACAGGTGAGAAAACTAAGACACTGATAACTTTTAAAAATATATCCACAGTTCTATGATTAGTAAGTAAGGGCGCTAGTATAGAAAAAGGTTTGTCTGACTTAAAGTGATTTGTCATCTTTCTTTTCCACTCTCCTAATCATGATCTATTCCCCCTCCTGGTCCAATAACTTAATGCTTGTAAATCTGAGGTCCACCCATTTATGGAAAACTCTTTAGTCACAGAGTTCCCTAATACCCTCCTCTGTCCCTGTGACAATGTTTTGAAAATAACAGTTGAAGCCCCTCTAGAGGGTGGTCCAAGTTGACTAAATGAGTAGCAGTGAACAGCATTAAAAGGAAAAGAAATAAAATAACACATAGAAAATGTCATAGAGCAACATGCAGCAAAGATAGTTTTTATAAAAAGTGGTTTTTAATTACACATATGCCATATTTCACTGAATCACAGTCATCATTTATTGGAAAATGCAAAACTTTATGTATCACCCAGAAAGAAAAAAATGCTAATAATTAGTGGCAAGATGTCATAATTTGTAAAACATATCCAAATTTCAGAGATATTCAAATGTGGGGGGAAAATGTGTATGTGAGAATGATAAAAATACATTGTATGCATATATGCACTGGGTCACTGCAATATGCATTTCCTATTGTGGGTCATGGCCAGCAGAGTTTGAAAACCTCCATTCTTTGAGGTAGAAAAGGTGACTGGAGTATCTACATGATGGTTGGAGCTGCCAAGGGCACCCAACCTGGTCAACAAATTAGTGTGCTCAGCCAGAGGCAGTCCTGGATGAATTCAGGCTGCAAAGTGCCCTGTGACCTGGCCCTTGGGAAGCCATGCTCTGATGAGGTTTGCAGATCTCCCCGCAATCCAGGGCCAAGCATGAATGAAGGCGTTAGGCATTTCAAGGATGCGACTAGGAGGTGCTGCTGTCTCAGGTTCACATTATACCGAAATAAGGTCCTGGCCAGACAGCACCATATAGTTAATTGAGGTGTTCGGGAGATATTCAAATGGGTGTTAATATTTCCCAGGCAATACTTTCAAGGCTCAGAGCCTCTATTCAAAAGATAACTAAAAGGCCAGCAAAGGGTATTGCAAAGGTATATTCTGATTTCTGACAGGAGATCTGACAGGAAGATTGATGGATGGACAGTGAGAGTATAAAGACCTTAGGGTTTGGGGTTCTGATTTGGCCTTGGTCTGTTGAATGATTGATTGATTCATTCAACAAATATTTATGCAATTTATGCAACACCCACAGGGGGCAGGCATTGTGCTGACTGTGGAAGATCACAGACAGTGTGTCAGAGTGAAACTGACTTTGGAACTGCTTGGTGAGTCCACACCTTATTTCTCCACTTCTACTTTCTCCAGAGCTGCCTAGCCTGGTACGTAGGGGCCCTTTGCTGCAAGCTCAGGCCAGTGTCAGCTCCCGAGCCACTCCTGACTCAGTCTGGGGAGACTCAGTGTCCTCTGCCCCCTGCCTGGTGGAGCTTGGCAGCAAGTCCCAAGTTTTACAGTGTTGAGACCAGGTGGGAAGCCATCACCATTGAGGGGTGCCCTTTTGCTCCCCCTTGAGTCCAAGTTATAGTATTGCTTACTTCCTACCTGAAATAGTTTATGGGCCCTGGGTCTGGCTTATGTCAAGCCCCATAGCCAGTCTGGTTGCCCCACCTAAGGTCTTGGTGCTCTCTGATAATAGCCACAGCTAAATGTATTAGTCCTGTCCTAGGAAATGTATGATCTTCTCCCCAAAAATATATACACTTACTATGTATACATAAAAACTAAAAATAAAAAATTGGAAAATTAAGAAAAATAAATGTATGATCTTTTTATGTCTCAATCCTTTCCATAGCCCTGTGTGATAGAGCCTGTTAATATGCCCATCATGCAGATGAAAGCACTGAGACTTATTCCATTTTCTTCCAGTCCCTTTTGTACAAACCACACAGCTGGTACTAATGGCATCGCTGCCTGACTTTAAACTGTCCTGCCACTAGGAACCCTCACTGTCCAGCTCCATAGTGCAACCAGAAGGAGGTGAGGTTTTGGCATCTTCAAGGAGTATCCTCAGTCTTCCTGTGTTTTAGAATGATTTCCATTTGGCTGCAAAAAGAGGAGCTTCTGGGATGATAAAATGAGGCATATCCTGCACCACTGCATGTGTCCATACATGATCTGAGCAGGAAGAGCAGTGGACAAGGAGTCTGGAATGCTGGCACAAGTTCTGAGTCAGCCACAGCCTGCTGTGTGACTCTGAGTGAGTCATTGAGCTTCCCTGGATGCAGTTTCCTCAACAGTCAAATTTCTATGGCCTTTTGGGCACCACCATGCATGAGAACACAAAGAGAGCATTATTACTCAGGGGTGTGTGCGTGTGTGAGGTAGATTTTTCTGTTTTGTTTTGTTTTGTTTACATTTTCAATCTGTTTAGCTTTCCTGACTGACTCCTGTCCATAGCCATGTGCTGGGCAGACGAATAGAAATGTATATAAGCTGAGCTGAAAAATGGTGGTAGAGGAAAGGAGATTCTATGAAGGATCCAGGAAGCCACCCTAGGGAAGGACCATCTCCATGGAGAGAGGAAAAGGGTCAGGCTCATCCTTCTCTGTAGCAGAAATAGGCAGCCCAGCCTTAACCAGGCCTAACTTCTGCATCAAATTAAGTTACTCCGTGGCCTAAAGAAGACCCCTTCTCCCATGGGGTCTATGTTGCCACCACTCCTTTACTAGGGACAGAGTTTTTCTTTTTCCAAGGTAGGGACAAAAGTGTAAGTGTCATGTGTAGCAAGCCTTGCATGAAACATGCCTCCTGAATCCCACATTCTCTTGAGGGGTGCTTCATGGAGCTTCCTGCTCTCAGCTGATGAAACCTGACTCTCACAGGCTGGCCAGGGGCAGCACGGCTCAGCCTCAGCAATACCTACCAGGAACTCTAGACATAACTGAAGCATCTGTTGAGAATGACCCACTCCACACCCTAGAATGGGAAATACATGCAGGTTCCTATATAACTAACATTGACATGCATTTATACTGTAAACCCTGAACACTGCTCAGTGGGACCCTGTCAGGCCCTTGCAGTTTCTCTTCAGTAAGAATTGAATAAGAACTCTTAAAAGTGTGGCTGCTGGCCAGGCGTGGTGGCTCACACCTGTAATCCCAGCACTTTGGGAGGCTGAGGTGGGCAGATCACCACAAGATCAGGAGTTCGAGACTAGCCTGACCACCATGGTGAAACCCCGTCTCTACTAAAAATACAAAAATTGGCCAGGTGTGGTGGTCCCAGCTACTCAGGAGGCTGAGGCAGGAGAATCGCTTGAACCCGGGAGGTGGAGGTTGCAGTCAGTTGAGACTGTGTCACTGCACTCCAGCCTAGGCTACAGAGTGAGGAGTGAGACTGTCTCAAAAAAAAAAAAAAAAAAAAAGTGCAGCTGCTGAGAGAGTCTCTGTGCCAACTTAGTCTGAGTTCTTCTGGGCCCTGTATGTCCTTGGGTGTACCCCATAGCATCCCATGTGAGATTAGCTGTCTAATCCAGGTGGATCAGGAGGTGCTTTGTGGTTTTAGTTGCAAAGAAACGATGTCTGGCAAGCAAACAATGATTAAACATGTTTCCATTCGTGACTTGTCTTTTGGTAAAATGCAAAAGGTGGGTGTGCATTCTTAATTCAAAGAAAATATCTTTAAAATCCCCTCATCCCTTCTTGTTCTTCTAAATAATCTATTCCTAGATATCTTGCACCCCCCAAACTCCCTCAGCCTCCATGACAGCTTTTCTCTCCTCTCTCTCTTTCCTGTCTCTCCCTGTCTCCTCACTTCAGCCTTTCCTCTTTCTTAGCTCTTTATTATGTAGAGAAAAACCTCTCTAACCTCTTTAGCATTCTCTCCATTGCTTCCCTTACCTTAATTCTCCCCAAGAAAGAACCCAGGATCTGACACAGCAATCAGAAATACTCCTCCCTTAGAAGCCCAGGAGTGAAGGAGTTCAACACTTTGTCCCTGTTACAGTCACTTCCTTGCATCAGGACCCTTGTTAGTATTTACAGACTATTTTCCACCTCCACTAATGCAATTGCTCAAAGGGCACTTTAAGAATAATCATTATCCATTGATTTTTTTTGGAGGCTTAAATTCCCTCCAATAAGTTCTGCCAAATACTGGCTGCTGGCTGTATTTGTTAAACAACGGAGGGCTTTGTTCTGCTTGGTTTTTTGTTTGTTTTTCTTAATCTGAGCTTTCTGCCCACCCTTAGCACAGGACAAAGGGAAGATTTTTCTGCCACTCCTTTTGGTGAGAAGAGTCACTTTCTGATTAGGATTTGAACTGAAAATGGGTCCCCCTTTGGGAAGAAACATGGGTGCAGGGCACACTACTTAATCTACCACAAGACTTGACACATAGTATATGCCCAGTTGATGTATTGGGGAAAAAGGGGCAATAGAGGAAAGATAAAAAGGGACGGGAAAGGAGGGAAGGAGAGAGGGGATGAGGGAGGAAAGAAGGAAGGAAGGGAAGGAGAGAGGGAGGAAGGGAAGGAGGGAGAGAGGGAGGAGGAAGAGAGGGAGGGATGGTGGGTTCTGGCCATTATAAACTGCTGGTTGGGGATGGTGAGATTGAACTGGGAGTCCAAAAAAGGTGGAAAAGGAGAGACAAAGATGAGGCAAGATTATACCTAAGATAGCTTCAATTTCTTAAAATCTATATTGAAAGGAGCTTAGGGGCTGATTTCTATTGGCATTAGCCTACACTCGATTTTCCAGTGTTCTGTTATTTACAATTTCTGACCCATAATTATATACTTCCATCAGGGGCCCAGTTGCAGGAAGTCATGATTAAGAGTTCCTGCTAAATTGGCCCCTTGTGTATTAGTCATTATTTTAACATTGAGTGTAACAGCATATTCAACAGTGTATCTGTATATTTAAAAGGGGGAAAGGAGTCATTCTCTGTTAATACCAGGCATTAGTTCTGCAAATGAAGCAATTAATTTAAGTGGATCGGAGTTTTTAAAGATTGGATCCACTAAAACACACACATACACACATACACTCATCAGCACTTTCACAGTCTAATACTTATGCTCATACACACTCACACACACACACCATTTAATTTGTTACTAATGCAGTAAATACCTATTAGAAAATAAATCTAAAGATAGCTATTTTTGAAGGGCGTAAAATTCATTTTGTATTTTGAAATGAGGACAAAGGTGATAATGGTGATGATGATGATGATAAATGTTGACACAGAATAGTGACTAATATTTAGTGCGTCTTTACTATGTGCCAGGGATTATACTAAGTACTTTACATGCAATAATTATCTTAAGTAATCCTTATAACACCTTATGAAATAAATAATTTTATTACTCCCTTGTACAGTTGAGAAAGGTAAGGTATTCTTACCCAAAAGTTATCTAACTTTAAAGCCTATGACATGCCTAGCCACTTGGATAATTGTCTCACCTGCCCCCACCACATCCCCAAAATTGTGTCACTCATGTGCCACATACCACATGCCACAAACATATGCACACACACAGCCTAAAGTTCATTTTCACAAATATATAGTGGAAGCCAGATGTAGAAAAACTTTCATTCAAATGCTTAAAAATAGAGGCATTCACAGTAAAAGCAGATCTTCATACTGAATTCCCCAAATTGTAGAATGATTAATCTAATTTACTCCTCCATGTTTTAATTCTGAACAGATGGCCACACAAAACTGTTTAGTCTCATTGGTTAGTATCTATTTTCCAGACAGTTCAAAATCCCAACAGATGCTTGAGCCTAAATGTCACGAATTTATAAATGAACCTCCCACTCCTGATTTTTTTGTGCATTACAAAGCACCATAACTGACATAGTTGATGTGTTCACTTTAAAATAAATAAAGTTGAGGTTTTTCATAGCACTAACACATTAAATGACGCTTTCAGTTGTGGTGACCATGTGACTGACAAAAATAAATAGAGATCCAGCAACCTGTATCTGAGAAAGAAAATAATCTGATAAATTTCCCATGAGAATTTAGAAGCCATCCAGATGGAAATAGCTTGTTTTCTAGGATTGGATAAGAGTTCAAGTGCCCCAAGTGAGTACTGAATGTCCAGGATTCTCAAACAGCCTTTATTACCTTAAAATGTCCAATTTGAAAGGCATACTGAGCTCAAATGGATTTTAAAAGCAAGTCAGGTATCCGTCTTTGCATATTGAAACAGAAGAGCATAATTGGAATATTTGCAACACAAAGAAATAATCAATGCTTGAGGTGACAAATACCCCATTTACCCTGATGTGATGATTACACATTGTATGCCTGTATCAAAATATCTCATGCACCCCACAAATATATACACCTACTATGTACCCATGAAAATTATTTAAAAAATTTTAAAAGAAATATCAAAGAAAAAATTAACAGAATTTTAGAAGTAAAAGGGAATTTTCTTCTTGCCTTAAGTAGAATTGAAACAAACAAACTGATATTAAACTTGGGACAAAAAGAAATAATTAAATGAAAGAAACATCAAAACATTTCCATGATTTTTAAATGCGTCTTTTCTCTTGTCTCTCTCCCCTCCACACCCTTACCAGAAAAAAAAACAAACTCATCTGGAGAGAGGGGCAAGTGGGACCATAGTTAACCACCTTCAATTCTCAAATCTCAGATGCAGTGATCAATACTTCCAAGCCAGAGGCAGTGGCTTTACTGTCTAACAAAGAATGGCATTCCCAGCATCATTTTCTGACAGCTTCTGACACTCATCAT
The DNA here is from genome assembly GCF_009828535.3 of Hylobates moloch. Taxonomy (NCBI): domain Eukaryota; kingdom Metazoa; phylum Chordata; class Mammalia; order Primates; family Hylobatidae; genus Hylobates; species Hylobates moloch. The sequence goes on from NW_026652278.1 coordinate 84,919,764, forward strand.
TGCAATATGGAACTCTGCAATAGGACAGGAAGAGTCACAGAGACTTAGTCTTCCCTAATCTTCCCCTTTGTTAGCTCCTTGATTTTGGACAAGTTACTAATATGAGTCTCTGCTTCTTTGGCTCTAAAATAAGAGCAACCCTACCTATCTGATAACAAATGGAAATGCCTAGAATAACACTAGACAGGCACACAGTGTACTGTCAACAACAGTGCGTAGTTCATACAAGTAGAGTCAATTCAAGGAATAGAGTTTTGAGAGTCAACAAAGAATATCGTCACAAAATCAAAGAATTCTAGAATCAGAAGGAAACCTTTAGATCATTCTAGTATAGTTCCTTCCTGTTTAGGAAGAGGAAACTGAGAATCTTACCATCCATTAGCATCTTTTAATACTTAATGGAAGCACAGACTTAAAATGATAACCATTTAAAAAAAAAAAAAAAAGGCCGGTTCTTAAAAAATGGTCCTAACACACAGTAAAGTCCTCAGTGGACAGGGCCAAGCCAGAGCTCTATATATTTCTAGTGGAAGAATGACTTCACAGAAAGACTTTGCCAATACAAACCTTATAGTTTGTAGTTTCTCAGGAGAACTCAAGGTCAGCCCATTGTTTTTAACATAGGCGTCTGGCCACGTGGCTCCCACTTAACTGGCATTAAAATAGGGATTCTTTTTTCCAGTGGCTGATTTCCAGTCCTTCCCGTCAGAGCCCTAGTTATTACAACTATATATAAAAATGTCATTTATTTCCAGTGCTGAATTTTAATCTTTCTAAGTTGGTTCTACTCCCAAGAAGTTAAGAAGTAGTACACGAAGAGAAGCAATGGACATCCGATTTCCTTCTAGGTATGCCGTCAGCCATCAAATAATGGAATCTATGAGTTGGACCTTATTCCAATCTCCCAGTCCTTGAAGGAATCCCACCTACAACATGAGCAACCTGGTTATGCCATCCCAGACTATATCTGAGTTTAGGCATTCTTGGTATCACAAAGACATTCTTTCCACTTTCCAATGGCCCTGTTTCACAGAAAGATTTATTTTCCTTTTTCCCTAAAATCTGCCTGTCTAGGACTTCTCCCCATAGTTCCTGGTTCTTCCCCTGGAGCTACAGCTTGTACCCTGATGTATTAATCATAGTTTTTAGTTTTTATATTTTATGATGTTTTGACCTCTTGGGGGACCTAGATGGGTAAGAGAGACTGACCCCCTCCTTGGGGCTAGCTAATTCCTAAGACGATAAATGACTGGTCTGTGTGAGTGCCTTTCATACACAAACCAGCCAATCCAAAGGCTATACTCCAACTACCTCCTGTATCTAACACATATCAGGCCAATACTTCCCCTGTCTGAAATCAACACAGGACCAGGTACCAGACAACTAGGGACAGCCCCTCTGCGCCTAAACCCACTGGTGTCATTCAAACTAGCCAATCTTAAGCTGTTTCCCCTGCCGTGCCATGCCTGTTCCACAGAAAACACAATGAAGACTGGCCCATGCTCTCTCCTCACTCCTCTCCACCTCCTGTCCAACACTGGCCTTCCCCCCTGTGGCCCTGTGTGGCCTGCCATGCCCTTCCTCTTGGGAAGCAGAAGCAACGAAAATCTTTCCATCACATTAGCTGCTCAGTCACCTTCATAAATTAAAATCAATGTGTTTCTTAATCCTGAGTTCTAGTTTGATTGCACTGTGGTCTGAGAGACAATTTGTTATAATTTCTGTTCTTTTACATTTGCCGAGGAGAGCTTTACTTCCAACTACGTGGTCAATTTTGGAATAGATGTGGTGTGGTGCTGAAAAAAATGTATATTCTGTTGATTTGGGGTAGAGAGTTCTGTAGATGTCTATTAGGTCCACTTTGTGCAGAGCCGAGTTCAATTCCTGGATATCCTTTGTTAACTTTCTGTCTCGTTGATCTGTCTAATGTTGACAGTGGGGTGTTAAAATCTCCCATTGTTATTGTGTGGGAGTTTAAGTCCCTTTGTAGGTCACTCAGGACTTGCTTTATGAATCTGGGTGCTCCTGTGTTGGGTGCATGTATATTTAGTATAGTTAGCTCTTCTTGTTGAATTGATCCCTTTACCATTATGTAATTGCCTTCTTTGTCTCTTTTGATCTTTGTTGGTTTAAAGTCTATTTTATCAGAGACTAGGATTGCAACCCCTGCCTTTTTTTGTTTTCCATTTGCGTGATCTTCCTCCATCCCTTTATTTTGAGTCTATGTGTGTCTCTGCACGTGAGGTGGGTTTCCTGAATACAGCACACTGATGGGTCTTGACTCCTTATCCAGTTTGCCAGTCTGTGTCTTTTAATTGGAGCATTTAGCCCATTTCCGTTTAAAGTTAATATTGTTATGTGTGAATTTGATCCTGTCATTATGATGTTAGTTGGTTATTTTGCTCGTTAGTTGATGCAGTTTCTTCCTGGCCTCGATGGTCTTTACAATTTGGCATGTTTTTGCAGTGGCTGGTACTGGTTGTTCCTTTCCATGTTTAGTGCTTCCTTCAGGAGCTCTTTTAGGGCAGGCCTGGTGGTGACAAAATCACTCAGCATTTGCTTGTCTGTAAAGTATTTTATTTCTCCTTCACTTATGAAGCTTAATTTGGCTGGATATGAAATTCTGGGTTAAAAATTCTTTTCTTTAAGAATATTGAATATCGGCCCCCACTCTCTTCTGGCTTGCAGAGTTTCTGCCGAGAGATCAGCTGTTAGTCTGATGGGCTTCCCTTTGTGGGTAATCCGACCTTTCTGTCTGGCTGCCCTTAACATTTTCTCCTTGATTTCAACTTTGGTGAATCTGACAATTATGTGTCTTGGAGTTGCTCTTCTCGAGGAGTATCTTTGTGGCATTCTCTGTATTTCCTGAATCTGAATGCTGGCCTGCCTTGCGAGATTGGGGAAGTTCTCCTGGATAATATCTTGCAGAGTGTTTTCCAACTTGGTTCCATTCTCCCCGTCATTTTCAGGTACACCAATGAGACGTAGGTTTGGTCTTTTCACATAGTCCCATATTTCTTGGAGGCTTTGTTAGTTTCTTTTTATTCTTTTTTCTCTAAACTTCCCGTCTCGCTTCATTTTATTCATTTCATCTTCCATCTCTGACACCCTTTCTTCCCGTTGATCGCATCGGCTCCCGAGGCTTCTGCAATCTTCACGTAGTTCTTGAAACTCGGCTTTCAGCTCCATCAGCTCCTTTAAGCCCTTCTCTCCATTGGTTATTCTAGTTATCCATTCATCTAATTTTTTTTCAAAGTTTTTAACTTCTTTGCTATTGTTTTGAATTTCCTCCCGTAGCTCGGAGTAGTTTGATCATCTGAAGCCTTCTTCTCTCAACTCGTCAAAGTCATTCTCCATCCAGCTTTGTTCCATTGCTGGTGAGGAACTGCGTTCCTTTGGAGGTGGAGAGGTGCTCTGCTTAACCGCTCAACTACATGGAAACTGAACAACCTGCTCCTGAATGACTACTGGGTACATAATGAAATGAAGGCAGAAATAAAGATGTCCTTTGAAACTAATGAGAACAAAGACACAACATACCAGAATCTCTGGGACACATTCAAAGCAGTGTGCAGAGGGAAATTTATAGCACTAAATGCCCACAAGAGAAAGCAGGAAAGATACAAAATTGACACCCTAACATCACAATTAAAAGAACTAGAAAAGCAAGAGCAAACACATTCAAAGCTAGCAGAAGGCTAGAAATAACTAAAATCAGAGCAGAACTGAAGGAAATAGAGACACAAAAAACCCTTCAAAAAATTAATGAATCCAGCAGCTGGTTTTTTGAAAAGATCAACAAAATTGACAGACTGCTAGCAAGACTAATAAAGAAGAAAAGAGAGAAGAATCAAATAGATGCAATAAAAAATGAAAAAGGGGTTATCACCACCGATCCCACAGAAATACAGTCTACCATCAGAGAATACTACAAACACCTCTATGCAAATAAACTAGAAAATCTAGAAGAAATGGATAAATTCCTCGACAAATACACCCTCCCAAGACTAAACCAGGAAGAAGTTGAATCTCTGAATAGACCAATAACCGGCTCTGCAATTGTGGCAATAATCAATAGCTTACCAACCAAAAAGAGTCCAGGACCTGATGGATTCACAGCCGAATTCTACCAGAGGTACAAGGAGGAACTGGTACCATTCCTTCTGAAACTATTCCAATCGATAGAAAAAGAGGGAATCCTCCCTAACACATTTTATGAGGCCAGCATCGTCCCGATACCAAAGCCTGGCAGAGACATAACCAAAAAATAGAATTTCAGACCAATATCCTTGATGAACATTGATGCAAAAATCCTCAATAAAATACTAGCAAACCGAATCCAGCAGCACATCAAAAAGCTTATCCACCATGATCAAGTGGGCTTCATCCCTGGGATGCAAGGCTGGTTCAACATACGCAAATCTATAAATGTAATCCAGCATATAAACAGAACCAAAGACAAAAACCACATGATTATCTCAATAGATGCAGAAAAGACCTTTGACAAAATTCAACAACCTTCATGCTAAAAACTCTCAATAAATTAGGTATTGATGGAACATATCTTGACATAATAAGAGCTATCTATGACAAACCCACAGCCAATATCATACTGAATGGGCAAAAACTGGAAGCATTCCCTTTGAAAACTGGCACAAGACAGGGATGCCCTCTCTCACCACTCCCATTCAACATAGTGCTGGAAGTTCTGGCCAGGGCAATCAAGCAGGAGAAGGAATTAAGGGTATTCAGTTAGGAAAAGAGGAAGTCAAATTGTCCCTGTTTGCAGATGACATGATTATATATCTAGAAAACTCCATTGTCTCAGCCCAAAATCTCCTCAAGCTGATAAGCAACTTCAGCAAAGTCTCAGGATACAAAATCAATGTACAAAAATCACAAGCATCCTTGTACACCAATCACAGACAAACAGAGAGCTAAATCATGAGTGAACTCCCATTCACAATTGCTTCAAAGAGAATCAAATACCTAGGAATCCAACTTACAAGGGATGTGAAGGACCTCTTCAAGGGGAACTACAAACCACTGCTCAATGAAATAAAAGAGGATACAAACAAATGTAAGAACATTCCATGCTGATGGCTTGGAAGAATCAATATCATGAAAATGGCCATACTGCCCAAGGTCATTTATAGATTCAATGCCATCCCCATCAAGCTACCAATGACTTTCTTCACAGAATTGGAAAAAACTACTTTAAAGTTCATATGGAACCAAAAAAGAGCCCGCATCGCCAAGTCAATCCTAAGCCAAAAGAACAAAGCTAGAGGCATCACGCTACCTGACTTCAAACTATACTACAAGGCTACAGTAACCAAAACAGCATGGTACTGGTACCACAACAGAGACATAGATCAATGGAACAGAACAGAGCCCTCAGAAATGATGCTGCATATCTACAACTATCTGATCTTTGACAAACCTGACAGAAACAAGCAATGGGGAAAGGATTCCCTATTTAATAAATGGTGCTGGGAAAACTGGCTAGCCATATGTAGAAAGCTGAAACTGGATCCCTTACTTACACCTTATACAAAAATTAATTCAAGATGGATTAAAGACTTACATGTTAGACCTAAAACCATAAAAACCCTAGAAGAAAGCCTAGGTAATACCATTCAGGACATAGGCGTGGGCAAGGACTTCACGTCTAAAACACCAAAAGCAATGGCAACAAAAGCCAAAATTGACAAATGGGATCTAATTAAACTAAAGAGCTTCTGCACAGCAAAAGAAACTACCATGAGAGTGAACAGGCAACCTACAGAATGGGAGAAAATTTTTGCAACCTACTCATCTGACAAAGGCTAATATCCAGAATCTACAATGAACTCAAACAAATTTACAAGAAAAAAACAACCCCATCAAAAAGCAGGTGAAGGACATGAACAGACACTTCTCAAAAGAAGACATTTATGCAGCCAAAAAACACATGAAAAAATGCTCATCATCACTAGCCATCAGAGAAATGCAAATCAAAACCACAATGGGATACCATCTCACACCAGTTAGAATGGCCATCATTAAAAAGTCAGGAAACAACAGGTGCTGGAGACGATGTGGAGAAATAGGAACACTTTTACACTGTTGGTGGGACTGTAAACTAGTTCAACCATTGTGGAAGTCAGTGTGGCGATTCCTCAGGGATCTAGAACTAGAAATACCATTTGACCCAGCCATCCCATTACTGGGTATATACCCAAAGGACTATAAATCATGCTGTTATAAAGACACATGCACATGTATGTTTATTGCGGCACTATTCACAATAGCAAAGACTTGGAACCAACCCAAATGTCCAACAACGATAGACTGGATTAAGAAAATGTGGCACATATACACCATGGAATACTATGCAGCCATAAAAAAGGATGAGTTCATGTCCTTTGTAGGGACATGGATGAAACTGGAAAACATCATTCTCAGTAAACTATCACAAGGACACTTCCCACTCATAGGTGGGAATTGAACAAAGAGAACTCATGGACACAGGAAGGAGAACATCACACTCCGGGGACTGTTGTGTGTTGGGGGGAGGGTGAGGGACAGCATTAGGAGATATACCTGATGCTAAATGACGAGTTAATGGGTGCAGCAAACCAACACGGCACATGGATACATATGTAGCAAACCTGCACATTGTGCACATGTACCCCAAAACCTAAAGTATAATAATATTAAAAAAAAAGAAAAGAAAATTATAGGGAAAAAAATAAAATAAAATAAAATAAAATAAAATAAAATAAAATCAATGTGTGTTCCAGGACTTTGGGATGCCAAGGCAGGAGAATTGCTTGAGCTCAGAAGTTGAAGACCAGCCTGGAAAACACGGTAAGAGCCCACCTCTATAAAAATGAAACAAGATCATGACAGAAGTTTTAAGACCAGCCTGGGCTGGGCGCGGTGGCTCACGCTTGTAATCCCAGCACTTTGGGAGGCCGAGGCGGGCGGATCACGAGGTCAGGAGATCAAGAATATGGTGAAACCCTGTCTCTACTAAAAATACAAAAAATTAGCTGGGCGTGATGGCAGGCGCCTGTAGTCCCAGCTACTCGGAGAGGCTGAGCCAGGAGAATGGCGTGAACCTGGGAGGCGGAGCTTGCAGTGAGCCGAGATTGCGCCACTGCACTCCAGCCTGGGTGACAGAGCGAGACTCCATCTCAAAAAAAAAAAAAAAAGACCAGCCTGGCCAACATGGTGAAACCCCAACTGTACTAAAGATACAAAAAATTAGCTGGGTGTGGTGGCGCACAGCTGTAATCCCAGCTACTTGGGAGGCTGAGGCAGGAGAATTGCTTGAACCCAGGAGGCAGAGGTTGCACTGAGCCAAGTTCACACCATTGCACTTCGCTCATTGCAATGAGCAAGGATGGCACCATTGTACTCCAGCCTAGGCAACAAGGTGAGACTCCATCTCCAAAAAAAATCCAACAAGGCCGGGTGTGGTGGCTCACGCCTGTGATCCCGGCACTTTGGGAGGCCGAGGAGGGCAGATCACAAGGTCAGGAGATCAAGACCATCCTGGCTAACACAGTGAAACCCCGTCTCTACTAAAAATACAAAAAAATTAACCGGGCATGGTGGTGGGCGCCTGTAGTCCCAGCTACTCGGGAGGCTGAGGCAGGAGAATGGCGCGGACCCAGGAGGCAGAGCTTGCAGTGAGCCGAGATTGCGCCACTGCACTAAAAATAAAATAAAATAAATAAAATAAAATATAAACACCACCACCACCAACAACAAAAAAGAAACAAAATTAGCCAGCTATGCTGCTGCAGGCCTGTAGTCCTAGCTACTTGGGAGGCTGAGGTGGGAGGACTGCTTGAGCCTGGGAGGTCAAAGCTACAGTGAGCCATGACGGAGCCACTGCACTCCAGTCTGGGTGACAGAGTGAGACTCTGTCTCAAAAAATAAATAAATATATAAATAAATAAAATTGATGTGTGTGATCACTGAGATGCCTGAAAACCCATTGAAATTAGTTACCCAGTCCCTTCCAAAGCTTTTTTCTGTGCCCTTAACCGTATCCTTTATCACCTCCCTCAAGACTCTAGAGGCATCTCTAATGCGTCCAGCTCAAAGAATCGGCTGTTCAGAACTGGGCCCGGTCCTTCATATAGGATCTGACTATTTTAGAATACTAAGGCATTCTCAACTTTGCCAACCTGGGCAATATGCTTTTATCCATTTAGCCATTATCTTTTTCAATAGCTCATTTACACCACTGGTTAAAGCGAAGCTTGATTTTTAACAAAAACCTTCACTCTGTTTCACACATACATGTGTTAAGCCAAATTTCGCCAATCCTTTCTTGCACAACTGATTGTTTAAATGTTAAAATTCATCATTATCTTGATTAAATGTGGTTTCCTACGAAGACTAGATAACTCTACTATAGTATTTATTATTGTTATTATTTTAGAGACAGAGTCTCACTATGTTGCCCAGGCTGGTATCAAACTCCTGGCCTCAAGCAATCCTTCTGACTTGGACTCCCAAAGTGCTAGACTGCAGGCATAAGCCACCATGCTGGTCATGTTTATTATCCATATTTATTATTCTTAATAACAACTATGATGACAGTAATAACAGCTAAAAGGTATTGGGTGCTACTATGCTAAGTATTTGACATGTCCTATCCTATTAAGTTCTATTCTAGGTACTAATATGATTCCATTTTCTAGATAAGAACATTGAGAATTTTAGAGACTAAGTGTAACTAGCTCAAGATTGTATGAATTCGTGTTAGAACAGGGATTCGAATGCAGGCTTAAATGCGCATCTTGTTAATTGCATCTTATTTTAGTTGTTTGTGCTTGGATTTCCCAGTTAAAATTGTAGAATCCTCAATATGATATGTACCCACTCCCGAGGATCTAAATTGTGAGTGCTCAGATATTTGTTTTCATTGGATTCTACATTAAATGTTGGTAGTTTTATCAATCTTGGTGGCTATTCCACCTAGGTTTCCACAAGTGTCTTCTTTGTCTTCATGCAGCCATTAATAAATATTTCGAAAGATATGAAGCCCTGTAACATTCCCCTGAGAACTCTGTTCTTTGGGATAATATTGGTGACTTTTGATATATGGTTGTTCACAAGCTATGGATCTTTCTAACTAGATTTCTTCTTTTGACATTTCTCCCTACATATAGCAAATGCTTCCTGGGTGTCAGCTGTCATTGTTGTCATTATTTCCACCTGAACACTCACATGCTACCATGAGAGAATTTTTCAAATGATTTATTAAATCATGATTACATCAAGTCTATAGCAATCCACTACTCTAACCGTTATCACTTTATCAAAGAATTAATAACAGAGGAAAGGAGTATGCTTCCTTTTCTTTGTTCACCAATGCAGGCTCAAAAGAATCCACCATTTTCTATTCTGAGCACTCTGTACTGCATTTAACAATGTATTACGCAGATTGATGCAGATTATGATTAAATTCACAAGAATAACTTTTCCACCATTCTAATGAAGGCGCACTCCAATAGTGCTTTGCAACTTACAAAATAGTAAATACTCCAATAGTCCCTTGCGCTATTACACTCCAATAGTGCTTTGCAATTTACCCACAAGAAATCTTTCAGAAAATGTGAGGGTGTAATGACTCCCCTGCTTAAAGGGGTCATTTACTGTGCCTCCTTGATTCAAAAGATGAAAGCAATAAAATAGATATTTGTATGCACAAGATTTTACATTCTTTTCAATATTCTTATACCTGTGACTTTTGATCTGGAAAATCTTTCCTAAAGTTATCTTTTAACTGCAGCATTCAACATGGAAAAGATTGCAGAAAGCCTTCCAAGAGCTATAAAAATAGAATTCGTAACATTTGGCTAGTGGGGAGGGCTGTGTGTTTACCAGCTTTAAGGTAGAGTGGTGCGCATCAGCTCTGCATTTTCTCACGGGGCATGGTTTCAAAGCCCTTCCTTCCTGTGTGCCCCCAAACCTGTTTACAGCAGTCTCTCCATACTACGTGCCACAGATAAAAAAGTGAAAATAAAAAAAAAAAAAAAAAAAAAAAAAAAAAAAGAAGAAAGAAAGAAACAAAACTAAATTCCCATCACTACAGAAAAACTCAAGTTAGCCCTCTGGGAGAGAAGCTCACAAGGATTAACTATATCGTGGGGGTTGATATCTCCATTTCCCTTTCCAGCAGTTTTGCAAATACATTTTTCCACAGTTTTAAAGAAATGTAAGAATTCCCAAGTTCCACAACCAGAAAATCCTGAGTCTCTGATAGCTGAATAATGGATGAAGCTCCACTGTTTTCTTAGCAGGAGAAAAAAAGAACGATAGAGAAGTCCAGATAAAGTGCAGGAATCTGACATCCTCTTGTGCTGAACAATGGTGAGAAGAATATCCCAGCTTCTTTTTTTTTTTCTGTCCATGTGGAAAATGTATACTGAAACAACAGTTCAGTATGGGGTTTATTATTATTTCACACCTGTACCTAAGAGTTAATCGGGCAATTCTCTTCTGTGTCAGTGTGATTGCTTCCTTCAGTAATGGGCTAAGACCTGGAACACAGGTTACTAAGCATTTCCATTCCAACAACTCCACTCCATCCCCTACTCCACTGTCACTACAGAGAACTTTCTCTAAGATACCACATAATTTTCCCAGCCAGGAAACACCTCCAATATTACCACATATTCATTTACTGAAAAGATTAAAACATTAAAGTATAATTAGCAAAACTGAAGGTTTTCTTTGCAATAACGTTCAGTATTTCATGGCTGATTAATTCACATTCCTGTACTCCTTTGTAGGGTCAACCACACCAAGTCAGTCAAGTCGAAAGCTGTGGGGGGAGGTGTTTGTCTTCTGAGAGAATCCTCCCCATGAAATCTCCCACAATGCCTGTCACTGGTACCTAAAATTACACCATTAGAGATTCAGTCTTCTGGTTCTGGAGGCATTTTAATCCCTGGGATCCTATTAAAATGCAAAAACTCTGAGAAGAATAATAGCATTGAAAGCAATTATTAACTGACAGCAAGGAGGTCCTGGGGAATTGGACACGGGATCGAGCCTGAGGAACAACTCCAGGAAATTGGGGTACAAGCAGAGGGAAGGTAAGATGGCAGCAAAAATAAACTTTATCTAATTCACCATTTTGCAGGGGCAAGGCAGCCCCACTTCTGATATTCTGTACACTAAGGAAATTCCATTCAAGATGAGATGATGCACACAGTGAGAGCAATTTATTTTCAGTTGTGCTAAAGGAGAAAATCAACAGTGACACAGAATAGTATTTATGCAGAACTCTGACTTCAGTGCAGCATGCTTAATCAGCATGTTGCCCCTGTCCGCCAGTGCCTTGAAGTACTCATTTCGGCTTGTCAAGAGTCTAAATCATATGATTATAAGCTCATGTTCTTCTATTCTCTCATCCTCTTTAGAGACAGCGATATGGAACTTTCTTTTTCTGCTTGCTTTTAAAATTGTACTTTTCACAAACACTGGGAATGTTTATGTAGAAAATGTGGAAGTGACTTAAACTAATAAGTTGTCACCAGAAGAGAAGCACTAGGAGTCTATGGAAGCTGACTCTGTGGATTTCAGAAAATCTGCCTGTATCTGATAAGGCGCTGATAGGCAGCAGCAGAAGTTGGTCCCAGAGCCATCTCTCTCCCTCTCAGGGATGCTTCCTACCTTGAAAAGTCATATGGACACTAAAAGCTTTAAAATGCCAGGAAAGATTGAATTTCTGTTATTATTGTGTGGTGGTGATATGTGTATGTGTATGTATATGCATATGTACGTGTGTGTGTATTGAAAAATGTAAATGCACAGTGGGAAAAATTGCAGTGGGAGATTAGATTTCCCCTAGAAAGATAACATAAAACATTTAAAGGTGTTATGACTCTAGGGAGAAAAGAATAGGTTGAGGCAATAAGTTTCTACACTTTTCTTATGTACCTGAAACAAAAAGTTATGGAGGCATTTTGGATGTTTTATTATCCTTGCCATTGTTGTCGTTTTTATAGTATACAGACGGAACGATTTAACCCAAACTTAGATCCACCTCAAAGAATGTCAAAGTCCAAGGCTTCTCAGTGAAGGCTGCCCAGGGTCAAGTCAGAGAACCAGGATTACAGATTGCTTCTGGCCAGAAGGAGAGAAGTATGGTGCAGAAAATAAATTCCTGGGGAAACAAAGTGAGTAGGCCTTTAGAAAACTGTAGATTTAAGAAGACAGAATAGATGCATTTCTTTAAATCATGGTGTCTTCACCATAAGCGAGTAACTGTGTAACTGTACTTCATAAAGGATGAGTTGATGGTTATAATATTTTAACAAAGAGTTACACTTTTGTAGAGAAAGCTTAATCAAGGGTGTCTTTACTCTGTCACTCATCTCAGTTACCTGAACTTGATGTAATATCTGTATCTCCACTGGCTTGCATTATACCATAACTGGCCTTCATCAAACAGGACGTGCTCCATTTCTAATGCTCCAGAAGCACAAAACACAAAACTCAGAAATATCTGAAAAAAATTCAGCAAAACCCTCGACAATATAAAGATATGTAAGACTGCACACCACAAGAAAAAACAGAAAATGAATATCCTTCAAACCACAGGTCAATAGCTTCATTTACATGCATCTGCAAAACAGCAGCTTATTTTCCCCCTGACCAGCATTTAGTGGCCTTATTTCATGCTCTACTCTTTCCAGGGTAAGGAAGGAGGAGCAAAGACCCACAGGAATCTCCTTAAGTTGCCTTCCGTAGCCACTTCTGAAAGAATAAGGAATGCAGTGTCTGGTGATTGTCAATATTTTGATCAGAGATATGGAGGAGCATGAGAATGTACATGCGTGTTGGGTGTGTTTTATAATTTTAAAGTCAGTATCACCGGTTGCTGATAACAGTCACAACCATTCATCCAATCAACAAATACTGATTACCTGTTAGGTGCCAAGGAATGTCCTATTAAGAAAAAGTAAATGAGAGTTTCTGCCATTTAGTCTAGGCTAGGAAATAATTCCATAAAATAATTACTGGGATCAGGCGTGGTGGCTCACATCTGTAATTCCAGCACTTTGGGAGGCCAAGGTGGCTGGAGCACCTGAGGTCAGGAGCTCAAGACCAGCCTGGTCAATATGGTGAAACCTCACCTCTACTAAAAATACAAAAATTGGCAGAAGAATTGCTTGAACCAGGGAGGCGGAAGTTGCAGTGAGCTGAGATCATGCCACTGCACTCTAGCCTGGCTAACAAAGTGAGACTCCTTCTCAAATAATAATAATAATTGTTGTTATTATTACTGGCCAGGCATGGTGGCTCACACTTACAATCTCAGCACTCTGGGATGCCAAGGCAGGAGAATCACTTGAGGCCAGGAATTCGAGACCTGCCTGGGCAACATAGCAAAACCTCATGTCTACAAACATTTTTTAAAAAATTAGCTGGGTGTAAAAGACGTGAACCGGCAGGAGTTCGTCAGAGCTCTGGCAGCCTTTCTCAAAAAGTCCGGGAAGCTGAAAGTCACCGAATGGGTGGACACCATCAAGCTGGCCAAGCACAAAGAGCTTGCTCCTTACGATGAGAACTGGTTCTACACGTGAGCTGCTTCCACAGCGTGGCATCTGTACCTCTTGGGTGGTGCTGGGGTTGGCTCTGTGACCAAGATCTACAGGGGCCGTCAGAGAAACAGCGTCATGCCCGGCCACTTCAGCTAAGGCTCCAAGAGTGTGGCCCACCAGGTCCTCCAAGCCCTGGAGGGGCTGAAAATGGTAGAAAAGGACCAAGATACAAACTGAAACCTCAGGGAGAGAGCGATCTGGACAGAATTGCCGGACAGATGGCAGCTGCCAACAAGAAGCATTAGAACAAACCATGCTGGGTTAGTAAATTGCCTCATTCGAAAAAAAATTAGCTGGATGTGACCAAGCATGGTGGCTCATGCCTGTAATCCCAGCACTTTGGGAGGCCGTGTGGACACCTCAGTCAGGAGTTTGAGACCTGAGGTCAGGAGTTTGAGACCAGCCTGCCTGACGTGGTGAAACCCCGTCTCTACTAAAAATACAAAATTAGCTGGGCATGGTGGCAGGTGCCTGTAATCCCAGCTACTTGGGAGGCTGAGGCAGGAGAATCACTTGAACCCAGGAGGCGGAGGCTGCAGTGAGCTGGGATGGTACCACTGCACTCAGCCTGGGCAACAGTGTGAGACTCCGTCTAAAAAAAAAAAAAA